>NW_027211889.1:1814375-2116771 GCF_036971445.1 Narcine bancroftii | reverse complement strand
GTTACGTGAGTAATTTTCACAGTGTGACCTTATTATGTTAGTCCCACAAGTTGTCCTTATTATGTGAGAAATTCCCACAGAGTAAACTTGTAATGTCAGTGAGTTTGAAAGTGTGACATTGTTATAGAAGTGATTTCCACAGTGTCAACCTTTCTACTTAGTGAGTCTCAGGGTGTAACATTGGTATGGAGTGCGTTCGACAGTGTGACATTTTATGTGTGAAATTCCCAAGGTGTAAATTTGTTATATGGGTGAGTTTCACAGTGTAACCTTGTAATTTTGCAAAATTCAGTATTGAAAATGTTATGTTAGTGAGTTCCTCAGTGCAACTTTTTTAGGTGAGTGTGTTCCACAGTGTGAGTGAGTCTCACCATTTGACCTTGTAATGTCAGTGAGTTTGAAAGTGTGACATTGTTATGGAAGTGAATTCCACAGTGTCAACCTGTCTAGTTAGTGGGCCTCAGAGTATAACATTGGTATAGAGTGAGTTTGACAGTGTGACATTGTTATGTGTGAGAGTCCCACCGTGTAAACTTGTTATGTGTCTGAGTTTCACAGTGTTACCTTTTAATTTCGCTAAATTCGATTTTGAAAATGTGATGTTAATGAGTTCCTCAGTGTAATCTTTTTAGGTGAGTAAGTCCCATGGTGTAAACTTGTTATGGGAGTAACTTACACAGTGTGACCGTATTATGTGAGTCCCAAAATTTGAACTTGTTGAGTGAGTGATTCCCACCATGTAAACTGGTTATGTGCCTGAGTTTCACAGTGTAACCATGTAATTTTGCTAAATTCGAAATTGAAAAAGTTATATTAGTGAGTTCCTCAGTGCAACTTTTTTAGGTGAGTGAGTTCCACAGTGTAAACTTGTTATGTGAGTGAGTTCCACAGTGTAAACTTGTCATGTGAGAGATTTGCACAGTATAATTTTGGGTACTTAGGGAATCCCATATTGTAAACTTTATGTTAGTGAGTAAATTTGTTCTGTGAGTAATTTACACAGTGTGACCTTATTATGTGCATCCCACAAATTCACCTTATTATGAGAGATTCCCAGAGTGTAAACTTGTTATGTGAGTGAGTTTGAAAGTGTGACATTGTTATCGAAGTGATTTCCATAGTGTCAACCTTTCTACTTAGTGAGTATCAGAGTGTAACATTGGTATGGAGTGTGTTCGACAATGTTACATTGTTATATGTGAGATTCCCACCGTGTAAACTTGTTATGTGGGTGAATTTCACAGTGTAACCTTGTAATTTCGCTAAATTCAGTATTGAAAATGTTATGTTAGTGAATTCCTCAGCATGACCTTTTTAGGTGAGTGAGTCCCACACTGTAAACTCACCACTGTACCATTTCAAATCTGGCATCTGGCACGAATTCAATTCCACATCCGGTATATTGTCCAGAAGATCATTATAATCTGGCATCTCGCCGCTGTTCCATTACACATCCAGCATCTGTCATGAAGTCCATTCCACATCCGGATTCTCACAGAAGGACCATTCCACCTCCGGCATCTGGCAGGTGGACCATTCCACATCTGGCATCTGGCAGGCAGACCATTCCACATTTGTGTGTTTGCAGGTGGACAATTCCAACTCCGGGATCTTGCAAGCATACATATCCACATCTGGCATCTGGCACAAATTATATTGTACATCCAGAGCCTCACATGAGGAACATTCCACCTTCGTCATCTGGCAGATGTACCATTCCACATGCGGAATGTGTCAGAGGAACATTCCACATCCAGCATCTTCCAGGTGGACAATTTCACATCCATTATCTGTTAGGCTGAGCAGTCCAATTCCAGCAAATGGCAGGAAGATGATACCAGATTCAGCATCTTACAGGCAGACCATTCCACATCCAGCATCTGGCAGGTAGTCAATTCTAAATGCGGCATCTCGCTGGCAGACCAGTCCACATCTGGCATCTATCAGGCAGACTAGTCAATATCTGGGATCAAGTGGGTGGACAATGCCACATCTGGCATCAGGCAGTCCGACCACTCCACATGCTGCATCTGGGAAAAAAAAAACATTCTATATCTGGCATCTGGCAGCAAACCATTCCCCATCCTGCAACTGGCAGGTGGTCTATTCCACACCAGCATCAGCCAGGCAGACTATGCCATATCCAGCATCTGGCAGAGGACCATTCCACATCCTGAAACTGACAAGCATACCATTTCACATCTGGCATCTGGCACGAATTTCATTCCACATCCGGCATCCGTCCAGAAGATCATTCTACATCCGGCATCTCGCCGCTGTACCATTACACGTCCGGCATCTGGTACAAAGTCCATTCCACATCCGGATTCTCACAGAAGGACCATTCCACCTCCGGCATCTGGCAGGTGGAACATTCCACATCTGCCGTCTCGCAGGTGGACAATTATACCTCCGACATCTTGCAGGTGCACAATTCCACATCTAGCATTTGGCACGAATTATATTGTAAATCCACATTCTCACATGAGGACCATCTGGCAGATGTACCATTCCAAATCCGGAATGTGTCAGAGGAACATTCCACATCCAGCATCTTCCAGATGGACAATTCCACATCTGGCATCTGTTAGGCAGAGCAGTCCATGTCCAGCAAATGGCAGGAAGATGATACCAGATTCAGCATCTTACTGGCAGACCATTCCACATCTAGCATGTGGCAGGTAGTCAATTCTAAATCCGGCATCTCACTGGCAGACCAGTCCAAATCTGGCATCTGGCAGGCCAAACACTCCACATTCAGTATCTGGCAGGAGTACCATTCCACATCTGGCATTTGGCAGCAAACAAATCCACATCCGGCGATGGACAGTATAAACTTGTTATGTGGGTGAGTTTCACAGTGTTACCTTGTAATTTTGCTAAATTCGATATTGAACATGTTATGTTAGTGAGTTCCTCAATGAAACATGTTTAGGTGAGTGTGTTCCACAGTGTAACCGTGTTATTTTCGAGAGTTCCACAGTATAATTTTGGGTACTTAGGGCATCCCATATTGTAAACTTTATGTTAGTGAGTCCCACAGTGTAAATTTGTTACGTGAGTAATTTTCACAGTGTGACCTTATTATGTGCATCCCACAAATTCACATTATGTGAGAGATTCCCAGAGTGTAAACTTGTTATGTGAGTGAGTTTGAAAGTGTGACATTGTTATCGAAGTGATTTCCACAGTGTCAACCTTTCTACTTAGTGAGTCTCAGGGTGTAACATTGGTATGGAGTGCGTTCGACAGTGTGACATTTTATGTGTGAAATTCCCAAGGTGTAAATTTGTTATGTGGGTGAGTTTCACAGTGTAACCTTGTAATTTTGCAAAATTCAGTATTGAAAATGTTATGTTAGTGAGTTCCTCAGTGCAACTTTTTTAGGTGAGTGTGTTCCACAGTGTGAGTGAGTCTCACCATTTGACCTTGTAATGTCAGTGAGTTTGAAAGTGTGACATTTTTATGGAAGTGAATTCCACAGTGTCAACCTGTCTAGTTAGTGGGCCTCAGAGTATAACATTGGTATAGAGTGAGTTTGACAGTGTGACATTGTTATGTGTGAGAGTCCCACCGTGTAAACTTGTTATGTGTCTGAGTTTCACAGTGTTACCTTTTAATTTCGCTAAATTCGATTTTGAAAATGTGATGTTAATGAGTTCCTCAGTGTAATCTTTTTAGGTGAGTAAGTCCCATGGTGTAAACTTGTTATGGGAGTAACTTACACAGTGTGACCGTATTATGTGAGTCCCAAAATTTGAACTTGTGTGAGTGATTCCCACCATGTAAACTGGTTATGTGCCTGAGTTTCACAGTGTAACCATGTAATTTTGCTAAATTCAAAATTGAAAAAGTTATATTAGTGAGTTCCTCAGTGCAACTTTTTTAGGTGAGTGAGTTCCACAGTGTAAACTTGTTATGTGAGTGAGTTCCACAGTGTAAACTTGTCATGTGAGAGATTTGCACAGTATAATTTTGGGTACTTAGGGAATCCCATATTGTAAACTTTATGTTAGTGAGTCCCACAGTGTAAATTTGTTACGTGAGTAATTTTCACAGTGTGACCTTATTATGTGCATCCCACAAATTCACATTATGTGAGAGATTCCCAGAGTGTAAACTTGTTATGTGGGTGAGTTTGAAAGTGTGACATTGTTATCGAAGTGATTTCCACAGTGTCAACCTTTCTACTTAGTGAGACTCAGGGTGTAACATTGGTATGGAGTGCGTTCGACAGTGTGACATTTTATGTGTGAATTTCCCAAGGTGTAAATTTGTTATGTGGGTGAGTTTCACAGTGTAACCTTGTAATTTTGCAAAATTCAGTATTGAAAATGTTATGTTAGTGAGTTCCTCAGTGCAACTTTTTTAGGTGAGTGTGTTCCACAGTGTGAGTGAGTCTCACCATTTGACCTTGTAATGTCAGTGAGTTTGAAAGTGTGACATTGTTATGGAAGTGAATTCCACAGTGTCAACCTGTCTAGTTAGTGGGCCTCAGAGTATAACATTGGTATAGAGTGAGTTTGACAGTGTGACATTGTTATGTGTGAGAGTCCCACCGTGTAAACTTGTTATGTGTCTGAGTTTCACAGTGTTACCTTTTAATTTCGCTAAATTCGATTTTGAAAATGTGATGTTAATGAGTTCCTCAGTGTAATCTTTTTAGGTGAGTAAGTCCCATGGTGTAAACTTGTTATGGGAGTAACTTACACAGTGTGACCGTATTATGTGAGTCCCAAAATTTGACCTTGTTGTGTGAGTGATTCCCACCATGTAAACTGGTTATGTGCCTGAGTTTCACAGTGTAACCATGTAATTTTGCTAAATTCAAAATTGAAAAAGTTATATTAGTGAGTTCCTCAGTGCAACTTTTTTAGGTGAGTGAGTTCCACAGTGTAAACTTGTTATGTGAGTGAGTTCCACAGTGTAAACTTGTCATGTGAGAGATTTGCACAGTATAATTTTGGGTACTTAGGGAATCCCATATTGTAAACTTTATGTTAGTGAGTAAATTTGTTCTGTGAGTAATTTACACAGTGTGACCTTATTATGTGCATCCCACAAATTCACCTTATTATGTGAGAGATTCCCAGAGTGTAAACTTGTTATGTGAGTGAGTTTGAAAGTGTGACATTGTTATCGAAGTGATTTCCATAGTGTCAACCTTTCTACTTAGTGAGTATCAGAGTGTAACATTGGTATGGAGTGTGTTCAACAGTGTTACATTGTTATATGTGAGATTCCCACCGTGTAAACTTGTAATGTGGGTGAGTTTCACAGTGTAACCTTGTAATTTCGCTAAATTCAGTATTGAAAATGTTATGTTAGTGAATTCCTCAGCATGACCTTTTTAGGTGAGTGAGTCCCACACTGTAAACTCACCGCTGTACCATTTCAAATCTGGCATCTGGCACGAATTCCATTCCACATCCGGTATATTGTCCAGAAGATCATTATAATCTGGCATCTCGCCACTGTTCCATTACACATCCAGCATCTGTCATGAAGTCCATTCCACATCCGGATTCTCACAGAAGGACCATTCCACCTCCGGCATCTGGCAGGTGGACCATTCCACATCTGGCATCTGGCAGGCAGACCATTCCACATTTGTGTGTTTGCAGGTGGACAATTCCAACTCCGGGATCTTGCAAGCATACATATCCACATCTGGCATCTGGCACAAATTATATTGTACATCCAGAGCCTCACATGAGGAACATTCCACCTTCGTCATCTGGCAGATGTACCATTCCACATGCGGAATGTGTCAGAGGAACATTCCACATCCAGCATCTTCCAGGTGGACAATTCCACATCCATTATCTGTTAGGCTGAGCAGTCCAATTCCAGCAAATGGCAGGAAGATGATACCAGATTCAGCATCTTACAGGCAGACCATTCCACATCCAGCATCTGGCAGGTAGTCAATTCTAAATGCGGCATCTCGCTGGCAGACCAGTCCACATCTGGCATCTATCAGGCAGACTAGTCAATATCTGGGATCAAGTGGGTGGACAATGCCACATCTGGCATCAGGCAGTCCGACCACTCCACATGCTGCATCTGGGGAAAAAAAACATTCTATATCTGGCATCTGGCAGCAAACCATTCCCCATCCTGCAACTGGCAGGTGGTCTATTCCACACCAGCATCAGCCAGGCAGACTATGCCATATCCAGCATCTGGCAGAGAACCATTCCACATCCTGAAACTGACAAGCATACCATTTCACATCTGGCATCTGGCACGAATTTCATTCCACATCCGGCATCCGTCCAGAAGATCATTCTACATCCGGCATCTCGCCGCTGTACCATTACACGTCCGGCATCTGGTACAAAGTCCATTCCACATCCGGATTCTCACAGAAGGACCATTCCACCTCCGGCATCTGGCAGGTGGAACATTCCACATCTGCCGTCTCGCAGGTGGACAATTATACCTCCGACATCTTGCAGGTGCACAATTCCACATCTAGCATTTGGCACGAATTATATTGTAAATCCACATTCTCACATGAGGACCATCTGGCAGATGTACCATTCCAAATCCGGAATGTGTCAGAGGAACATTCCACATCCAGCATCTTCCAGATGGACAATTCCACATCTGGCATCTGTTAGGCAGAGCAGTCCATGTCCAGCAAATGGCAGGAAGATGATACCAGATTCAGCATCTTACTGGCAAACCATTCCACATCCAGCATGTGGCAGGTAGTCAATTCTAAATCCGGCATCTCACTGGCAGACCAGTCCAAATCTGGCATCTGGCAGGCCAAACACTCCACATTCAGTATCTGGCAGGAGTACCATTCCACATCTGGCATTTGGCAGCAAACAAATCCACATCCGGCGATGGACAGTATAAACTTGTTATGTGGGTGAGTTTCACAGTGTTACCTTGTAATTTTGCTAAATTCGATATTGAACATGTTATGTTAGTGAGTTCCTCAATGAAACATGTTCTGGTGTGTGTGTTCCACAGTGTAACCGTGTTATTTTGGAGAGTTCCACAGTATAATTTTGGGTATTTAGGGCATCCCATATTGTAAACTTTGTGTTAGTGAGTCCCACAGTGTAAATTTGTTACGTGAGTAATTTTCACAGTGTGACCTTATTATGTTAGTCCCACAAGTTGTCCTTATTATGTGAGAAATTCCCACAGAGTAAACTTGTAATGTCAGTGAGTTTGAAAGTGTGACATTGTTATAGAAGTGATTTCCACAGTGTCAACCTTTCTACTTAGTGAGTCTCAGGGTGTAACATTGGTATGGAGTGCGTTCGACAGTGTGACATTTTATGTGTGAAATTCCCAAGGTGTAAATTTGTTATATGGGTGAGTTTCACAGTGTAACCTTGTAATTTTGCAAAATTCAGTATTGAAAATGTTATGTTAGTGAGTTCCTCAGTGCAACTTTTTTAGGTGAGTGTGTTCCACAGTGTGAGTGAGTCTCACCATTTGACCTTGTAATGTCAGTGAGTTTGAAAGTGTGACATTGTTATGGAAGTGAATTCCACAGTGTCAACCTGTCTAGTTAGTGGGCCTCAGAGTATAACATTGGTATAGAGTGAGTTTGACAGTGTGACATTGTTATGTGTGAGAGTCCCACCGTGTAAACTTGTTATGTGTCTGAGTTTCACAGTGTTACCTTTTAATTTCGCTAAATTCGATTTTGAAAATGTGATGTTAATGAGTTCCTCAGTGTAATCTTTTTAGGTGAGTAAGTCCCATGGTGTAAACTTGTTATGGGAGTAACTTACACAGTGTGACCGTATTATGTGAGTCCCAAAATTTGAACTTGTTGAGTGAGTGATTCCCACCATGTAAACTGGTTATGTGCCTGAGTTTCACAGTGTAACCATGTAATTTTGCTAAATTCGAAATTGAAAAAGTTATATTAGTGAGTTCCTCAGTGCAACTTTTTTAGGTGAGTGAGTTCCACAGTGTAAACTTGTTATGTGAGTGAGTTCCACAGTGTAAACTTGTCATGTGAGAGATTTGCACAGTATAATTTTGGGTACTTAGGGAATCCCATATTGTAAACTTTATGTTAGTGAGTAAATTTGTTCTGTGAGTAATTTACACAGTGTGACCTTATTATGTGCATCCCACAAATTCACCTTATTATGAGAGATTCCCAGAGTGTAAACTTGTTATGTGAGTGAGTTTGAAAGTGTGACATTGTTATCGAAGTGATTTCCATAGTGTCAACCTTTCTACTTAGTGAGTATCAGAGTGTAACATTGGTCTGGAGTGTGTTCGACAATGTTACATTGTTATATGTGAGATTCCCACCGTGTAAACTTGTTATGTGGGTGAGTTTCACAGTGTAACCTTGTAATTTCGCTAAATTCAGTATTGAAAATGTTATTTTAGTGAATTCCTCAGCATGACCTTTTTAGGTGAGTGAGTCCCACACTGTAAACTCACCACTGTACCATTTCAAATCTGGCATCTGGCACGAATTCCATTCCACATCCGGTATATTGTCCAGAAGATCATTATAATCTGGCATCTCGCCGCTGTTCCATTACACATCCAGCATCTGTCATGAAGTCCATTCCACATCCGGATTCTCACAGAAGGACCATTCCACATCTGGCATCTGGCAGGCAGACCATTCCACATTTGTGTGTTTGCAGGTGGACAATTCCAACTCCGGGATCTTGCAAGCATACATATCCACATCTGGCATCTGGCACAAATTATATTGTACATCCAGAGCCTCACATGAGGAACATTCCACCTTCGTCATCTGGCAGATGTACCATTCCACATGCGGAATGTGTCAGAGGAACATTCCACATCCAGCATCTTCCAGGTGGACAATTTCACATCCATTATCTGTTAGGCTGAGCAGTCCAATTCCAGCAAATGGCAGGAAGATGATACCAGATTCAGCATCTTACAGGCAGACCATTCCACATCCAGCATCTGGCAGATAGTCAATTCTAAATGCGGCATCTCGCTGGCAGACCAGTCCACATCTGGCATCTATCAGGCAGACTAGTCAATATCTGGGATCAAGTGGGTGGACAATGCCACATCTGGCATCAGGCAGTCCGACCACTCCACATGCTGCATCTGGGAAAAAAAAAACATTCTATATCTGGCATCTGGCAGCAAACCATTCCCCATCCTGCAACTGGCAGGTGGTCTATTCCACACCAGCATCAGCCAGGCAGACTATGCCATATCCAGCATCTGGCAGAGGACCATTCCACATCCTGAAACTGACAAGCATACCATTTCACATCTGGCATCTGGCACGAATTTCATTCCACATCCGGCATCCGTCCAGAAGATCATTCTACATCCGGCATCTCGCCGCTGTACCATTACACGTCCGGCATCTGGTACAAAGTCCATTCCACATCCGGATTCTCACAGAAGGACCATTCCACCTCCGGCATCTGGCAGGTGGAACATTCCACATCTGCCGTCTCGCAGGTGGACAATTATACCTCCGACATCTTGCAGGTGCACAATTCCACATCTAGCATTTGGCACGAATTATATTGTAAATCCACATTCTCACATGAGGACCATCTGGCAGATGTACCATTCCAAATCCGGAATGTGTCAGAGGAACATTCCACATCCAGCATCTTCCAGATGGACAATTCCACATCTGGCATCTGTTAGGCAGAGCAGTCCATGTCCAGCAAATGGCAGGAAGATGATACCAGATTCAGCATCTTACTGGCAGACCATTCCACATCTAGCATGTGGCAGGTAGTCAATTCTAAATCCGGCATCTCACTGGCAGACCAGTCCAAATCTGGCATCTGGCAGGCCAAACACTCCACATTCAGTATCTGGCAGGAGTACCATTCCACATCTGGCATTTGGCAGCAAACAAATCCACATCCGGCGATGGACAGTATAAACTTGTTATGTGGGTGAGTTTCACAGTGTTACCTTGTAATTTTGCTAAATTCGATATTGAACATGTTATGTTTGTGAGTTCCTCAATGAAACATGTTTAGGTGAGTGTGTTCCACAGTGTAACCGTGTTATTTTGGAGAGTTCCACAGTATAATTTTGGGTACTTAGGGCATCCCATATTGTAAACTTTATGTTAGTGAGTCCCACAGTGTAAATTTGTTACGTGAGTAATTTTCACAGTGTGACCTTATTATGTGCATCCCACAAATTCACATTATGTGAGAGATTCCCAGAGTGTAAACTTGTTATGTGAGTGAGTTTGAAAGTGTGACATTGTTATCGAAGTGATTTCCACAGTGTCAACCTTTCTACTTAGTGAGTCTCAGGGTGTAACATTGGTATGGAGTGTGTTCGACAGTGTGACATTTTATGTATGAAATTCCCAAGGTGTAAATTTGTTATGTGGGTGAGTTTCACAGTGTAACCTTGTAATTTTGCAAAATTCAGTATTGAAAATGTTATGTTAGTGAGTTCCTCAGTGCAACTTTTTTAGGTGAGTGTGTTCCACAGTGTGAGTGAGTCTCACCATTTGACCTTGTAATGTCAGTGAGTTTGAAAGTGTGACATTGTTATGGAAGTGAATTCCACAGTGTCAACCTGTCTAGTTAGTGGGCCTCAGAGTATAACATTGGTATAGAGTGAGTTTGACAGTGTGACATTGTTATGTGTGAGAGTCCCACCGTGTAAACTTGTTATGTGTCTGAGTTTCACAGTGTTACCTTTTAATTTCGCTAAATTCGATTTTGAAAATGTGATGTTAATGAGTTCCTCAGTGTAATCTTTTTAGGTGAGTAAGTCCCATGGTGTAAACTTGTTATGGGAGTAACTTACACAGTGTGACCGTATTATGTGAGTCCCAAAATTTGAACTTGTGTGAGTGATTCCCACCATGTAAACTGGTTATGTGCCTGAGTTTCACAGTGTAACCATGTAATTTTGCTAAATTCGAAATTGAAAAAGTTATATTAGTGAGTTCCTCAGTGCAACTTTTTTAGGTGAGTGAGTTCCACAGTGTAAACTTGTTATGTGAGTGAGTTCCACAGTGTAAACTTGTCATGTGAGAGATTTGCACAGTATAATTTTGGGTACTTAGGGAATCCCATATTGTAAACTTTATGTTAGTGAGTCCCACAGTGTAAATTTGTTACGTGAGTAATTTTCACAGTGTGACCTTATTATGTGCATCCCACAAATTCACATTATGTGAGAGATTCCCAGAGTGTAAACTTGTTATGTGAGTGAGTTTGAAAGTGTGACATTGTTATCGAAGTGATTTCCACAGTGTCAACCTTTCTACTTAGTGAGTCTCAGGGTGTAACATTGGTATGGAGTGCGTTCGACAGTGTGACATTTTATGTGTGAAATTCCCAAGGTGTAAATTTGTTATGTGGGTGAGTTTCACAGTGTAACCTTGTAATTTTGCAAAATTCAGTATTGAAAATGTTATGTTAGTGAGTTCCTCAGTGCAACTTTTTTAGGTGAGTGTGTTCCACAGTGTGAGTGAGTCTCACCATTTGACCTTGTAATGTCAGTGAGTTTGAAAGTGTGACATTGTTATGGAAGTGAATTCCACAGTGTCAACCTGTCTAGTTAGTGGGCCTCAGCGTATAACATTGGTATAGAGTGAGTTTGACAGTGTGACATTGTTATGTGTGAGAGTCCCACCGTGTAAACTTGTTATGTGTCTGAGTTTCACAGTGTTACCTTTTAATTTCGCTAAATTCGATTTTGAAAATGTGATGTTAATGAGTTCCTCAGTGTAATCTAGGTGAGTAAGTCCCATGGTGTAAACTTGTTATGGGAGTAACTTACACAGTGTGACCGTATTATGTGAGTCCCAAAATTTGAACTTGTTGTGTGAGTGATTCCCACCATGTAAACTGGTTATGTGCCTGAGTTTCACAGTGTAACCATGTAATTTTGCTAAATTCAAAATTGAAAAAGTTATATTAGTGAGTTCCTCAGTGCAACTTTTTTAGGTGAGTGAGTTCCACAGTGTAAACTTGTTATGTGAGTGAGTTCCACAGTGTAAACTTGTCATGTGAGAGATTTGCACAGTATAATTTTGGGTACTTAGGGAATCCCATATTGTAAACTTTATGTTAGTGAGTAAATTTGTTCTGTGAGTAATTTACACAGTGTGACCTTATTATGTGCATCACACAAATTCACCTTATTATGTGAGAGATTCCCAGAGTGTAAACTTGTTACGTGAGTGAGTTTGAAAGTGTGACATTGTTATCGAAGTGATTTCCATAGTGTCAACCTTTCTACTTAGTGAGTATCAGAGTGTAACATTGGTATGGAGTGTGTTCAACAGTGTTACATTGTTATATGTGAGATTCCCACCGTGTAAACTTGTTATGTGGGTGAGTTTCACAGTGTAACCTTGTAATTTCGCTAAATTCAGTATTGAAAATGTTATGTTAGTGAATTCCTCAGCATGACCTTTTTAGGTGAGTGAGTCCCACACTGTAAACTCACCGCTGTACCATTTCAAATCTGGCATCTGGCACGAATTCCATTCCACATCCGGTATATTGTCCAGAAGATCATTATAATCTGGCATCTCGCCGCTGTTCCATTACACATCCAGCATCTGTCATGAAGTCCATTCCACATCCGGATTCTCACAGAAGGACTATTCCACCTCCGGCATCTGGCAGGTGGACCATTCCACATCTGGCATCTGGCAGGCAGACCATTCCACATTTGTGTGTTTGCAGGTGGACAATTCCAACTCCGGGATCTTGCAAGCATACATATCCACATCTGGCATCTGGCACAAATTATATTGTACATCCAGAGCCTCACATGAGGAACATGCCACCTTCGTCATCTGGCAGATGTACCATTCCACATGCGGAATGTGTCAGAGGAACATTCCACATCCAGCATCTTCCAGGTGGACAATTCCACATCCATTATCTGTTAGGCTGAGCAGTCCAATTCCAGCAAATGGCAGGAAGATGATACCAGATTCAGCATCTTACAGGCAGACCATTCCACATCCAGCATCTGGCAGGTAGTCAATTCTAAATGCGGCATCTCGCTGGCAGACCAGTTCACATCTGGCATCTATCAGGCAGACTAGTCAATATCTGGGATCAAGTGGGTGGACAATGCCACATCTGGCATCAGGCAGTCCGACCACTCCACATGCTGCATCTGGGAAAAAAAAACATTCTATATCTGGCATCCGGCAGCAAACCATTCCCCATCCTGCAACTGGCAGGTGGTCTATTCCACACCAGCATCAGCCAGGCAGACTATGCCATATCCAGCATCTGGCAGAGGACCATTCCACATCCTGAAACTGACAAGCATACCATTTCACATCTGGCATCTGGCACGAATTTCATTCCACATCCGGCATCCGTCCAGAAGATCATTCTACATCCGGCATCTCGCCGCTGTACCATTACACGTCCGGCATCTGGTACAAAGTCCATTCCACATCCGGATTCTCACAGAAGGACCATTCCACCTCCGGCATCTGGCAGGTGGAACATTCCACATCTGCCGTCTCGCAGGTGGACAATTATACCTCCGACATCTTGCAGGTGCACAATTCCACATCTAGCATTTGGCACGAATTATATTGTAAATCCACATTCTCACATGAGGACCATCTGGCAGATGTACCATTCCAAATCCGGAATGTGTCAGAGGAACATTCCACATCCAGAATCTTCCTGATGGACAATTCCACATCTGGCATCTGTTAGGCAGAGCAGTCCATGTCCAGCAAATGGCAGGAAGATGATACCAGATTCAGCATCTTACTGGCAGACCATTCCACATCTAGCATGTGGCAGGTAGTCAATTCTAAATCCGGCATCTCACTGGCAGACCAGTCCAAATCTGGCATCTGGCAGGCCAAACACTCCACATTCAGTATCTGGCAGGAGTACCATTCCACATCTGGCATTTGGCAGCAAACAAATCCACATCCGGCGATGGACAGTATAAACTTGTTATGTGGGTGAGTTTCACAGTGTTACCTTGTAATTTTGCTAAATTCGATATTGAACATGTTATGTTAGTGAGTTCCTCAATGAAACATGTTCTGGTGTGTGTGTTCCACAGTGTAACCGTGTTATTTTGGAGAGTTCCACAGTATAATTTTGGGTATTTAGGGCATCCCATATTGTAAACTTTGTGTTAGTGAGTCCCACAGTGTAAATTTGTTACGTGAGTAATTTTCACAGTGTGACCTTATTATGTTAGTCCCACAAGTTGTCCTTATTATGTGAGAAATTCCCACAGAGTAAACTTGTAATGTCAGTGAGTTTGAAAGTGTGACATTGTTATAGAAGTGATTTCCACAGTGTCAACCTTTCTACTTAGTGAGTCTCAGGGTGTAACATTGGTATGGAGTGCGTTCGACAGTGTGACATTTTATGTGTGAAATTCCCAAGGTGTAAATTTGTTATGTGGGTGAGTTTCACAGTGTAACCTTGTAATTTTGCAAAATTCAGTATTGAAAATGTTATGTTAGTGAGTTCCTCAGTGCAACTTTTTTAGGTGAGTGTGTTCCACAGTGTGAGTGAGTCTCACCATTTGACCTTGTAATGTCAGTGAGTTTGAAAGTGTGACATTGTTATGGAAGTGAATTCCACAGTGTCAACCTGTCTAGTTAGTGGGCCTCAGAGTATAACATTGGTATAGAGTGAGTTTGACAGTGTGACATTGTTATGTGTGAGAGTCCCACCGTGTAAACTTGTTATGTGTCTGAGTTTCACAGTGTTACCTTTTAATTTCGCTAAATTCGATTTTGAAAATGTGATGTTAATGAGTTCCTCAGTGTAATCTTTTTAGGTGAGTAAGTCCCATGGTGTAAACTTGTTATGGGAGTAACTTACACAGTGTGACCGTATTATGTGAGTCCCAAAATTTGAACTTGTTGTGTGAGTGATTCCCACCATGTAAACTGGTTATGTGCCTGAGTTTCACAGTGTAACCATGTAATTTTGCTAAATTCGAAATTGAAAAAGTTATATTAGTGAGTTCCTCAGTGCAACTTTTTTAGGTGAGTGAGTTCCACAGTGTAAACTTGTTATGTGAGTGAGTTCCACAGTGTAAACTTGTCATGTGAGAGATTTGCACAGTATAATTTTGGGTACTTAGGGAATCCCATATTGTAAACTTTATGTTAGTGAGTAAATTTGTTCTGTGAGTAATTTACACAGTGTGACCTTATTATGTGCATCCCACAAATTCACCTTATTATGTGAGAGATTCCCAGAGTGTAAACTTGTTATGTGAGTGAGTTTGAAAGTGTGACATTGTTATCGAAGTGATTTCCATAGTGTCAACCTTTCTACTTAGTGAGTATCAGAGTGTAACATTGGTATGGAGTGTGTTCAACAGTGTTACATTGTTATATGTGAGATTCCCACCGTGTAAACTTGTTATGTGGGTGAGTTTCACAGTGTAACCTTGTAATTTCGCTAAATTCAGTATTGAAAATGTTATGTTAGTGAATTCCTCAGCATGACCTTTTTAGGTGAGTGAGTCCCACATCCGGTATATTGTCCAGAAGATCATTATAATCTGGCATCTCGCCGCTGTTCCATTACACATCCAGCATCTGTCATGAAGTCCATTCCACATCCGGATTCTCACAGAAGGACCATTCCACCTCCGGCATCTGGCAGGTGGACCATTCCACATCTGGCATCTGGCAGGCAGACCATTCCACATTTGTGTGTTTGCAGGTGAAAAATTCCCACTCCGTGATCTTGCAAGCATACATATCCACATCTGGCATCTGGCACAAATTATATTGTACATCCAGAGCCTCACATGAGGAACATGCCACCTTCGTCATCTGGCAGATGTACCATTCCACATGCGGAATGTGTCAGAGGAACATTCCACATCCAGCATCTTCCAGGTGGACAATTCCACATCCATTATCTGTTAGGCTGAGCAGTCCTATTCCAGCAAATGGCAGGAAGATGATACCAGATTCAGCATCTTACAGGCAGACCATTCCACATCCAGCATCTGGCAGGTAGTCAATTCTAAATGCGGCATCTCGCTGGCAGACCAGTCCACATCTGGCATCTATCAGGCAGACTAGTCAATATCTGGGATCAAGTGGGTGGACAATGCCACATCTGGCATCAGGCAGTCCGACCACTCCACATGCTGCATCTGGGAAAAAAAAAACATTCTATATCTGGCATCTGGCAGCAAACCATTCCCCATCCTGCAACTGGCAGGTGGTCTATTCCACACCAGCATCAGCCAGGCAGACTATGCCATATCCAGCATCTGGCAGAGGACCATTCCACATCCTGAAACTGACAAGCATACCATTTCACATCTGGCATCTGGCACGAATTTCATTCCACATCCGGCATCCTTCCAGAAGATCATTCTACATCCGGCATCTCGCCGCTGTACCATTACACGTCCGGCATCTGGTACAAAGTCCATTCCACATCCGGATTCTCACAGAAGGACCATTCCACCTCCTGCATCTGGCAGGTGGAACATTCCACATCTGCCGTCTCGCAGGTGGACAATTATACCTCCGACATCTTGCAGGTGCACAATTCCACATCTAGCATTTGGCACGAATTATATTGTAAATCCACATTCTCACATGAGTACCATCTGGCAGATGTACCATTCCAAATCCGGAATGTGTCAGAGGAACATTCCACATCCAGAATCTTCCTGATGGACAATTCCACATCTGGCATCTGTTAGGCAGAGCAGTCCATGTCCAGCAAATGGCAGGAAGATGATACCAGATTCAGCATCTTACTGGCAGACCATTCCACATCTAGCATGTGGCAGGTAGTCAATTCTAAATCCGGCATCTCACTGGCAGACCAGTCCAAATCTGGCATCTGGCAGGCCAAACACTCCACATTCAGTATCTGGCAGGAGTACCATTCCACATCTGGCATTTGGCAGCAAACAAATCCACATCCGGCGATGGACAGTATAAACTTGTTATGTGGGTGAGTTTCACAGTGTTACCTTGTAATTTTGCTAAATTCGATATTGAACATGTTATGTTAGTGAGTTCCTCAATGAAACATGTTTAGGTGAGTGTGTTCCACAGTGTAACCGTGTTATTTTGGAGAGTTCCACAGTATAATTTTGGGTACTTAGGGCATCCCATATTGTAAACTTTATGTTAGTGAGTCCCACAGTGTAAATTTGTTCTGTGTGTAATTTACAAAGTGTGACCTTATTATGTGCATCCCACAAATTCACATTATGTGAGAGATTCCCAGAGTGTAAACTTGTTATGTGAGTGAGTTTGAAAGTGTGACATTGTTATCGAAGTGATTTCCATAGTGTCAACCCTTCTACTTAGTAAGTATCAGGGTGTAACATTGGTATGGAGTGTGTTCGACAGTGTTACATTGTTATATGTGAGATTCCCACCGTGTAAACTTGTTATGTGGGTGAATTTCACAGTGTTACCTTGTATTTCGCTAAATTCGACATTGAAAATGTTACGTTAGTGAATTCCTCAGGGCAACCTTTTTAGGTGAGTGAGTCGCACACTGTAAACTCGCCGCTGTACCATTTCACATCTGGCATCTAGCACGAATTCCATTCCACATCCGGTATCTGTCCAGAAGATCATTCTACTCTGGCATCTCGCCGCTGTACCATTACACATCCAGCAACTGTCATGAAGTCCATTCCACATCCGGATTCACACAGAAGGACCATTCCACCTCCGGCATCTGGCAGGTGGACCATTCCATATCTGGCATCTGGCAGGTGGACCATTCCACATCTGGTATCTGGCAGGCAGACCATTCCACATCTGGCATTTGGCAGCAAACAAATCCACATCCGGCGATGGACAGTATAAACTTGTTATGTGGGTGTGTTTCACAGTGTTACCTTGTAATTTTGCTAAATTCGATATTGAACATGTTATGTTAGTGAGTTCCTCAATGAAACATGTTTAGGTGAGTGTGTTCCACAGTGTAACCGTGTTATTTTGGAGAGTTCCACAGTATAATTTTGGGTACTTAGGGCATCCCATATTGTAAACTTTATGTTAGTGAGTCCCACAGTGTAAATTTGTTACGTGAGTAATTTTCACAGTGTGACCTTATTATGTTAGTCCCACAAGTTGTCCTTATTATGTGAGAAATTCCCACAGAGTAAACTTGTAATGTCAGTGAGTTTGAAAGTGTGACATTGTTATAGAAGTGATTTCCACAGTGTCAACCTTTCTACTTAGTGAGTCTCAGGGTGTAACATTGGTATGGAGTGCGTTCGACAGTGTGACATTTTATGTGTGAAATTCCCAAGGTGTAAATTTGTTATGTGGGTGAGTTTCACAGTGTAACCTTGTAATTTTGCAAAATTCAGTATTGAAAATGTTATGTTAGTGAGTTCCTCAGTGCAACTTTTTTAGGTGAGTGTGTTCCACAGTGTGAGTGAGTCTCACCATTTGACCTTGTAATGTCAGTGAGTTTGAATGTGTGACATTGTTATGGAAGTGAATTCCACAGTGTCAACCTGTCTCGTTAGTGGGCTTCAGAGTATAACATTGGTATAGAGTGAGTTTGACAGTGTGACATTGTTATGTGTGAGAGTCCCACCGTGTAAACTTGTTATGTGTCTGAGTTTCACAGTGTTACCTTTTAATTTCGCTAAATTCGATTTTGAAAATGTGATGTTAATGAGTTCCTCAGTGTAATCTTTTTAGGTGAGTAAGTCCCATGGTGTAAACTTGTTATGGGAGTAACTTACACAGTGTGACCGTATTATGTGAGTCCCAAAATTTGAACTTGTGTGAGTGATTCCCACCATGTAAACTGGTTATGTGCCTGAGTTTCACAGTGTAACCATGTAATTTTGCTAAATTCGAAATTGAAAAAGTTATATTAGTGAGTTCCTCAGTGCAACTTTTTTAGGTGAGTGAGTTCCACAGTGTAAACTTGTTATGTGAGTGAGTTCCACAGTGTAAACTTGTCATGTGAGAGATTTCCACAGTATAATTTTGGGTACTTAGGGAATCCCATATTGTAAACTTTATGTTAGTGAGTAAATTTGTTCTGTGAGTAATTTACACAGTGTGACCTTATTATGTGCATCCCACAAATTCACCTTATTATGTGAGAGATTCCCAGAGTGTAAACTTGTTATGTGAGTGAGTTTGAAAGTGTGACATTGTTATCGAAGTGATTTCCATAGTGTCAACCTTTCTACTTAGTGAGTATCAGAGTGTAACATTGGTATGGAGTGTGTTCGACAGTGTTACATTGTTATATGTGAGATTCCCACCGTGTAAACTTGTTATGTGGGTGAGTTTCACAGTGTAACCTTGTAATTTCGCTAAATTCAGTATTGAAAATGTTATGTTAGTGAATTCCTCAGCATGACCTTTTTAGGTGAGTGAGTCCCACACTGTAAACTCACCGCTGTACCATTTCAAATCTGGCATCTGGCACGAATTCCATTCCACATCCGGTATATTTTCCAGAAGATCATTATAATCTGGCATCTCGCCGCTGTTCCATTACACATCCAGCATCTGTCATGAAGTCCATTCCACATCCGGATTCTCACAGAAGGACCATTCCACCTCCGGCATCTGGCAGGTGGACCATTCCACATCTGGCATCTGGCAGGCAGACCATTCCACATTTGTGTGTTTGCAGGTGGACAATTCCAACTCCGGGATCTTGCAAGCATACATATCCACATCTGGCATCTGGCACAAATTATATTGTACATCCAGAGCCTCACATGAGGAACATTCCACCTTCGTCATCTGGCAGATGTACCATTCCACATGCGGAATGTGTCAGAGGAACATTCCACATCCAGCATCTTCCAGGTGGACAATTTCACATCCATTATCTGTTAGGCTGAGCAGTCCAATTCCAGCAAATGGCAGGAAGATGATACCAGATTCAGCATCTTACAGGCAGACCATTCCACATCCAGCATCTGGCAGGTAGTCAATTCTAAATGCGGCATCTCGCTGGCAGAGCAGTCCACATCTGGCATCTATCAGGCAGACTAGTGAATATTTGGCATCAAGTGGGTGGACAATGCCACATCTGGCATCAGGCAGTCCGACCACTCCACATGCTGCATCTGGGAAAAAAAAAACATTCTATATCTGGCATCTGGCAGCAAACCATTCCCCATCCTGCAACTGGCAGGTGGTCTATTCCACACCAGCATCAGCCAGGCAGACTATGCCATATCCAGCATCTGGCAGAGGACCATTCCACATCCTGAAACTGACAAGCATACCATTTCACATCTGGCATCTGGCACAAATTTCATTCCACATCCGGCATCCGTCCAGAAGATCATTCTACATCCGGCATCTCGCCGCTGTACCATTACACGTCCGGCATCTGGTACAAAGTCCATTCCACATCCGGATTCTCACAGAAGGACCATTCCACCTCCGGCATCTGGCAGGTGGAACATTCCACATCTGCCGTCTCGCAGGTGGACAGTTATACCTCCGACATCTTGCAGGTGCACAATTCCACATCTAGCATTTGGCACGAATTATATTGTAAATCCACATTCTCACATGAGGACCATCTGGCAGATGTACCATTCCAAATCCGGAATGTGTCAGAGGAACATTCCACATCCAGCATCTTCCAGATGGACAATTCCACATCTGGCATCTGTTAGGCAGAGCAGTCCATGTCCAGCAAATGGCAGGAAGATGATACCAGATTCAGCATCTTACTGGCAGACCATTCCACATCTAGCATGTGGCAGGTAGTCAATTCTAAATCCGGCATCTCACTGGCAGACCAGTCCAAATCTGGCATCTGGCAGGCCAAACACTCCACATTCAGTATCTGGCAGGAGTACCATTCCACATCTGGCATTTGGCAGCAAACAAATCCACATCCGGCGATGGACAGTATAAACTTGTTATGTGGGTGAGTTTCACAGTGTTACCTTGTAATTTTGCTAAATTCGATATTGAACATGTTATGTTAGTGAGTTCCTCAATGAAACATGTTTAGGTGAGTGTGTTCCACAGTGTAACCGTGTTATTTTGGAGAGTTCCACAGTATAATTTTGGGTACTTAGGGCATCCCATATTGTAAACTTTATGTTAGTGAGTCCCACAGTGTAAATTTGTTCTGTGTGTAATTTACAAAGTGTGACCTTATTATGTGCATCCCACAAATTCACATTATGTGAGAGATTCCCAGAGTGTAAACTTGTTATGTGAGTGAGTTTGAAAGTGTGACATTGTTATCGAAGTGATTTCCATAGTGTCAACCTTTCTACTTAGTGAGTATCAGGGTGTAACATTGGTATGGAGTGTGTTCGACAGTGTTACATTGTTATATGTGAGATTCCCACCGTGTAAACTTGTTATGTGGGTGAGTTTCACAGTGTTACCTTGTATTTCGCTAAATTCGACATTGAAAATGTTACGTTAGTGAATTCCTCAGGGCAACCTTTTTAGGTGAGTGAGTCGCACACTGTAAACTCGCCGCTGTACCATTTCACATCTGGCATCTAGCACGAATTCCATTCCACATCCGGTATCTGTCCAGAAGATCATTCTACTCTGGCATCTCGCCGCTGTACCATTACACATCCAGCAACTGTCATGAAGTCCATTCCACATCCGGATTCACACAGAAGGACCATTCCACCTCCGGAATCTGGCAGGTGGACCATTCCATATCTGGCATCTGGCAGGTGGACCATTCCACATCTGGCATCTGGCAGGCAGACCATTCCACATTTGGTCTTTTGCAGGTGGACAATTCCACCTCCGGAATCTGGCAAGCATACAATTCCACATCTGGCATCTGGCACGAATTATATTGTACATCCAGAGTCTCACATGACGAACATTCCACCTCCGGCATCTGGCAGATATACCATTCCACATCCGGAATGTGTCAGAGGAAAATTCCACATCCAGCATCTTCCAGGTGGACAATTCCACATCCATCATCTGTTAGGCTGAGCAGTCCAATTCCAGCAAATGGCAGGAAGATGATAGCAGATTCAGCATCTTACAGGCAGACCATTCCACATCCAGCATCTGGCAGGTAGTCAAGTCTAAATGCGGCATCTCGCTAGCGACCAGTCCACATCTGGCATCTATCAGGCAGCCTAGTCAATATCTGGCATCAAGTGGATGGACAATTCCACATCCGGCATCTGGCAGGCAGACCACTCCACATCCTGCATCTGGGGAAAAAAAACCCATACTACATCTGGAATCTGGCAGCAAACCATTCCCCATCCTGCAACTGGCAGGTGGTCTATTCCACTCCAGCATCAGCCAGGCAGACCATTCCATAGCCAGCATCTGGCAGGGGACCATTCCACATCCTGAAACTGACAAGCATACCATTTCACATCTGGCATCTGGCACGAATTTCATTCCACATCCGGCATCCCATCCAGAAGATCATTCTACATCCGGCATCTCGCCGCTGTACGATTACACATCCGGCATCTGGTACAAAGTCCATACCACATCCGGATTCTCACAGAAGGACCATTCCACCTACGGCATCTGGCAGGTGGAACATTCCACATCTGGCGACTCGCAGGTGGACAATTATACCTCCGACATCTTGCAGGTGGACAATTCCACATCTAGCATCTGGCACGAATTATATTGTACATCCACATTCTTACATGAGGACCATCTGGCAGATGTACCATTCCAAATCCGGAATGTGTCAGAGGAACATTCCACATCCAGCATCTTCCAGATGGACAATTCCACATCTGGCATCTGTTAGGCAGAGCAGTCCATGTCCAGCAAATGGCAGGAAGATGATACCAGATTCAGCATCTTACTGGCAGACCATTCCACATCTAGCATGTGGCAGGTAGTCAATTCTAAATCCGGCATCTCACTGGCAGACCAGTCCAAATCTGGCATCTGGCAGGCCAAACACTCCACATTCAGTATCTGGCAGGAGTACCATTCCACATCTGGCATTTGGCAGCAAACAAATCCACATCCGGCGATGCACAGTATAAATTTGTTATGTGAGTGAGTTCCACAGTGTAACCGTGTTATGTGAGTCAGTTCCACAGTGTAAACTTGTCATATGAGAGAGTTGCACAGTATAATTTTGTTTACTTAGTGTAACCCATATTCCAAACTATATGTTAGTGTGTCCCACAGAGTAAACTTGTTGTGTGAGTAATTTAGACTGTGTGACCTTATTATGTGAGTGATTCCCACCATGTAAACTTGTTATGTGTCTGAGTTTCACTGTGTAACCTTATAATTTTGCTAAATTCGATATTGTTTGTTCGTGAGTTCCTCAGTGCAACTTTTTTAGGTGAGTGAGTTCCACAGTGTAACCGTGTTATATAATTTACACAGTGTGACCTTGTTATGTGAGTGAGTCCCACCGTTTGACCTTGTTATATGAGAGAGTTTGAAAGTGTGACGTTGTTATGGAAGTGAATTCCACAGTGTCAACCTGTCTAGTTAGTGAGCCTCAGAGTGTAATATTGGTAGAGAGTGAGTTTGACTGTGTGACATTGTTATGTGTGAGATTCCCACAGTGTAAACTTGTTATGTGGGTGTGTTTCACAGTGTTACCTTGTAATTTTGCTAAATTCGATATTGAACATGTTATGTTAGTGAGTTCCTCAATGAAACATGTTCTGGTGTGTGTGCTCCACAGTGTAACCGTGTTATTTTGGAGAGTTCCACAGTATAATTTTGGGTATTTAGGGCATCCCATATTGTAAACTTTATGTTAGTGAGTCCCACAGTGTAAATTTGTTACGTGAGTAATTTTCACAGTGTGACCTTATTATGTTAGTCCCACAAGTTGTCCTTATTATGTGAGAAATTCCCACAGAGTAAACTTGTAATGTCAGTGAGTTTGAAAGTGTGACATTGTTATAGAAGTGATTTCCACAGTGTCAACCTTTCTACTTAGTGAGTCTCAGGGTGTAACATTGGTATGGAGTGCGTTCGACAGTGTGACATTTTATGTGTGAAATTCCCAAGGTGTAAATTTGTTATGTGGGTGAGTTTCACAGTGTAACCTTGTAATTTTGCAAAATTCAGTATTGAAAATGTTATGTTAGTGAGTTCCTCAGTGCAACTTTTTTAGGTGAGTGTGTTCCACAGTGTGAGTGAGTCTCACCATTTGACCTTGTAATGTCAGTGAGTTTGAAAGTGTGACATTGTTATGGAAGTGAATTCCACAGTGTCAACCTGTCTAGTTAGTGGGCCTCAGAGTATAACATTGGTATAGAGTGAGTTTGACAGTGTGACATTGTTATGTGTGAGAGTCCCACCGTGTAAACTTGTTATGTGTCTGAGTTTCACAGTGTTACCTTTTAATTTCGCTAAATTCGATTTTGAAAATGTGATGTTAATGAGTTCCTCAGTGTAATCTTTTTAGGTGAGTAAGTCCCATGGTGTAAACTTGTTATGGGAGTAACTTACACAGTGTGACCGTATTATGTGAGTCCCAAAATTTGAACTTGTTGTGTGAGTGATTCCCACCATGTAAACTGGTTATGTGCCTGAGTTTCACAGTGTAACCATGTAATTTTGCTAAATTCGAAATTGAAAAAGTTATATTAGTGAGTTCCTCAGTGCAACTTTTTTAGGTGAGTGAGTTCCACAGTGTAAACTTGTTATGTGAGTGAGTTCCACAGTGTAAACTTGTCATGTGAGAGATTTCCACAGTATAATTTTGGGTACTTAGGGAATCCCATATTGTAAACTTTATGTTAGTGAGTAAATTTGTTCTGTGAGTAATTTACACAGTGTGACCTTATTATGTGCATCCCACAAATTCACCTTATTATGTGAGAGATTCCCAGAGTGTAAACTTGTTATGTGAGTGAGTTTGAAAGTGTGACATTGTTATCGAAGTGATTTCCATAGTGTCAACCTTTCTACTTAGTGAGTATCAGAGTGTAACATTGGTATGGAGTGTGTTCGACAGTGTTACATTGTTATATGTGAGATTCCCACCGTGTAAACTTGTTATGTGGGTGAGTTTCACAGTGTAACCTTGTAATTTCGCTAAATTCAGTATTGAAAATGTTATGTTAGTGAATTCCTCAGCATGACCTTTTTAGGTGAGTGAGTCCCACACTGTAAACTCACCGCTGTACCATTTCAAATCTGGCATCTGGCACGAATTCCATTCCACATCCGGTATATTTTCCAGAAGATCATTATAATCTGGCATCTCGCCGCTGTTCCATTACACATCCAGCATCTGTCATGAAGTCCATTCCACATCCGGATTCTCACAGAAGGACCATTCCACCTCCGGCATCTGGCAGGTGGACCATTCCACATCTGGCATCTGGCAGGCAGACCATTCCACATTTGTGTGTTTGCAGGTGGACAATTCCAACTCCGGGATCTTGCAAGCATACATATCCACATCTGGCATCTGGCACAAATTATATTGTACATCCAGAGCCTCACATGAGGAACATTCCACCTTCGTCATCTGGCAGATGTACCATTCCACATGCGGAATGTGTCAGAGGAACATTCCACATCCAGCATCTTCCAGGTGGACAATTTCACATCCATTATCTGTTAGGCTGAGCAGTCCAATTCCAGCAAATGGCAGGAAGATGATACCAGATTCAGCATCTTACAGGCAGACCATTCCACATCCAGCATCTGGCAGGTAGTCAATTCTAAATGCGGCATCTCGCTGGCAGACCAGTCCACATCTGGCATCTATTAGGCAGACTAGTCAATATCTGGGATCAAGTGGGTGGACAATGCCACATCTGGCATCAGGCAGTCCGACCACTCCACATGCTGCATCTGGGAAAAAAAAAACATTCTATATCTGGCATCTGGCAGCAAACCATTCCCCATCCTGCAACTGGCAGGTGGTCTATTCCACACCAGCATCAGCCAGGCAGACTATGCCATATCCAGCATCTGGCAGAGGACCATTCCACATCCTGAAACTGACAAGCATACCATTTCACATCTGGCATCTGGCACGAATTTCATTCCACATCCGGCATCCGTCCAGAAGATCATTCTACATCCGGCATCTCGCCGCTGTACCATTACACGTCCGGCATCTGGTACAAAGTCCATTCCACATCCGGATTCTCACAGAAGGACCATTCCACCTCCGGCATCTGGCAGGTGGAACATTCCACATCTGCCGTCTCGCAGGTGGACAATTATACCTCCGACATCTTGCAGGTGCACAATTCCACATCTAGCATTTGGCACGAATTATATTGTAAATCCACATTCTCACATGAGGACCATCTGGCAGATGTACCATTCCAAATCCGGAATGTGTCAGAGGAACATTCCACATCCAGCATCTTCCAGATGGACAATTCCACATCTGGCATCTGTTAGGCAGAGCAGTCCATGTCCAGCAAATGGCAGGAAGATGATACCAGATTCAGCATCTTACTGGCAGACCATTCCACATCTAGCATGTGGCAGGTAGTCAATTCTAAATCCGGCATCTCACTGGCAGACCAGTCCAAATCTGGCATCTGGCAGGCCAAACACTCCACATTCAGTATCTGGCAGGAGTACCATTCCACATATGGCATTTGGCAGCAAACAAATCCACATCCGGCGATGGACAGTATAAACTTGTTATGTGGGTGAGTTTCACAGTGTTACCTTGTAATTTTGCTAAATTCGATATTGAACATGTTATGTTAGTGAGTTCCTCAATGAAACATGTTTAGGTGAGTGTGTTCCACAGCGTAACCGTGTTATTTTGGAGAGTTCCACAGTATAATTTTGGGTACTTAGGGCATCCCATATTGTAAACTTTATGTTAGTGAGTCCCACAGTGTAAATTTGTTCTGTGTGTAATTTACAAAGTGTGACCTTATTATGTGCATCCCACAAATTCACATTAAGTGAGAGATTCCCAGAGTGTAAACTTGTTATGTGAGTGAGTTTGAAAGTGTGACATTGTTATCGAAGTGATTTCCATCGTGTCAACCTTTCTACTTAGTGAGTATCAGGGTGTAACATTGGTATGGAGTGTGTTCGACAGTGTTACATTGTTATATGTGAGATTCCCACCGTGTAAACTTGTTATGTGGGTGAGTTTCACAGTGTTACCTTGTATTTCGCTAAATTCGACATTGAAAATGTTACGTTAGTGAATTCCTCAGGGCAACCTTTTTAGGTGAGTGAGTCGCACACTGTAAACTCGCCGCTGTACCATTTCACATCTGGCATCTAGCACGAATTCCATTCCACATCTGGTATCTGTCCAGAAGATCATTCTACTCTGGCATCTCGCCGCTGTACCATTACACATCCAGCAACTGTCATGAAGTCCATTCCACATCCGGATTCACACAGAAGGACCATTCCACCTCCGGCATCTGGCAGGTGGACCATTCCATATCTGGCATCTGGCAGGTGGACCATTCCACATCTGGCATCTGGCAGGCAGACCATTCCACATTTGGTCTTTTGCAGGTGGACAATTCCACCGCCGGAATCTGGCAAGCATACAATTCCACATCTGGCATCTGGCACGAATTATATTGTACATCCAGAGTCTCACATGACGAACATTCCACCTCCGGCATTTGGCAGATGTACCATTCCACATCCGGAATGTGTCAGAGGAAAATTCCACATCCAGCATCTTCCAGGTGGACAATTCCACATCCATCATCTGTTAGGCTGAGCAGTCCAATTCCAGCAAATGGCAGGAAGATGATAGCAGATTCAACATCTTACAGGCAGACCATTCCACATCCAGCATCTGGCAGGTAGTCAAGTCTAAATGCGGCATCTCGCTAGCGACCAGTCCACATCTGGCATCTATCAGGCAGCCTAGTCAATATCTGGCATCAAGTGGATGGACAATTCCACATCCGGCATCTGGCAGGCAGACCACTCCACATCCTGCATCTGGGGAATAAAAACCCATACTACATCTGGAATCTGGCAGCAAACCATTCCCCATCCTGCAACTGGCAGGTGGTCTATTCCACTCCAGCATCAGCCAGGCAGACCATTCCATAGCCAGCATCTGGCAGGGGACCATTCCACATCCTGAAACTGACAAGCATACCATTTCACATCTGGCATCTGGCACGAATTTCATTCCACATCCGGCATCCCGTCCAGAAGATCATTCTACATCCGGCATCTCGCCGCTGTACGATTACACATCCGGCATCTGGTACAAAGTCCATACCACATCCGGATTCTCACAGAAGGACCATTCCACCTACGGTATCTGGCAGGTGGAATATTCCACATCTGGCGACTCGCAGGTGGACAATTATACCTCCGACATCTTGCAGGTGGACAATTCCACATCTAGCATCTGGCACGAATTATATTGTACATCCACATTCTTACATGAGGACCATCTGGCAGATGTACCATTCCAAATCCGGAATGTGTCAGAGGAACATTCCACATCCAGCATCTTCCAGATGGACAATTCCACCTCTGGCATCTGTTAGGCAGAGCAGTCCATGTCCAGCAAATGGCAGGAAGATGATACCAGATTCAGCATCTTACTGGCAGACCATTCCACATCTAGCATGTGGCAGGTAGTCAATTCTAAATCCGGCATCTCACTGGCAGACCAGTCCAAATCTGGCATCTGGCAGGCCAAACACTCCACATTCAGTATCTGGCAGGAGTACCATTCCACATCTGGCATTTGGCAGCAAACAAATCCACATCCGGCGATGGACAGTATAAATTTGTTATGTGAGTGAGTTCCACAGTGTAACCGTGTTATGTGAGTCAGTTCCACAGTGTAAACTTGTCATATGAGAGAGTTGCACAGTATAATTTTGTTTACTTAGTGTAACCCATATTCCAAACTATATGTTAGTGTGTCCCACAGAGTAAACTTGTTGTGTGAGTAATTTAGACTGTGTGACCTTATTATGTGAGTGATTCCCACCATGTAAACTTGTTATGTGTCTGAGTTTCACTGTGTAACCTTATAATTTTGCTAAATTCGATATTGTTTGTTCGTGAGTTCCTCAGTGCAACTTTTTTAGGTGCGTGAGTTCCACAGTGTAACCGTGTTATGTAATTTACACAGTGTGACCTTGTTATGTGAGTGAGTCCCACCGTTTGACCTTGTTATATGAGAGAGTTTGAAAGTGTGACGTTGTTATGGAAGTGAATTCCACAGTGTCAACCTGTCTAGTTAGTGAGCCTCAGAGTGTAATATTGGTAGAGAGTGAGTTTGACTGTGTGACATTGTTATGTGTGAGATTCCCACAGTGTAAACTTGTTATGTGGGTGTGTTTCACAGTGTTACCTTGTAATTTTGCTAAATTCGATATTGAACATGTTATGTTAGTGAGTTCCTCAATGAAACATGTTCTGGTGTGTGTGCTCCACAGTGTAACCGTGTTATTTTGGAGAGTTCCACAGTATAATTTTGGGTATTTAGGGCATCCCATATTGTAAACTTTATGTTAGTGAGTCCCACAGTGTAAATTTGTTACGTGAGTAATTTTCACAGTGTGACCTTATTATGTTAGTCCCACAAGTTGTCCTTATTATGTGAGAAATTCCCACAGAGTAAACTTGTAATGTCAGTGAGTTTGAAAGTGTGACATTGTTATAGAAGTGATTTCCACAGTGTCAACCTTTCTACTTAGTGAGTCTCAGGGTGTAACATTGGTATGGAGTGCGTTCGACAGTGTGACATTTTATGTGTGAAATTCCCAAGGTGTAAATTTGTTATGTGGGTGAGTTTCACAGTGTAACCTTGTAATTTTGCAAAATTCAGTATTGAAAATGTTATGTTAGTGAGTTCCTCAGTGCAACTTTTTTAGGTGAGTGTGTTCCACAGTGTGAGTGAGTCTCACCATTTGACCTTGTAATGTCAGTGAGTTTGAAAGTGTGACATTGTTATGGAAGTGAATTCCACAGTGTCAACCTGTCTAGTTAGTGGGCCTCAGAGTATAACATTGGTATAGAGTGAGTTTGACAGTGTGACATTGTTATGTGTGAGAGTCCCACCGTGTAAACTTGTTATGTGTCTGAGTTTCACAGTGTTACCTTTTAATTTCACTAAATTCGATTTTGAAAATGTGATGTTAATGAGTTCCTCAGTGTAATCTTTTTAGGTGAGTAAGTCCCATGGTGTAAACTTGTTATGGGAGTAACTTACACAGTGTGACCGTATTATGTGAGTCCCAAAATTTGAACTTGTTGAGTGAGTGATTCCCACCATGTAAACTGGTTATGTGCCTGAGTTTCACAGTGTAACCATGTAATTTTGCTAAATTCGAAATTGAAAAAGTTATATTAGTGAGTTCCTCAGTGCAACTTTTTTAGGTGAGTGAGTTCCACAGTGTAAACTTGTTATGTGAGTGAGTTCCACAGTGTAAACTTGTCATGTGAGAGATTTCCACAGTATAATTTTGGGTACTTAGGGAATCCCATATTGTAAACTTTATGTTAGTGAGTAAATTTGTTCTGTGAGTAATTTACACAGTGTGACCTTATTATGTGCATCCCACAAATTCACCTTATTATGTGAGAGATTCCCAGAGTGTAAACTTGTTATGTGAGTGAGTTTGAAAGTGTGACATTGTTATCGAAGTGATTTCCATAGTGTCAACCTTTCTACTTAGTGAGTATCAGAGTGTAACATTGGTATGGAGTGTGTTCGACAGTGTTACATTGTTATATGTGAGATTCCCACCGTGTAAACTTGTTATGTGGGTGAGTTTCACAGTGTAACCTTGTAATTTCGCTAAATTCAGTATTGAAAATGTTATGTTAGTGAATTCCTCAGCATGACCTTTTTAGGTGAGTGAGTCCCACACTGTAAACTCACCGCTGTACCATTTCAAATCTGGCATCTGGCACGAATTCCATTCCACATCCGGTATATTTTCCAGAAGATCATTATAATCTGGCATCTCGCCGCTGTTCCATTACACATCCAGCATCTGTCATGAAGTCCATTCCACATCCGGATTCTCACAGAAGGACCATTCCACCTCCGGCATCTGGCAGGTGGACCATTCCACATCTGGCATCTGGCAGGCAGACCATTCCACATTTGTGTGTTTGCAGGTGGACAATTCCAACTCCGGGATCTTGCAAGCATACATATCCACATCTGGCATCTGGCACAAATTATATTGTACATCCAGAGCCTCACATGAGGAACATTCCACCTTCGTCATCTGGCAGATGTACCATTCCACATGCGGAATGTGTCAGAGGAACATTCCACATCCAGCATCTTCCAGGTGGACAATTTCACATCCATTATCTGTTAGGCTGAGCAGTCCAATTCCAGCAAATGGCAGGAAGATGATACCAGATTCAGCATCTTACAGGCAGACCATTCCACATCCAGCATCTGGCAGGTAGTCAATTCTAAATGCGGCATCTCGCTGGCAGAGCAGTCCACATCTGGCATCTATCAGGCAGACTAGTGAATATTTGGCATCAAGTGGGTGGACAATGCCACATCTGGCATCAGGCAGTCCGACCACTCCACATGCTGCATCTGGGAAAAAAAAAACATTCTATATCTGGCATCTGGCAGCAAACCATTCCCCATCCTGCAACTGGCAGGTGGTCTATTCCACACCAGCATCAGCCAGGCAGACTATGCCATATCCAGCATCTGGCAGAGGACCATTCCACATCCTGAAACTGACAAGCATACCATTTCACATCTGGCATCTGGCACAAATTTCATTCCACATCCGGCATCCGTCCAGAAGATCATTCTACATCCGGCATCTCGCCGCTGTACCATTACACGTCCGGCATCTGGTACAAAGTCCATTCCACATCCGGATTCTCACAGAAGGACCATTCCACCTCCGGCATCTGGCAGGTGGAACATTCCACATCTGCCGTCTCGCAGGTGGACAGTTATACCTCCGACATCTTGCAGGTGCACAATTCCACATCTAGCATTTGGCACGAATTATATTGTAAATCCACATTCTCACATGAGGACCATCTGGCAGATGTACCATTCCAAATCCGGAATGTGTCAGAGGAACATTCCACATCCAGCATCTTCCAGATGGACAATTCCACATCTGGCATCTGTTAGGCAGAGCAGTCCATGTCCAGCAAATGGCAGGAAGATGATACCAGATTCAGCATCTTACTGGCAGACCATTCCACATCTAGCATGTGGCAGGTAGTCAATTCTAAATCCGGCATCTCACTGGCAGACCAGTCCAAATCTGGCATCTGGCAGGCCAAACACTCCACATTCAGTATCTGGCAGGAGTACCATTCCACATCTGGCATTTGGCAGCAAACAAATCCACATCCGGCGATGGACAGTATAAACTTGTTATGTGGGTGAGTTTCACAGTGTTACCTTGTAATTTTGCTAAATTCGATATTGAACATGTTATGTTAGTGAGTTCCTCAATGAAACATGTTTAGGTGAGTGTGTTCCACAGTGTAACCGTGTTATTTTGGAGAGTTCCACAGTATAATTTTGGGTACTTAGGGCATCCCATATTGTAAACTTTATGTTAGTGAGTCCCACAGTGTAAATTTGTTCTGTGTGTAATTTACAAAGTGTGACCTTATTATGTGCATCCCACAAATTCACATTATGTGAGAGATTCCCAGAGTGTAAACTTGTTATGTGAGTGAGTTTGAAAGTGTGACATTGTTATCGAAGTGATTTCCATAGTGTCAACCTTTCTACTTAGTGAGTATCAGGGTGTAACATTGGTATGGAGTGTGTTCGACAGTGTTACATTGTTATATGTGAGATTCCCACCGTGTAAACTTGTTATGTGGGTGAGTTTCACAGTGTTACCTTGTATTTCGCTAAATTCGACATTGAAAATGTTACGTTAGTGAATTCCTCAGGGCAACCTTTTTAGGTGAGTGAGTCGCACACTGTAAACTCGCCGCTGTACCATTTCACATCTGGCATCTAGCACGAATTCCATTCCACATCCGGTATCTGTCCAGAAGATCATTCTACTCTGGCATCTCGCCGCTGTACCATTACACATCCAGCAACTGTCATGAAGTCCATTCCACATCCGGATTCACACAGAAGGACCATTCCACCTCCGGAATCTGGCAGGTGGACCATTCCATATCTGGCATCTGGCAGGTGGACCATTCCACATCTGGCATCTGGCAGGCAGACCATTCCACATTTGGTCTTTTGCAGGTGGACAATTCCACCTCCGGAATCTGGCAAGCATACAATTCCACATCTGGCATCTGGCACGAATTATATTGTACATCCAGAGTCTCACATGACGAACATTCCACCTCCGGCATCTGGCAGATATACCATTCCACATCCGGAATGTGTCAGAGGAAAATTCCACATCCAGCATCTTCCAGGTGGACAATTCCACATCCATCATCTGTTAGGCTGAGCAGTCCAATTCCAGCAAATGGCAGGAAGATGATAGCAGATTCAGCATCTTACAGGCAGACCATTCCACATCCAGCATCTGGCAGGTAGTCAAGTCTAAATGCGGCATCTCGCTAGCGACCAGTCCACATCTGGCATCTATCAGGCAGCCTAGTCAATATCTGGCATCAAGTGGATGGACAATTCCACATCCGGCATCTGGCAGGCAGACCACTCCACATCCTGCATCTGGGGAAAAAAAACCCATACTACATCTGGAATCTGGCAGCAAACCATTCCCCATCCTGCAACTGGCAGGTGGTCTATTCCACTCCAGCATCAGCCAGGCAGACCATTCCATAGCCAGCATCTGGCAGGGGACCATTCCACATCCTGAAACTGACAAGCATACCATTTCACATCTGGCATCTGGCACGAATTTCATTCCACATCCGGCATCCCGTCCAGAAGATCATTCTACATCCGGCATCTCGCCGCTGTACGATTACACATCCGGCATCTGGTACAAAGTCCATACCACATCCGGATTCTCACAGAAGGACCATTCCACCTACGGCATCTGGCAGGTGGAACATTCCACATCTGGCGACTCGCAGGTGGACAATTATACCTCCGACATCTTGCAGGTGGACAATTCCACATCTAGCATCTGGCACGAATTATATTGTACATCCACATTCTTACATGAGGACCATCTGGCAGATGTACCATTCCAAATCCGGAATGTGTCAGAGGAACATTCCACATCCAGCATCTTCCAGATGGACAATTCCACATCTGGCATCTGTTAGGCAGAGCAGTCCATGTCCAGCAAATGGCAGGAAGATGATACCAGATTCAGCATCTTACTGGCAGACCATTCCACATCTAGCATGTGGCAGGTAGTCAATTCTAAATCCGGCATCTCACTGGCAGACCAGTCCAAATCTGGCATCTGGCAGGCCAAACACTCCACATTCAGTATCTGGCAGGAGTACCATTCCACATCTGGCATTTGGCAGCAAACAAATCCACATCCGGCGATGCACAGTATAAATTTGTTATGTGAGTGAGTTCCACAGTGTAACCGTGTTATGTGAGTCAGTTCCACAGTGTAAACTTGTCATATGAGAGAGTTGCACAGTATAATTTTGTTTACTTAGTGTAACCCATATTCCAAACTATATGTTAGTGTGTCCCACAGAGTAAACTTGTTGTGTGAGTAATTTAGACTGTGTGACCTTATTATGTGAGTGATTCCCACCATGTAAACTTGTTATGTGTCTGAGTTTCACTGTGTAACCTTATAATTTTGCTAAATTCGATATTGTTTGTTCGTGAGTTCCTCAGTGCAACTTTTTTAGGTGAGTGAGTTCCACAGTGTAACCGTGTTATATAATTTACACAGTGTGACCTTGTTATGTGAGTGAGTCCCACCGTTTGACCTTGTTATATGAGAGAGTTTGAAAGTGTGACGTTGTTATGGAAGTGAATTCCACAGTGTCAACCTGTCTAGTTAGTGAGCCTCAGAGTGTAATATTGGTAGAGAGTGAGTTTGACTGTGTGACATTGTTATGTGTGAGATTCCCACAGTGTAAACTTGTTATGTGGGTGTGTTTCACAGTGTTACCTTGTAATTTTGCTAAATTCGATATTGAACATGTTATGTTAGTGAGTTCCTCAATGAAACATGTTCTGGTGTGTGTGCTCCACAGTGTAACCGTGTTATTTTGGAGAGTTCCACAGTATAATTTTGGGTATTTAGGGCATCCCATATTGTAAACTTTATGTTAGTGAGTCCCACAGTGTAAATTTGTTACGTGAGTAATTTTCACAGTGTGACCTTATTATGTTAGTCCCACAAGTTGTCCTTATTATGTGAGAAATTCCCACAGAGTAAACTTGTAATGTCAGTGAGTTTGAAAGTGTGACATTGTTATAGAAGTGATTTCCACAGTGTCAACCTTTCTACTTAGTGAGTCTCAGGGTGTAACATTGGTATGGAGTGCGTTCGACAGTGTGACATTTTATGTGTGAAATTCCCAAGGTGTAAATTTGTTATGTGGGTGAGTTTCACAGTGTAACCTTGTAATTTTGCAAAATTCAGTATTGAAAATGTTATGTTAGTGAGTTCCTCAGTGCAACTTTTTTAGGTGAGTGTGTTCCACAGTGTGAGTGAGTCTCACCATTTGACCTTGTAATGTCAGTGAGTTTGAAAGTGTGACATTGTTATGGAAGTGAATTCCACAGTGTCAACCTGTCTAGTTAGTGGGCCTCAGAGTATAACATTGGTATAGAGTGAGTTTGACAGTGTGACATTGTTATGTGTGAGAGTCCCACCGTGTAAACTTGTTATGTGTCTGAGTTTCACAGTGTTACCTTTTAATTTCGCTAAATTCGATTTTGAAAATGTGATGTTAATGAGTTCCTCAGTGTAATCTTTTTAGGTGAGTAAGTCCCATGGTGTAAACTTGTTATGGGAGTAACTTACACAGTGTGACCGTATTATGTGAGTCCCAAAATTTGAACTTGTTGTGTGAGTGATTCCCACCATGTAAACTGGTTATGTGCCTGAGTTTCACAGTGTAACCATGTAATTTTGCTAAATTCGAAATTGAAAAAGTTATATTAGTGAGTTCCTCAGTGCAACTTTTTTAGGTGAGTGAGTTCCACAGTGTAAACTTGTTATGTGAGTGAGTTCCACAGTGTAAACTTGTCATGTGAGAGATTTCCACAGTATAATTTTGGGTACTTAGGGAATCCCATATTGTAAACTTTATGTTAGTGAGTAAATTTGTTCTGTGAGTAATTTACACAGTGTGACCTTATTATGTGCATCCCACAAATTCACCTTATTATGTGAGAGATTCCCAGAGTGTAAACTTGTTATGTGAGTGAGTTTGAAAGTGTGACATTGTTATCGAAGTGATTTCCATAGTGTCAACCTTTCTACTTAGTGAGTATCAGAGTGTAACATTGGTATGGAGTGTGTTCGACAGTGTTACATTGTTATATGTGAGATTCCCACCGTGTAAACTTGTTATGTGGGTGAGTTTCACAGTGTAACCTTGTAATTTCGCTAAATTCAGTATTGAAAATGTTATGTTAGTGAATTCCTCAGCATGACCTTTTTAGGTGAGTGAGTCCCACACTGTAAACTCACCGCTGTACCATTTCAAATCTGGCATCTGGCACGAATTCCATTCCACATCCGGTATATTTTCCAGAAGATCATTATAATCTGGCATCTCGCCGCTGTTCCATTACACATCCAGCATCTGTCATGAAGTCCATTCCACATCCGGATTCTCACAGAAGGACCATTCCACCTCCGGCATCTGGCAGGTGGACCATTCCACATCTGGCATCTGGCAGGCAGACCATTCCACATTTGTGTGTTTGCAGGTGGACAATTCCAACTCCGGGATCTTGCAAGCATACATATCCACATCTGGCATCTGGCACAAATTATATTGTACATCCAGAGCCTCACATGAGGAACATTCCACCTTCGTCATCTGGCAGATGTACCATTCCACATGCGGAATGTGTCAGAGGAACATTCCACATCCAGCATCTTCCAGGTGGACAATTTCACATCCATTATCTGTTAGGCTGAGCAGTCCAATTCCAGCAAATGGCAGGAAGATGATACCAGATTCAGCATCTTACAGGCAGACCATTCCACATCCAGCATCTGGCAGGTAGTCAATTCTAAATGCGGCATCTCGCTGGCAGACCAGTCCACATCTGGCATCTATTAGGCAGACTAGTCAATATCTGGGATCAAGTGGGTGGACAATGCCACATCTGGCATCAGGCAGTCCGACCACTCCACATGCTGCATCTGGGAAAAAAAAAACATTCTATATCTGGCATCTGGCAGCAAACCATTCCCCATCCTGCAACTGGCAGGTGGTCTATTCCACACCAGCATCAGCCAGGCAGACTATGCCATATCCAGCATCTGGCAGAGGACCATTCCACATCCTGAAACTGACAAGCATACCATTTCACATCTGGCATCTGGCACGAATTTCATTCCACATCCGGCATCCGTCCAGAAGATCATTCTACATCCGGCATCTCGCCGCTGTACCATTACACGTCCGGCATCTGGTACAAAGTCCATTCCACATCCGGATTCTCACAGAAGGACCATTCCACCTCCGGCATCTGGCAGGTGGAACATTCCACATCTGCCGTCTCGCAGGTGGACAATTATACCTCCGACATCTTGCAGGTGCACAATTCCACATCTAGCATTTGGCACGAATTATATTGTAAATCCACATTCTCACATGAGGACCATCTGGCAGATGTACCATTCCAAATCCGGAATGTGTCAGAGGAACATTCCACATCCAGCATCTTCCAGATGGACAATTCCACATCTGGCATCTGTTAGGCAGAGCAGTCCATGTCCAGCAAATGGCAGGAAGATGATACCAGATTCAGCATCTTACTGGCAGACCATTCCACATCTAGCATGTGGCAGGTAGTCAATTCTAAATCCGGCATCTCACTGGCAGACCAGTCCAAATCTGGCATCTGGCAGGCCAAACACTCCACATTCAGTATCTGGCAGGAGTACCATTCCACATATGGCATTTGGCAGCAAACAAATCCACATCCGGCGATGGACAGTATAAACTTGTTATGTGGGTGAGTTTCACAGTGTTACCTTGTAATTTTGCTAAATTCGATATTGAACATGTTATGTTAGTGAGTTCCTCAATGAAACATGTTTAGGTGAGTGTGTTCCACAGCGTAACCGTGTTATTTTGGAGAGTTCCACAGTATAATTTTGGGTACTTAGGGCATCCCATATTGTAAACTTTATGTTAGTGAGTCCCACAGTGTAAATTTGTTCTGTGTGTAATTTACAAAGTGTGACCTTATTATGTGCATCCCACAAATTCACATTAAGTGAGAGATTCCCAGAGTGTAAACTTGTTATGTGAGTGAGTTTGAAAGTGTGACATTGTTATCGAAGTGATTTCCATCGTGTCAACCTTTCTACTTAGTGAGTATCAGGGTGTAACATTGGTATGGAGTGTGTTCGACAGTGTTACATTGTTATATGTGAGATTCCCACCGTGTAAACTTGTTATGTGGGTGAGTTTCACAGTGTTACCTTGTATTTCGCTAAATTCGACATTGAAAATGTTACGTTAGTGAATTCCTCAGGGCAACCTTTTTAGGTGAGTGAGTCGCACACTGTAAACTCGCCGCTGTACCATTTCACATCTGGCATCTAGCACGAATTCCATTCCACATCTGGTATCTGTCCAGAAGATCATTCTACTCTGGCATCTCGCCGCTGTACCATTACACATCCAGCAACTGTCATGAAGTCCATTCCACATCCGGATTCACACAGAAGGACCATTCCACCTCCGGCATCTGGCAGGTGGACCATTCCATATCTGGCATCTGGCAGGTGGACCATTCCACATCTGGCATCTGGCAGGCAGACCATTCCACATTTGGTCTTTTGCAGGTGGACAATTCCACCGCCGGAATCTGGCAAGCATACAATTCCACATCTGGCATCTGGCACGAATTATATTGTACATCCAGAGTCTCACATGACGAACATTCCACCTCCGGCATTTGGCAGATGTACCATTCCACATCCGGAATGTGTCAGAGGAAAATTCCACATCCAGCATCTTCCAGGTGGACAATTCCACATCCATCATCTGTTAGGCTGAGCAGTCCAATTCCAGCAAATGGCAGGAAGATGATAGCAGATTCAACATCTTACAGGCAGACCATTCCACATCCAGCATCTGGCAGGTAGTCAAGTCTAAATGCGGCATCTCGCTAGCGACCAGTCCACATCTGGCATCTATCAGGCAGCCTAGTCAATATCTGGCATCAAGTGGATGGACAATTCCACATCCGGCATCTGGCAGGCAGACCACTCCACATCCTGCATCTGGGGAATAAAAACCCATACTACATCTGGAATCTGGCAGCAAACCATTCCCCATCCTGCAACTGGCAGGTGGTCTATTCCACTCCAGCATCAGCCAGGCAGACCATTCCATAGCCAGCATCTGGCAGGGGACCATTCCACATCCTGAAACTGACAAGCATACCATTTCACATCTGGCATCTGGCACGAATTTCATTCCACATCCGGCATCCCGTCCAGAAGATCATTCTACATCCGGCATCTCGCCGCTGTACGATTACACATCCGGCATCTGGTACAAAGTCCATACCACATCCGGATTCTCACAGAAGGACCATTCCACCTACGGTATCTGGCAGGTGGAATATTCCACATCTGGCGACTCGCAGGTGGACAATTATACCTCCGACATCTTGCAGGTGGACAATTCCACATCTAGCATCTGGCACGAATTATATTGTACATCCACATTCTTACATGAGGACCATCTGGCAGATGTACCATTCCAAATCCGGAATGTGTCAGAGGAACATTCCACATCCAGCATCTTCCAGATGGACAATTCCACCTCTGGCATCTGTTAGGCAGAGCAGTCCATGTCCAGCAAATGGCAGGAAGATGATACCAGATTCAGCATCTTACTGGCAGACCATTCCACATCTAGCATGTGGCAGGTAGTCAATTCTAAATCCGGCATCTCACTGGCAGACCAGTCCAAATCTGGCATCTGGCAGGCCAAACACTCCACATTCAGTATCTGGCAGGAGTACCATTCCACATCTGGCATTTGGCAGCAAACAAATCCACATCCGGCGATGGACAGTATAAATTTGTTATGTGAGTGAGTTCCACAGTGTAACCGTGTTATGTGAGTCAGTTCCACAGTGTAAACTTGTCATATGAGAGAGTTGCACAGTATAATTTTGTTTACTTAGTGTAACCCATATTCCAAACTATATGTTAGTGTGTCCCACAGAGTAAACTTGTTGTGTGAGTAATTTAGACTGTGTGACCTTATTATGTGAGTGATTCCCACCATGTAAACTTGTTATGTGTCTGAGTTTCACTGTGTAACCTTATAATTTTGCTAAATTCGATATTGTTTGTTCGTGAGTTCCTCAGTGCAACTTTTTTAGGTGCGTGAGTTCCACAGTGTAACCGTGTTATGTAATTTACACAGTGTGACCTTGTTATGTGAGTGAGTCCCACCGTTTGACCTTGTTATATGAGAGAGTTTGAAAGTGTGACGTTGTTATGGAAGTGAATTCCACAGTGTCAACCTGTCTAGTTAGTGAGCCTCAGAGTGTAATATTGGTAGAGAGTGAGTTTGACTGTGTGACATTGTTATGTGTGAGATTCCCACAGTGTAAACTTGTTATGTGGGTGTGTTTCACAGTGTTACCTTGTAATTTTGCTAAATTCGATATTGAACATGTTATGTTAGTGAGTTCCTCAATGAAACATGTTCTGGTGTGTGTGCTCCACAGTGTAACCGTGTTATTTTGGAGAGTTCCACAGTATAATTTTGGGTATTTAGGGCATCCCATATTGTAAACTTTATGTTAGTGAGTCCCACAGTGTAAATTTGTTACGTGAGTAATTTTCACAGTGTGACCTTATTATGTTAGTCCCACAAGTTGTCCTTATTATGTGAGAAATTCCCACAGAGTAAACTTGTAATGTCAGTGAGTTTGAAAGTGTGACATTGTTATAGAAGTGATTTCCACAGTGTCAACCTTTCTACTTAGTGAGTCTCAGGGTGTAACATTGGTATGGAGTGCGTTCGACAGTGTGACATTTTATGTGTGAAATTCCCAAGGTGTAAATTTGTTATGTGGGTGAGTTTCACAGTGTAACCTTGTAATTTTGCAAAATTCAGTATTGAAAATGTTATGTTAGTGAGTTCCTCAGTGCAACTTTTTTAGGTGAGTGTGTTCCACAGTGTGAGTGAGTCTCACCATTTGACCTTGTAATGTCAGTGAGTTTGAAAGTGTGACATTGTTATGGAAGTGAATTCCACAGTGTCAACCTGTCTAGTTAGTGGGCCTCAGAGTATAACATTGGTATAGAGTGAGTTTGACAGTGTGACATTGTTATGTGTGAGAGTCCCACCGTGTAAACTTGTTATGTGTCTGAGTTTCACAGTGTTACCTTTTAATTTCACTAAATTCGATTTTGAAAATGTGATGTTAATGAGTTCCTCAGTGTAATCTTTTTAGGTGAGTAAGTCCCATGGTGTAAACTTGTTATGGGAGTAACTTACACAGTGTGACCGTATTATGTGAGTCCCAAAATTTGAACTTGTTGAGTGAGTGATTCCCACCATGTAAACTGGTTATGTGCCTGAGTTTCACAGTGTAACCATGTAATTTTGCTAAATTCGAAATTGAAAAAGTTATATTAGTGAGTTCCTCAGTGCAACTTTTTTAGGTGAGTGAGTTCCACAGTGTAAACTTGTTATGTGAGTGAGTTCCACAGTGTAAACTTGTCATGTGAGAGATTTCCACAGTATAATTTTGGGTACTTAGGGAATCCCATATTGTAAACTTTATGTTAGTGAGTAAATTTGTTCTGTGAGTAATTTACACAGTGTGACCTTATTATGTGCATCCCACAAATTCACCTTATTATGTGAGAGATTCCCAGAGTGTAAACTTGTTATGTGAGTGAGTTTGAAAGTGTGACATTGTTATCGAAGTGATTTCCATAGTGTCAACCTTTCTACTTAGTGAGTATCAGAGTGTAACATTGGTATGGAGTGTGTTCGACAGTGTTACATTGTTATATGTGAGATTCCCACCGTGTAAACTTGTTATGTGGGTGAGTTTCACAGTGTAACCTTGTAATTTCGCTAAATTCAGTATTGAAAATGTTATGTTAGTGAATTCCTCAGCATGACCTTTTTAGGTGAGTGAGTCCCACACTGTAAACTCACCGCTGTACCATTTCAAATCTGGCATCTGGCACGAATTCCATTCCACATCCGGTATATTTTCCAGAAGATCATTATAATCTGGCATCTCGCCGCTGTTCCATTACACATCCAGCATCTGTCATGAAGTCCATTCCACATCCGGATTCTCACAGAAGGACCATTCCACCTCCGGCATCTGGCAGGTGGACCATTCCACATCTGGCATCTGGCAGGCAGACCATTCCACATTTGTGTGTTTGCAGGTGGACAATTCCAACTCCGGGATCTTGCAAGCATACATATCCACATCTGGCATCTGGCACAAATTATATTGTACATCCAGAGCCTCACATGAGGAACATTCCACCTTCGTCATCTGGCAGATGTACCATTCCACATGCGGAATGTGTCAGAGGAACATTCCACATCCAGCATCTTCCAGGTGGACAATTTCACATCCATTATCTGTTAGGCTGAGCAGTCCAATTCCAGCAAATGGCAGGAAGATGATACCAGATTCAGCATCTTACAGGCAGACCATTCCACATCCAGCATCTGGCAGGTAGTCAATTCTAAATGCGGCATCTCGCTGGCAGAGCAGTCCACATCTGGCATCTATCAGGCAGACTAGTGAATATTTGGCATCAAGTGGGTGGACAATGCCACATCTGGCATCAGGCAGTCCGACCACTCCACATGCTGCATCTGGGAAAAAAAAAACATTCTATATCTGGCATCTGGCAGCAAACCATTCCCCATCCTGCAACTGGCAGGTGGTCTATTCCACACCAGCATCAGCCAGGCAGACTATGCCATATCCAGCATCTGGCAGAGGACCATTCCACATCCTGAAACTGACAAGCATACCATTTCACATCTGGCATCTGGCACAAATTTCATTCCACATCCGGCATCCGTCCAGAAGATCATTCTACATCCGGCATCTCGCCGCTGTACCATTACACGTCCGGCATCTGGTACAAAGTCCATTCCACATCCGGATTCTCACAGAAGGACCATTCCACCTCCGGCATCTGGCAGGTGGAACATTCCACATCTGCCGTCTCGCAGGTGGACAGTTATACCTCCGACATCTTGCAGGTGCACAATTCCACATCTAGCATTTGGCACGAATTATATTGTAAATCCACATTCTCACATGAGGACCATCTGGCAGATGTACCATTCCAAATCCGGAATGTGTCAGAGGAACATTCCACATCCAGCATCTTCCAGATGGACAATTCCACATCTGGCATCTGTTAGGCAGAGCAGTCCATGTCCAGCAAATGGCAGGAAGATGATACCAGATTCAGCATCTTACTGGCAGACCATTCCACATCTAGCATGTGGCAGGTAGTCAATTCTAAATCCGGCATCTCACTGGCAGACCAGTCCAAATCTGGCATCTGGCAGGCCAAACACTCCACATTCAGTATCTGGCAGGAGTACCATTCCACATCTGGCATTTGGCAGCAAACAAATCCACATCCGGCGATGGACAGTATAAACTTGTTATGTGGGTGAGTTTCACAGTGTTACCTTGTAATTTTGCTAAATTCGATATTGAACATGTTATGTTAGTGAGTTCCTCAATGAAACATGTTTAGGTGAGTGTGTTCCACAGTGTAACCGTGTTATTTTGGAGAGTTCCACAGTATAATTTTGGGTACTTAGGGCATCCCATATTGTAAACTTTATGTTAGTGAGTCCCACAGTGTAAATTTGTTCTGTGTGTAATTTACAAAGTGTGACCTTATTATGTGCATCCCACAAATTCACATTATGTGAGAGATTCCCAGAGTGTAAACTTGTTATGTGAGTGAGTTTGAAAGTGTGACATTGTTATCGAAGTGATTTCCATAGTGTCAACCTTTCTACTTAGTGAGTATCAGGGTGTAACATTGGTATGGAGTGTGTTCGACAGTGTTACATTGTTATATGTGAGATTCCCACCGTGTAAACTTGTTATGTGGGTGAGTTTCACAGTGTTACCTTGTATTTCGCTAAATTCGACATTGAAAATGTTACGTTAGTGAATTCCTCAGGGCAACCTTTTTAGGTGAGTGAGTCGCACACTGTAAACTCGCCGCTGTACCATTTCACATCTGGCATCTAGCACGAATTCCATTCCACATCCGGTATCTGTCCAGAAGATCATTCTACTCTGGCATCTCGCCGCTGTACCATTACACATCCAGCAACTGTCATGAAGTCCATTCCACATCCGGATTCACACAGAAGGACCATTCCACCTCCGGAATCTGGCAGGTGGACCATTCCATATCTGGCATCTGGCAGGTGGACCATTCCACATCTGGCATCTGGCAGGCAGACCATTCCACATTTGGTCTTTTGCAGGTGGACAATTCCACCTCCGGAATCTGGCAAGCATACAATTCCACATCTGGCATCTGGCACGAATTATATTGTACATCCAGAGTCTCACATGACGAACATTCCACCTCCGGCATCTGGCAGATATACCATTCCACATCCGGAATGTGTCAGAGGAAAATTCCACATCCAGCATCTTCCAGGTGGACAATTCCACATCCATCATCTGTTAGGCTGAGCAGTCCAATTCCAGCAAATGGCAGGAAGATGATAGCAGATTCAGCATCTTACAGGCAGACCATTCCACATCCAGCATCTGGCAGGTAGTCAAGTCTAAATGCGGCATCTCGCTAGCGACCAGTCCACATCTGGCATCTATCAGGCAGCCTAGTCAATATCTGGCATCAAGTGGATGGACAATTCCACATCCGGCATCTGGCAGGCAGACCACTCCACATCCTGCATCTGGGGAAAAAAAACCCATACTACATCTGGAATCTGGCAGCAAACCATTCCCCATCCTGCAACTGGCAGGTGGTCTATTCCACTCCAGCATCAGCCAGGCAGACCATTCCATAGCCAGCATCTGGCAGGGGACCATTCCACATCCTGAAACTGACAAGCATACCATTTCACATCTGGCATCTGGCACGAATTTCATTCCACATCCGGCATCCCGTCCAGAAGATCATTCTACATCCGGCATCTCGCCGCTGTACGATTACACATCCGGCATCTGGTACAAAGTCCATACCACATCCGGATTCTCACAGAAGGACCATTCCACCTACGGCATCTGGCAGGTGGAACATTCCACATCTGGCGACTCGCAGGTGGACAATTATACCTCCGACATCTTGCAGGTGGACAATTCCACATCTAGCATCTGGCACGAATTATATTGTACATCCACATTCTTACATGAGGACCATCTGGCAGATGTACCATTCCAAATCCGGAATGTGTCAGAGGAACATTCCACATCCAGCATCTTCCAGATGGACAATTCCACATCTGGCATCTGTTAGGCAGAGCAGTCCATGTCCAGCAAATGGCAGGAAGATGATACCAGATTCAGCATCTTACTGGCAGACCATTCCACATCTAGCATGTGGCAGGTAGTCAATTCTAAATCCGGCATCTCACTGGCAGACCAGTCCAAATCTGGCATCTGGCAGGCCAAACACTCCACATTCAGTATCTGGCAGGAGTACCATTCCACATCTGGCATTTGGCAGCAAACAAATCCACATCCGGCGATGCACAGTATAAATTTGTTATGTGAGTGAGTTCCACAGTGTAACCGTGTTATGTGAGTCAGTTCCACAGTGTAAACTTGTCATATGAGAGAGTTGCACAGTATAATTTTGTTTACTTAGTGTAACCCATATTCCAAACTATATGTTAGTGTGTCCCACAGAGTAAACTTGTTGTGTGAGTAATTTAGACTGTGTGACCTTATTATGTGAGTGATTCCCACCATGTAAACTTGTTATGTGTCTGAGTTTCACTGTGTAACCTTATAATTTTGCTAAATTCGATATTGTTTGTTCGTGAGTTCCTCAGTGCAACTTTTTTAGGTGAGTGAGTTCCACAGTGTAACCGTGTTATATAATTTACACAGTGTGACCTTGTTATGTGAGTGAGTCCCACCGTTTGACCTTGTTATATGAGAGAGTTTGAAAGTGTGACGTTGTTATGGAAGTGAATTCCACAGTGTCAACCTGTCTAGTTAGTGAGCCTCAGAGTGTAATATTGGTAGAGAGTGAGTTTGACTGTGTGACATTGTTATGTGTGAGATTCCCACAGTGTAAACTTGTTATGTGGGTGTGTTTCACAGTGTTACCTTGTAATTTTGCTAAATTCGATATTGAACATGTTATGTTAGTGAGTTCCTCAATGAAACATGTTCTGGTGTGTGTGCTCCACAGTGTAACCGTGTTATTTTGGAGAGTTCCACAGTATAATTTTGGGTATTTAGGGCATCCCATATTGTAAACTTTATGTTAGTGAGTCCCACAGTGTAAATTTGTTACGTGAGTAATTTTCACAGTGTGACCTTATTATGTTAGTCCCACAAGTTGTCCTTATTATGTGAGAAATTCCCACAGAGTAAACTTGTAATGTCAGTGAGTTTGAAAGTGTGACATTGTTATAGAAGTGATTTCCACAGTGTCAACCTTTCTACTTAGTGAGTCTCAGGGTGTAACATTGGTATGGAGTGCGTTCGACAGTGTGACATTTTATGTGTGAAATTCCCAAGGTGTAAATTTGTTATGTGGGTGAGTTTCACAGTGTAACCTTGTAATTTTGCAAAATTCAGTATTGAAAATGTTATGTTAGTGAGTTCCTCAGTGCAACTTTTTTAGGTGAGTGTGTTCCACAGTGTGAGTGAGTCTCACCATTTGACCTTGTAATGTCAGTGAGTTTGAAAGTGTGACATTGTTATGGAAGTGAATTCCACAGTGTCAACCTGTCTAGTTAGTGGGCCTCAGAGTATAACATTGGTATAGAGTGAGTTTGACAGTGTGACATTGTTATGTGTGAGAGTCCCACCGTGTAAACTTGTTATGTGTCTGAGTTTCACAGTGTTACCTTTTAATTTCGCTAAATTCGATTTTGAAAATGTGATGTTAATGAGTTCCTCAGTGTAATCTTTTTAGGTGAGTAAGTCCCATGGTGTAAACTTGTTATGGGAGTAACTTACACAGTGTGACCGTATTATGTGAGTCCCAAAATTTGAACTTGTTGTGTGAGTGATTCCCACCATGTAAACTGGTTATGTGCCTGAGTTTCACAGTGTAACCATGTAATTTTGCTAAATTCGAAATTGAAAAAGTTATATTAGTGAGTTCCTCAGTGCAACTTTTTTAGGTGAGTGAGTTCCACAGTGTAAACTTGTTATGTGAGTGAGTTCCACAGTGTAAACTTGTCATGTGAGAGATTTCCACAGTATAATTTTGGGTACTTAGGGAATCCCATATTGTAAACTTTATGTTAGTGAGTAAATTTGTTCTGTGAGTAATTTACACAGTGTGACCTTATTATGTGCATCCCACAAATTCACCTTATTATGTGAGAGATTCCCAGAGTGTAAACTTGTTATGTGAGTGAGTTTGAAAGTGTGACATTGTTATCGAAGTGATTTCCATAGTGTCAACCTTTCTACTTAGTGAGTATCAGAGTGTAACATTGGTATGGAGTGTGTTCGACAGTGTTACATTGTTATATGTGAGATTCCCACCGTGTAAACTTGTTATGTGGGTGAGTTTCACAGTGTAACCTTGTAATTTCGCTAAATTCAGTATTGAAAATGTTATGTTAGTGAATTCCTCAGCATGACCTTTTTAGGTGAGTGAGTCCCACACTGTAAACTCACCGCTGTACCATTTCAAATCTGGCATCTGGCACGAATTCCATTCCACATCCGGTATATTTTCCAGAAGATCATTATAATCTGGCATCTCGCCGCTGTTCCATTACACATCCAGCATCTGTCATGAAGTCCATTCCACATCCGGATTCTCACAGAAGGACCATTCCACCTCCGGCATCTGGCAGGTGGACCATTCCACATCTGGCATCTGGCAGGCAGACCATTCCACATTTGTGTGTTTGCAGGTGGACAATTCCAACTCCGGGATCTTGCAAGCATACATATCCACATCTGGCATCTGGCACAAATTATATTGTACATCCAGAGCCTCACATGAGGAACATTCCACCTTCGTCATCTGGCAGATGTACCATTCCACATGCGGAATGTGTCAGAGGAACATTCCACATCCAGCATCTTCCAGGTGGACAATTTCACATCCATTATCTGTTAGGCTGAGCAGTCCAATTCCAGCAAATGGCAGGAAGATGATACCAGATTCAGCATCTTACAGGCAGACCATTCCACATCCAGCATCTGGCAGGTAGTCAATTCTAAATGCGGCATCTCGCTGGCAGACCAGTCCACATCTGGCATCTATTAGGCAGACTAGTCAATATCTGGGATCAAGTGGGTGGACAATGCCACATCTGGCATCAGGCAGTCCGACCACTCCACATGCTGCATCTGGGAAAAAAAAAACATTCTATATCTGGCATCTGGCAGCAAACCATTCCCCATCCTGCAACTGGCAGGTGGTCTATTCCACACCAGCATCAGCCAGGCAGACTATGCCATATCCAGCATCTGGCAGAGGACCATTCCACATCCTGAAACTGACAAGCATACCATTTCACATCTGGCATCTGGCACGAATTTCATTCCACATCCGGCATCCGTCCAGAAGATCATTCTACATCCGGCATCTCGCCGCTGTACCATTACACGTCCGGCATCTGGTACAAAGTCCATTCCACATCCGGATTCTCACAGAAGGACCATTCCACCTCCGGCATCTGGCAGGTGGAACATTCCACATCTGCCGTCTCGCAGGTGGACAATTATACCTCCGACATCTTGCAGGTGCACAATTCCACATCTAGCATTTGGCACGAATTATATTGTAAATCCACATTCTCACATGAGGACCATCTGGCAGATGTACCATTCCAAATCCGGAATGTGTCAGAGGAACATTCCACATCCAGCATCTTCCAGATGGACAATTCCACATCTGGCATCTGTTAGGCAGAGCAGTCCATGTCCAGCAAATGGCAGGAAGATGATACCAGATTCAGCATCTTACTGGCAGACCATTCCACATCTAGCATGTGGCAGGTAGTCAATTCTAAATCCGGCATCTCACTGGCAGACCAGTCCAAATCTGGCATCTGGCAGGCCAAACACTCCACATTCAGTATCTGGCAGGAGTACCATTCCACATATGGCATTTGGCAGCAAACAAATCCACATCCGGCGATGGACAGTATAAACTTGTTATGTGGGTGAGTTTCACAGTGTTACCTTGTAATTTTGCTAAATTCGATATTGAACATGTTATGTTAGTGAGTTCCTCAATGAAACATGTTTAGGTGAGTGTGTTCCACAGCGTAACCGTGTTATTTTGGAGAGTTCCACAGTATAATTTTGGGTACTTAGGGCATCCCATATTGTAAACTTTATGTTAGTGAGTCCCACAGTGTAAATTTGTTCTGTGTGTAATTTACAAAGTGTGACCTTATTATGTGCATCCCACAAATTCACATTAAGTGAGAGATTCCCAGAGTGTAAACTTGTTATGTGAGTGAGTTTGAAAGTGTGACATTGTTATCGAAGTGATTTCCATCGTGTCAACCTTTCTACTTAGTGAGTATCAGGGTGTAACATTGGTATGGAGTGTGTTCGACAGTGTTACATTGTTATATGTGAGATTCCCACCGTGTAAACTTGTTATGTGGGTGAGTTTCACAGTGTTACCTTGTATTTCGCTAAATTCGACATTGAAAATGTTACGTTAGTGAATTCCTCAGGGCAACCTTTTTAGGTGAGTGAGTCGCACACTGTAAACTCGCCGCTGTACCATTTCACATCTGGCATCTAGCACGAATTCCATTCCACATCTGGTATCTGTCCAGAAGATCATTCTACTCTGGCATCTCGCCGCTGTACCATTACACATCCAGCAACTGTCATGAAGTCCATTCCACATCCGGATTCACACAGAAGGACCATTCCACCTCCGGCATCTGGCAGGTGGACCATTCCATATCTGGCATCTGGCAGGTGGACCATTCCACATCTGGCATCTGGCAGGCAGACCATTCCACATTTGGTCTTTTGCAGGTGGACAATTCCACCGCCGGAATCTGGCAAGCATACAATTCCACATCTGGCATCTGGCACGAATTATATTGTACATCCAGAGTCTCACATGACGAACATTCCACCTCCGGCATTTGGCAGATGTACCATTCCACATCCGGAATGTGTCAGAGGAAAATTCCACATCCAGCATCTTCCAGGTGGACAATTCCACATCCATCATCTGTTAGGCTGAGCAGTCCAATTCCAGCAAATGGCAGGAAGATGATAGCAGATTCAACATCTTACAGGCAGACCATTCCACATCCAGCATCTGGCAGGTAGTCAAGTCTAAATGCGGCATCTCGCTAGCGACCAGTCCACATCTGGCATCTATCAGGCAGCCTAGTCAATATCTGGCATCAAGTGGATGGACAATTCCACATCCGGCATCTGGCAGGCAGACCACTCCACATCCTGCATCTGGGGAATAAAAACCCATACTACATCTGGAATCTGGCAGCAAACCATTCCCCATCCTGCAACTGGCAGGTGGTCTATTCCACTCCAGCATCAGCCAGGCAGACCATTCCATAGCCAGCATCTGGCAGGGGACCATTCCACATCCTGAAACTGACAAGCATACCATTTCACATCTGGCATCTGGCACGAATTTCATTCCACATCCGGCATCCCGTCCAGAAGATCATTCTACATCCGGCATCTCGCCGCTGTACGATTACACATCCGGCATCTGGTACAAAGTCCATACCACATCCGGATTCTCACAGAAGGACCATTCCACCTACGGTATCTGGCAGGTGGAATATTCCACATCTGGCGACTCGCAGGTGGACAATTATACCTCCGACATCTTGCAGGTGGACAATTCCACATCTAGCATCTGGCACGAATTATATTGTACATCCACATTCTTACATGAGGACCATCTGGCAGATGTACCATTCCAAATCCGGAATGTGTCAGAGGAACATTCCACATCCAGCATCTTCCAGATGGACAATTCCACCTCTGGCATCTGTTAGGCAGAGCAGTCCATGTCCAGCAAATGGCAGGAAGATGATACCAGATTCAGCATCTTACTGGCAGACCATTCCACATCTAGCATGTGGCAGGTAGTCAATTCTAAATCCGGCATCTCACTGGCAGACCAGTCCAAATCTGGCATCTGGCAGGCCAAACACTCCACATTCAGTATCTGGCAGGAGTACCATTCCACATCTGGCATTTGGCAGCAAACAAATCCACATCCGGCGATGGACAGTATAAATTTGTTATGTGAGTGAGTTCCACAGTGTAACCGTGTTATGTGAGTCAGTTCCACAGTGTAAACTTGTCATATGAGAGAGTTGCACAGTATAATTTTGTTTACTTAGTGTAACCCATATTCCAAACTATATGTTAGTGTGTCCCACAGAGTAAACTTGTTGTGTGAGTAATTTAGACTGTGTGACCTTATTATGTGAGTGATTCCCACCATGTAAACTTGTTATGTGTCTGAGTTTCACTGTGTAACCTTATAATTTTGCTAAATTCGATATTGTTTGTTCGTGAGTTCCTCAGTGCAACTTTTTTAGGTGCGTGAGTTCCACAGTGTAACCGTGTTATGTAATTTACACAGTGTGACCTTGTTATGTGAGTGAGTCCCACCGTTTGACCTTGTTATATGAGAGAGTTTGAAAGTGTGACGTTGTTATGGAAGTGAATTCCACAGTGTCAACCTGTCTAGTTAGTGAGCCTCAGAGTGTAATATTGGTAGAGAGTGAGTTTGACTGTGTGACATTGTTATGTGTGAGATTCCCACAGTGTAAACTTGTTATGTGGGTGTGTTTCACAGTGTTACCTTGTAATTTTGCTAAATTCGATATTGAACATGTTATGTTAGTGAGTTCCTCAATGAAACATGTTCTGGTGTGTGTGCTCCACAGTGTAACCGTGTTATTTTGGAGAGTTCCACAGTATAATTTTGGGTATTTAGGGCATCCCATATTGTAAACTTTATGTTAGTGAGTCCCACAGTGTAAATTTGTTACGTGAGTAATTTTCACAGTGTGACCTTATTATGTTAGTCCCACAAGTTGTCCTTATTATGTGAGAAATTCCCACAGAGTAAACTTGTAATGTCAGTGAGTTTGAAAGTGTGACATTGTTATAGAAGTGATTTCCACAGTGTCAACCTTTCTACTTAGTGAGTCTCAGGGTGTAACATTGGTATGGAGTGCGTTCGACAGTGTGACATTTTATGTGTGAAATTCCCAAGGTGTAAATTTGTTATGTGGGTGAGTTTCACAGTGTAACCTTGTAATTTTGCAAAATTCAGTATTGAAAATGTTATGTTAGTGAGTTCCTCAGTGCAACTTTTTTAGGTGAGTGTGTTCCACAGTGTGAGTGAGTCTCACCATTTGACCTTGTAATGTCAGTGAGTTTGAAAGTGTGACATTGTTATGGAAGTGAATTCCACAGTGTCAACCTGTCTAGTTAGTGGGCCTCAGAGTATAACATTGGTATAGAGTGAGTTTGACAGTGTGACATTGTTATGTGTGAGAGTCCCACCGTGTAAACTTGTTATGTGTCTGAGTTTCACAGTGTTACCTTTTAATTTCGCTAAATTCGATTTTGAAAATGTGATGTTAATGAGTTCCTCAGTGTAATCTTTTTAGGTGAGTAAGTCCCATGGTGTAAACTTGTTATGGGAGTAACTTACACAGTGTGACCGTATTATGTGAGTCCCAAAATTTGAACTTGTTGTGTGAGTGATTCCCACCATGTAAACTGGTTATGTGCCTGAGTTTCACAGTGTAACCATGTAATTTTGCTAAATTCGAAATTGAAAAAGTTATATTAGTGAGTTCCTCAGTGCAACTTTTTTAGGTGAGTGAGTTCCACAGTGTAAACTTGTTATGTGAGTGAGTTCCACAGTGTAAACTTGTCATGCGAGAGATTTGCACAGTATAATTTTGGGTATTTAGGGAATACCATATTGTAAACTTTATGTTAGTGAGTAAATTTGTTCTGTGAGTAATTTACACAGTGTGACCTTATTATGTGCATCCCACAAATTCACCTTATTATGTGAGAGATTCCCAGAGTGTAAACTTGTTATATGAGAGAGTTTGAAAGTGTGACGTTGTTATGGAAGTGATTTCCACAGTGTCAACCTTTCTACTTAGTGAGTCTCAGGGTGTAACATTGGTATGGAGTGCGTTCGACAGTGTGACATTTTATGTGTGAAATTCCCAAGGTGTAAATTTGTTATGTGGGTGAGTTTCACAGTGTAACCTTGTAATTTTGCAAAATTCAGTATTGAAAATGTTATGTTAGTGAGTTCCTCAGTGCAACTTTTTTAGGTGAGTGTGTTCCACAGTGTGAGTGAGTCTCACCATTTGACCTTGTAATGTCAGTGAGTTTGAAAGTGTGACATTGTTATGGAAGTGAATTCCACAGTGTCAACCTGTCTAGTTAGTGGGCCTCAGAGTATAACATTGGTATAGAGTGAGTTTGACAGTGTGACATTGTTATGTGTGAGAGTCCCACCGTGTAAACTTGTTATGTGTCTGAGTTTCACAGTGTTACCTTTTAATTTCGCTAAATTCGATTTTGAAAATGTGATGTTAATGAGTTCCTCAGTGTAATCTTTTTAGGTGAGTAAGTCCCATGGTGTAAACTTGTTATGGGAGTAACTTACACAGTGTGACCGTATTATGTGAGTCCCAAAATTTGAACTTGTTGTGTGAGTGATTCCCACCATGTAAACTGGTTATGTGCCTGAGTTTCACAGTGTAACCATGTAATTTTGCTAAATTCGAAATTGAAAAAGTTATATTAGTGAGTTCCTCAGTGCAACTTTTTTAGGTGAGTGAGTTCCACAGTGTAAACTTGTTATGTGAGTGAGTTCCACAGTGTAAACTTGTCATGCGAGAGATTTGCACAGTATAATTTTGGGTATTTAGGGAATACCATATTGTAAACTTTATGTTAGTGAGTAAATTTGTTCTGTGAGTAATTTACACAGTGTGACCTTATTATGTGCATCCCACAAATTCACCTTATTATGTGGGTGAGTTTCACAGTGTTACCTTGTAATTTTGCTAAATTCGATATTGAACATGTTATGTTAGTGAGTTCCTCAATGAAACATGTTCTGGTGTGTGTGTTCCACAGTGTAACCGTGTTATTTTGGAGAGTTCCACAGTATAATTTTGGGTATTTAGGGCATCCCATATTGTAAACTTTGTGTTAGTGAGTCCCACAGTGTAAATTTGTTACGTGAGTAATTTTCACAGTGTGGCCTTATTATGTTAGTCCCACAAGTTGTCCTTATTATGTGAGAAATTCCCACAGAGTAAACTTGTAATGTCAGTGAGTTTGAAAGTGTGACATTGTTATAGAAGTGATTTCCACAGTGTCAACCTTTCTACTTAGTGAGTCTCAGGGTGTAACATTGGTATGGAGTGCGTTCGACAGTGTGACATTTTATGTGTGAAATTCCCAAGGTGTAAATTTGTTATGTGGGTGAGTTTCACAGTGTAACCTTGTAATTTTTCAAAATTCAGTATTGAAAATGTTATGTTAGTGAGTTCCTCAGTGCAACTTTTTTAGGTGAGTGTGTTCCACAGTGTGAGTGAGTCTCACCATTTGACCTTGTAATGTCAGTGAGTTTGAAAGTGTGACATTGTTATGGAAGTGAATTCCACAGTGTCAACCTGTCTAGTTAGTGGGCCTCAGAGTATAACATTGGTATAGAGTGAGTTTGACAGTGTGACATTGTTATGTGTGAGAGTCCCACCGTGTAAACTTGTTATGTGTCTGAGTTTCACAGTGTTACCTTTTAATTTCGCTAAATTCGATTCTGAAAATGTGATGTTAATGAGTTCCTCAGTGTAATCTTTTTAGGTGAGTAAGTCCCATGGTGTAAACTTGTTATGGGAGTAACTTACACAGTGTGACCGTATTATGTGAGTCCCAAAATTTGAACTTGTTGTGTGAGTGATTCCCACCATGTAAACTGGTTATGTGCCTGAGTTTCACAGTGTAACCATGTAATTTTGCTAAATTCGAAATTGAAAAAGTTATATTAGTGAGTTCCTCAGTGCAACTTTTTTAGGTGAGTGAGTTCCACAGTGTAAACTTGTTATGTGAGTGAGTTCCACAGTGTAAACTTGTCATGTGAGAGATTTGCACAGTACAATTTTGGGTACTTAGGGAATCCCATATTGTAAACTTTATGTTAGTGAGTAAATTTGTTCTGTGAGTAATTTACACAGTGTGACCTTATTATGTGCATCCCACAAATTCACCTTATTATGTGAGAGATTCCCAGAGTGTAAACTTGTTATGTGAGTGAGTTTGAAAGTGTGACATTGTTATCGAAGTGATTTCCATAGTTTCAACCTTTCTACTTAGTGAGTATCAGAGTGTAACATTGGTATGGAGTGTGTTCAACAGTGTTACATTGTTATATGTGAGATTCCCACCGTGTAAACTTGTTATGTGGGTGAGTTTCACAGTGTAACCTTGTAATTTCGCTAAATTCAGTACTGAAAATGTTATGTTAGTGAATTCCTCAGCATGACCTTTTTAGGTGAGTGAGTCCCACACTGTAAACTCACCGCTGTACCATTTCAAATCTGGCATCTGGCACGAATTCCATTCCACATCCGGTATATTGTCCAGAAGATCATTATAATCTGGCATCTCGCCGCTGTTCCATTACACATCCAGCATCTGTCATGAAGTCCATTCCACATCCGGATTCTCACAGAAGGACCATTCCACCTCCGGCATCTGGCAGGTGGACCATTCCACATCTGGCATCTGGCAGGCAGACCATTCCACATTTGTGTGTTTGCAGGTGGACAATTCCAACTCCGGGATCTTGCAAGCATACATATCCACATCTGGCATCTGGCACAAATTATATTGTACATCCAGAGCCTCACATGAGGACCATTCCACCTTCGTCATCTGGCAGATGTACCATTCCACATGCGGAATGTGTCAGAGGAACATTCCACATCCAGCATCTTCCAGGTGGACAATTCCACATCCATTATCTGTTAGGCTGAGCAGTCCAATTCCAGCAAATGGCAGGAAGATGATACCAGATTCAGCATCTTACAGGCAGACCATTCCACATCCAGCATCTGGCAGGTAGTCAATTCTAAATGCGGCATCTCGCTGGCAGACCAGTCCACATCTGGCATCTATCAGGCAGACTAGTCAATATCTGGGATCAAGTGGGTGGACAATGCCACATCTGGCATCAGGCAGTCCGACCACTCCACATGCTGCATCTGGGAAAAAAAAAAACATTCTATATCTGGCATCTGGCAGCAAACCATTCCCCATCCTGCAACTGGCAGGTGGTCTATTCCACACCAGCATCAGCCAGGCAGACTATGCCATATCCAGCATCTGGCAGAGGACCATTCCACATCCTGAAACTGACAAGCATACCATTTCACATCTGGCATCTGGCACGAATTTCATTCCACATCCGGCATCCGGCCAGAAGATCATTCTACATCCGGCATCTCGCCGCTGTACCATTACACATCCGGCATCTGGTACAAAGTCCATTCCACATCCGGATTCTCACAGAAGGACCATTCCACCTCCGGCATCTGGCAGGTGGAACATTCCACATCTGCCGTCTCGCAGGTGGACAATTATACCTCCGACATCTTGCAGGTGCACAATTCCACATCTAGCATTTGGCACGAATTATATTGTAAATCCACATTCTCACATGAGGACCATCTGGCAGATGTACCATTCCAAATCCGGAATGTGTCAGAGGAACATTCCACATCCAGCATCTTCCAGATGGACAATTCCACATCTGGCATCTGTTAGGCAGAGCAGTCCATGTCCAGCAAATGGCAGGAAGATGATACCAGATTCAGCATCTTACTGGCAGACCATTCCACATCTAGCATGTGGCAGGTAGTCAATTCTAAATCCGGCATCTCACTGGCAGACCAGTCCAAATCTGGCATCTGGCAGGCCAAACACTCCACATTCAGTATCTGGCAGGAGTACCATTCCACATCTGGCATTTGGCAGCAAACAAATCCACATCCGGCGATGGACAGTATAAACTTGTTATGTGGGTGAGTTTCACAGTGTTACCTTGTAATTTTGCTAAATTCGATATTGAACATGTTATGTTAGTGAGTTCCTCAATGAAACATGTTCTGGTGTGTGTGTTCCACAGTGTAACCGTGTTATTTTGGAGAGTTCCACAGTATAATTTTGGGTATTTAGGGCATCCCATATTGTAAACTTTGTGTTAGTGAGTCCCACAGTGTAAATTTGTTACGTGAGTAATTTTCACAGTGTGGCCTTATTATGTTAGTCCCACAAGTTGTCCTTATTATGTGAGAAATTCCCACAGAGTAAACTTGTAATGTCAGTGAGTTTGAAAGTGTGACATTGTTATAGAAGTGATTTCCACAGTGTCAACCTTTCTACTTAGTGAGTCTCAGGGTGTAACATTGGTATGGAGTGCGTTCGACAGTGTGACATTTTATGTGTGAAATTCCCAAGGTGTAAATTTGTTATGTGGGTGAGTTTCACAGTGTAACCTTGTAATTTTGCAAAATTCAGTATTGAAAATGTTATGTTAGTGAGTTCCTCAGTGCAACTTTTTTAGGTGAGTGTGTTCCACAGTGTGAGTGAGTCTCACCATTTGACCTTGTAATGTCAGTGAGTTTGAAAGTGTGACATTGTTATGGAAGTGAATTCCACAGTGTCAACCTGTCTAGTTAGTGGGCCTCAGAGTATAACATTGGTATAGAGTGAGTTTGACAGTGTGACATTGTTATGTGTGAGAGTCCCACCGTGTAAACTTGTTATGTGTCTGAGTTTCACAGTGTTACCTTTTAATTTCGCTAAATTCGATTTTGAAAATGTGATGTTAATGAGTTCCTCAGTGTAATCTTTTTAGGTGAGTAAGTCCCATGGTGTAAACTTGTTATGGGAGTAACTTACACAGTGTGACCGTATTATGTGAGTCCCAAAATTTGAACTTGTTGTGTGAGTGATTCCCACCATGTAAACTGGTTATGTGCCTGAGTTTCACAGTGTAACCATGTAATTTTGCTAAATTCGAAATTGAAAAAGTTATATTAGTGAGTTCCTCAGTGCAACTTTTTTAGGTGAGTGAGTTCCACAGTGTAAACTTGTTATGTGAGTGAGTTCCACAGTGTAAACTTGTCATGTGAGAGATTTGCACAGTATAATTTTGGGTACTTAGGGAATCCCATATTGTAAACTTTATGTTAGTGAGTAAATTTGTTCTGTGAGTAATTTACACAGTGTGACCTTATTATGTGCATCCCACAAATTCACCTTATTATGTGAGAGATTCCCAGAGTGTAAACTTGTTATGTGAGTGAGTTTGAAAGTGTGACATTGTTATCGAAGTGATTTCCATAGTGTCAACCTTTCTACTTAGTGAGTATCAGAGTGTAACATTGGTATGGAGTGTGTTCAACAGTGTTACATTGTTATATGTGAGATTCCCACCGTGTAAACTTGTTATGTGGGTGAGTTTCACAGTGTAACCTTGTAATTTCGCTAAATTCAGTATTGAAAATGTTATGTTAGTGAATTCCTCAGCATGACCTTTTTAGGTGAGTGAGTCCCACACTGTAAACTCACCGCTGTACCATTTCAAATCTGGCATCTGGCACGAATTCCATTCCACATCCGGTATATTGTCCAGAAGATCATTATAATCTGGCATCTCGCCGCTGTTCCATTACACATCCAGCATCTGTCATGAAGTCCATTCCACATCCGGATTCTCACAGAAGGACCATTCCACCTCCGGCATCTGGCAGGTGGACCATTCCACATCTTGCATCTGGCAGGCAGACCATTCCACATTTGTGTGTTTGCAGGTGGACAATTCCAACTCCGGGATCTTGCAAGCATACATATCCACATCTGGCATCTGGCACAAATTATATTGTACATCCAGAGCCTCACATGAGGAACATTCCACCTTCGTCATCTGGCAGATGTACCATTCCACATGCGGAATGTGTCAGAGGAACATTCCACATCCAGCATCTTCCAGGTGGACAATTCCACATCCATTATCTGTTAGGCTGAGTAGTCCAATTCCAGCAAATGGCAGGAAGATGATACCAGATTCAGCATCTTACAGGCAGACCATTCCACATCCAGCATCTGGCAGGTAGTCAATTCTAAATGCGGCATCTCGCTGGCAGACCAGTCCACATCTGGCATCTATCAGGCAGACTAGTCAATATCTGGGATCAAGTGGGTGGACAATGCCACATCTGGCATCAGGCAGTCCGACCACTCCACATGCTGCATCTGGGAAAAAAAAAACATTCTATATCTGGCATCTGGCAGCAAACCATTCCCCATCCTGCAACTGGCAGGTGGTCTATTCCACACCAGCATCAGCCAGGCAGACTATGCCATATCCAGCATCTGGCAGAGGACCATTCCACATCCTGAAACTGACAAGCATACCATTTCACATCTGGCATCTGGCACGAATTTCATTCCACATCCGGCATCCGTCCAGAAGATCATTCTACATCCGGCATCTCGCCGCTGTACCATTACACGTCCGGCATCTGGTACAAAGTCCATTCCACATCCGGATTCTCACAGAAGGACCATTCCACCTCCGGCATCTGGCAGGTGGAACATTCCACATCTGCCGTCTCGCAGGTGGACAATTATACCTCCGACATCTTGCAGGTGCACAATTCCACATCTAGCATTTGGCACGAATTATATTGTAAATCCACATTCTCACATGAGGACCATCTGGCAGATGTACCATTCCAAATCCGGAATGTGTCACAGGAACATTCCACATCCAGCATCTTCCAGATGGACAATTCCACATCTGGCATCTGTTAGGCAGAGCAGTCCATGTCCAGCAAATGGCAGGAAGATGATACCAGATTCAGCATCTTACTGGCAGACCATTCCACATCTAGCATGTGGCAGGTAGTCAATTCTAAATCCGGCATCTCACTGGCAGACCAGTCCAAATCTGGCATCTGGCAGGCCAAACACTCCACATTCAGTATCTGGCAGGAGTACCATTCCACATATGGCATTTGGCAGCAAACAAATCCACATCCGGCGATGGACAGTATAAACTTGTTATGTGGGTGAGTTTCACAGTGTTACCTTGTAATTTTGCTAAATTCGATATTGAACATGTTATGTTAGTGAGTTCCTCAATGAAACATGTTTAGGTGAGTGTGTTCCACAGTGTAACCGTGTTATTTTGGAGAGTTCCACAGTATAATTTTGGGTACTTAGGGCATCCCATATTGTAAACTTTATGTTAGTGAGTCCCACAGTGTAAATTTGTTCTGTGTGTAATTTACAAAGTGTGACCTTATTATGTGCATCCCACAAATTCACATTATGTGAGAGATTCCCAGAGTGTAAACTTGTTATGTGAGTGAGTTTGAAAGTGTGACATTGTTATCGAAGTGATTTCCATAGTGTCAACCTTTCTACTTAGTGAGTATCAGGGTGTAACATTGGTATGGAGTGTGTTCGACAGTGTTACATTGTTATATGTGAGATTCCCACCGTGTAAACTTGTTATGTGGGTGAGTTTCACAGTGTTACCTTGTATTTCGCTAAATTCGACATTGAAAATGTTACGTTAGTGAATTCCTCAGGGCAACCTTTTTAGGTGAGTGAGTCGCACACTGTAAACTCGCCGCTGTACCATTTCACATCTGGCATCTAGCACGAATTCCATTCCACATCCGGTATCTGTCCAGAAGATCATTCTACTCTGGCATCTCGCCGCTGTACCATTACACATCCAGCAACTGTCATGAAGTCCATTCCACATCCGGATTCACACAGAAGGACCATTCCACCTCCGGCATCTGGCAGGTGGACCATTCCATATCTGGCATCTGGCAGGTGGACCATTCCACATCTGGCATCTGGCAGGCAGACCATTCCACATTTGGTCTTTTGCAGGTGGACAATTCCACCGCCGGAATCTGGCAAGCATACAATTCCACATCTGGCATCTGGCACGAATTATATTGTACATCCAGAGTCTCACATGACGAACATTCCACCTCCGGCATTTGGCAGATGTACCATTCCACATCCGGAATGTGTCAGAGGAAAATTCCACATCCAGCATCTTCCAGGTGGACAATTCCACATCCATCATCTGTTAGGCTGAGCAGTCCAATTCCAGCAAATGGCAGGAAGATGATAGCAGATTCAGCATCTTACAGGCAGACCATTCCACATCCAGCATCTGGCAGGTAGTCAAGTCTAAATGCGGCATCTCGCTAGCGACCAGTCCACATCTGGCATCTATCAGGCAGCCTAGTCAATATCTGGCATCAAGTGGATGGACAATTCCACATCCGGCATCTGGCAGGCAGACCACTCCACATCCTGCATCTGGGGAATAAAAACCCATACTACATCTGGAATCTGGCAGCAAACCATTCCCCATCCTGCAACTGGCAGGTGGTCTATTCCACTCCAGCATCAGCCAGGCAGACCATTCCATAGCCAGCATCTGGCAGGGGACCATTCCACATCCTGAAACTGACAAGCATACCATTTCACATCTGGCATCTGGCACGAATTTCATTCCACATCCGGCATCCCGTCCAGAAGATCATTCTACATCCGGCATCTCGCCGCTGTACGATTACACATCCGGCATCTGGTACAAAGTCCATACCACATCCGGATTCTCACAGAAGGACCATTCCACCTACGGTATCTGGCAGGTGGAACATTCCACATCTGGCGACTCGCAGGTGGACAATTATACCTCCGACATCTTGCAGGTGGACAATTCCACATCTAGCATCTGGCACGAATTATATTGTACATCCACATTCTTACATGAGGACCATCTGGCAGATGTACCATTCCAAATCCGGAATGTGTCAGAGGAACATTCCACATCCAGCATCTTCCAGATGGACAATTCCACCTCTGGCATCTGTTAGGCAGAGCAGTCCATGTCCAGCAAATGGCAGGAAGATGATACCAGATTCAGCATCTTACTGGCAGACCATTCCACATCTAGCATGTGGCAGGTAGTCAATTCTAAATCCGGCATCTCACTGGCAGACCAGTCCAAATCTGGCATCTGGCAGGCCAAACACTCCACATTCAGTATCTGGCAGGAGTACCATTCCACATCTGGCATTTGGCAGCAAACAAATCCACATCCGGCGATGGACAGTATAAATTTGTTATGTGAGTGAGTTCCACAGTGTAACCGTGTTATGTGAGTCAGTTCCACAGTGTAAACTTGTCATATGAGAGAGTTGCACAGTATAATTTTGTTTACTTAGTGTAACCCATATTCCAAACTATATGTTAGTGTGTCCCACAGAGTAAACTTGTTGTGTGAGTAATTTAGACTGTGTGACCTTATTATGTGAGTGATTCCCACCATGTAAACTTGTTATGTGTCTGAGTTTCACTGTGTAACCTTATAATTTTGCTAAATTCGATATTGTTTGTTCGTGAGTTCCTCAGTGCAACTTTTTTAGGTGAGTGAGTTCCACAGTGTAACCGTGTTATGTAATTTACACAGTGTGACCTTGTTATGTGAGTGAGTCCCACCGTTTGACCTTGTTATATGAGAGAGTTTGAAAGTGTGACGTTGTTATGGAAGTGAATTCCACAGTGTCAACCTGTCTAGTTAGTGAGCCTCAGAGTGTAATATTGGTAGAGAGTGAGTTTGACTGTGTGACATTGTTATGTGTGAGATTCCCACAGTGTAAACTTGTTATGTGGGTGTGTTTCACAGTGTTACCTTGTAATTTTGCTAAATTCGATATTGAACATGTTATGTTAGTGAGTTCCTCAATGAAACATGTTCTGGTGTGTGTGCTCCACAGTGTAACCGTGTTATTTTGGAGAGTTCCACAGTATAATTTTGGGTATTTAGGGCATCCCATATTGTAAACTTTATGTTAGTGAGTCCCACAGTGTAAATTTGTTACGTGAGTAATTTTCACAGTGTGACCTTATTATGTTAGTCCCACAAGTTGTCCTTATTATGTGAGAAATTCCCACAGAGTAAACTTGTAATGTCAGTGAGTTTGAAAGTGTGACATTGTTATAGAAGTGATTTCCACAGTGTCAACCTTTCTACTTAGTGAGTCTCAGGGTGTAACATTGGTATGGAGTGCGTTCGACAGTGTGACATTTTATGTGTGAAATTCCCAAGGTGTAAATTTGTTATGTGGGTGAGTTTCACAGTGTAACCTTGTACTTTTGCAAAATTCAGTATTGAAAATGTTATGTTAGTGAGTTCCTCAGTGCAACTTTTTTAGGTGAGTGTGTTCCACAGTGTGAGTGAGTCTCACCATTTGACCTTGTAATGTCAGTGAGTTTGAAAGTGTGACATTGTTATGGAAGTGAATTCCACAGTGTCAACCTGTCTAGTTAGTGGGCCTCAGAGTATAACATTGGTATAGAGTGAGTTTGACAGTGTGACATTGTTATGTGTGAGAGTCCCACCGTGTAAACTTGTTATGTGTCTGAGTTTCACAGTGTTACCTTTTAATTTCGCTAAATTCGATTTTGAAAATGTGATGTTAATGAGTTCCTCAGTGTAATCTTTTTAGGTGAGTAAGTCCCATGGTGTAAACTTGTTATGGGAGTAACTTACACAGTGTGACCGTATTATGTGAGTCCCAAAATTTGAACTTGTTGTGTGAGTGATTCCCACCATGTAAACTGGTTATGTGCCTGAGTTTCACAGTGTAACCATGTAATTTTGCTAAATTCGAAATTGAAAAAGTTATATTAGTGAGTTCCTCAGTGCAACTTTTTTAGGTGAGTGAGTTCCACAGTGTAAACTTGTTATGTGAGTGAGTTCCACAGTGTAAACTTGTCATGCGAGAGATTTGCACAGTATAATTTTGGGTATTTAGGGAATACCATATTGTAAACTTTATGTTAGTGAGTAAATTTGTTCTGTGAGTAATTTACACAGTGTGACCTTATTATGTGCATCCCACAAATTCACCTTATTATGTGAGAGATTCCCAGAGTGTAAACTTGTTATATGAGAGAGTTTGAAAGTGTGACGTTGTTATGGAAGTGAATTCCACAGTGTCAACCTGTCTAGTTAGTGAGCCTCAGAGTGTAATATTGGTAGAGAGTGAGTTTGACTGTGTGACATTGTTATGTGTGAGATTCCCACAGTGTAAACTTGTTATGTGGGTGAGTTTCACAGTGTTACCTTGTAATTTTGCTAAATTCGATATTGAACATGTTATGTTAGTGAGTTCCTCAATGAAACGTGTTCTGGTGTGTGTGTTCCACAGTGTAACCGTGTTATTTTGGAGAGTTCCACAGTATAATTTTGGGTATTTAGGGCATCCCATATTGTAAACTTTGTGTTAGTGAGTCCCACAGTGTAAATTTGTTACGTGAGTAATTTTCACAGTGTGGCCTTATTATGTTAGTCCCACAAGTTGTCCTTATTATGTGAGAAATTCCCACAGAGTAAACTTGTAATGTCAGTGAGTTTGAAAGTGTGACATTGTTATAGAAGTGATTTCCACAGTGTCAACCTTTCTACTTAGTGAGTCTCAGGGTGTAACATTGGTATGGAGTGCGTTCGACAGTGTGACATTTTATGTGTGAAATTCCCAAGGTGTAAATTTGTTATGTGGGTGAGTTTCACAGTGTAACCTTGTAATTTTGCAAAATTCAGTATTGAAAATGTTATGTTAGTGAGTTCCTCAGTGCAACATTTTTAGGTGAGTGTGTTCCACAGTGTGAGTGAGTCTCACCATTTGACCTTGTAATGTCAGTGAGTTTGAAAGTGTGACATTGTTATGGAAGTGAATTCCACAGTGTCAACCTGTCTAGTTAGTGGGCCTCAGAGTATAACATTGGTATAGAGTGAGTTTGACAGTGTGACATTGTTATGTGTGAGAGTCCCACCGTGTAAACTTGTTATGTGTCTGAGTTTCACAGTGTTACCTTTTAATTTCGCTAAATTCGATTTTGAAAATGTGATGTTAATGAGTTCCTCAGTGTAATCTTTTTAGGTGAGTAAGTCCCATGGTGTAAACTTGTTATGGGAGTAACTTACACAGTGTGACCGTATTATGTGAGTCCCAAAATTTGAACTTGTTGTGTGAGTGATTCCCACCATGTAAACTGGTTATGTGCCTGAGTTTCACAGTGTAACCATGTAATTTTGCTAAATTCGAAATTGAAAAAGTTATATTAGTGAGTTCCTCAGTGCAACTTTTTTAGGTGAGTGAGTTCCACAGTGTAAACTTGTTATGTGAGTGAGTTCCACAGTGTAAACTTGTCATGTGAGAGATTTGCACAGTATAATTTTGGGTACTTAGGGAATCCCATATTGTAAACTTTATGTTAGTGAGTAAATTTGTTCTGTGAGTAATTTACACAGTGTGACCTTATTATGTGCATCCCACAAATTCACCTTATTATGTGAGAGATTCCCAGAGTGTAAACTTGTTATGTGAGTGAGTTTGAAAGTGTGACATTGTTATCGAAGTGATTTCCATAGTGTCAACCTTTCTACTTAGTGAGTATCAGAGTGTAACATTGGTATGGAGTGTGTTCAACAGTGTTACATTGTTATATGTGAGATTCCCACCGTGTAAACTTGTTATGTGGGTGAGTTTCACAGTGTAACCTTGTAATTTCGCTAAATTCAGTATTGAAAATGTTATGTTAGTGAATTCCTCAGCATGACCTTTTTAGGTGAGTGAGTCCCACACTGTAAACTCACCGCTGTACCATTTCAAATCTGGCATCTGGCACGAATTCCATTCCACATCCGGTATATTGTCCAGAAGATCATTATAATCTGGCATCTCGCCGCTGTTCCATTACACATCCAGCATCTGTCATGAAGTCCATTCCACATCCGGATTCTCACAGAAGGACCATTCCACCTCCGGCATCTGGCAGGTGGACCATTCCACATCTTGCATCTGGCAGGCAGACCATTCCACATTTGTGTGTTTGCAGGTGGACAATTCCAACTCCGGGATCTTGCAAGCATACATATCCACATCTGGCATCTGGCACAAATTATATTGTACATCCAGAGCCTCACATGAGGAACATTCCACCTTCGTCATCTGGCAGATGTACCATTCCACATGCGGAATGTGTCAGAGGAACATTCCACATCCAGCATCTTCCAGGTGGACAATTCCACATCCATTATCTGTTAGGCTGAGTAGTCCAATTCCAGCAAATGGCAGGAAGATGATACCAGATTCAGCATCTTACAGGCAGACCATTCCACATCCAGCATCTGGCAGGTAGTCAATTCTAAATGCGGCATCTCGCTGGCAGACCAGTCCACATCTGGCATCTATCAGGCAGACTAGTCAATATCTGGGATCAAGTGGGTGGACAATGCCACATCTGGCATCAGGCAGTCCGACCACTCCACATGCTGCATCTGGGAAAAAAAAAACATTCTATATCTGGCATCTGGCAGCAAACCATTCCCCATCCTGCAACTGGCAGGTGGTCTATTCCACACCAGCATCAGCCAGGCAGACTATGCCATATCCAGCATCTGGCAGAGGACCATTCCACATCCTGAAACTGACAAGCATACCATTTCACATCTGGCATCTGGCACGAATTTCATTCCACATCCGGCATCCGTCCAGAAGATCATTCTACATCCGGCATCTCGCCGCTGTACCATTACACGTCCGGCATCTGGTACAAAGTCCATTCCACATCCGGATTCTCACAGAAGGACCATTCCACCTCCGGCATCTGGCAGGTGGAACATTCCACATCTGCCGTCTCGCAGGTGGACAATTATACCTCCGACATCTTGCAGGTGCACAATTCCACATCTAGCATTTGGCACGAATTATATTGTAAATCCACATTCTCACATGAGGACCATCTGGCAGATGTACCATTCCAAATCCGGAATGTGTCAGAGGAACATTCCACATCCAGCATCTTCCAGATGGACAATTCCACATCTGGCATCTGTTAGGCAGAGCAGTCCATGTCCAGCAAATGGCAGGAAGATGATACCAGATTCAGCATCTTACTGGCAGACCATTCCACATCTAGCATGTGGCAGGTAGTCAATTCTAAATCCGGCATCTCACTGGCAGACCAGTCCAAATCTGGCATCTGGCAGGCCAAACACTCCACATTCAGTATCTGGCAGGAGTACCATTCCACATATGGCATTTGGCAGCAAACAAATCCACATCCGGCGATGGACAGTATAAACTTGTTATGTGGGTGAGTTTCACAGTGTTACCTTGTAATTTTGCTAAATTCGATATTGAACATGTTATGTTAGTGAGTTCCTCAATGAAACATGTTTAGGTGAGTGTGTTCCACAGTGTAACCGTGTTATTTTGGAGAGTTCCACAGTATAATTTTGGGTACTTAGGGCATCCCATATTGTAAACTTTATGTTAGTGAGTCCCACAGTGTAAATTTGTTCTGTGTGTAATTTACAAAGTGTGACCTTATTATGTGCATCCCACAAATTCACATTATGTGAGAGATTCCCAGAGTGTAAACTTGTTATGTGAGTGAGTTTGAAAGTGTGACATTGTTATCGAAGTGATTTCCATAGTGTCAACCTTTCTACTTAGTGAGTATCAGGGTGTAACATTGGTATGGAGTGTGTTCGACAGTGTTACATTGTTATATGTGAGATTCCCACCGTGTAAACTTGTTATGTGGGTGAGTTTCACAGTGTTACCTTGTATTTCGCTAAATTCGACATTGAAAATGTTACGTTAGTGAATTCCTCAGGGCAACCTTTTTAGGTGAGTGAGTCGCACACTGTAAACTCGCCGCTGTACCATTTCACATCTGGCATCTAGCACGAATTCCATTCCACATCCGGTATCTGTCCAGAAGATCATTCTACTCTGGCATCTCGCCGCTGTACCATTACACATCCAGCAACTGTCATGAAGTCCATTCCACATCCGGATTCACACAGAAGGACCATTCCACCTCCGGCATCTGGCAGGTGGACCATTCCATATCTGGCATCTGGCAGGTGGACCATTCCACATCTGGCATCTGGCAGGCAGACCATTCCACATTTGGTCTTTTGCAGGTGGACAATTCCACCGCCGGAATCTGGCAAGCATACAATTCCACATCTGGCATCTGGCACGAATTATATTGTACATCCAGAGTCTCACATGACGAACATTCCACCTCCGGCATTTGGCAGATGTACCATTCCACATCCGGAATGTGTCAGAGGAAAATTCCACATCCAGCATCTTCCAGGTGGACAATTCCACATCCATCATCTGTTAGGCTGAGCAGTCCAATTCCAGCAAATGGCAGGAAGATGATAGCAGATTCAGCATCTTACAGGCAGACCATTCCACATCCAGCATCTGGCAGGTAGTCAAGTCTAAATGCGGCATCTCGCTAGCGACCAGTCCACATCTGGCATCTATCAGGCAGCCTAGTCAATATCTGGCATCAAGTGGATGGACAATTCCACATCCGGCATCTGGCAGGCAGACCACTCCACATCCTGCATCTGGGGAATAAAAACCCATACTACATCTGGAATCTGGCAGCAAACCATTCCCCATCCTGCAACTGGCAGGTGGTCTATTCCACTCCAGCATCAGCCAGGCAGACCATTCCATAGCCAGCATCTGGCAGGGGACCATTCCACATCCTGAAACTGACAAGCATACCATTTCACATCTGGCATCTGGCACGAATTTCATTCCACATCCGGCATCCCGTCCAGAAGATCATTCTACATCCGGCATCTCGCCGCTGTACGATTACACATCCGGCATCTGGTACAAAGTCCATACCACATCCGGATTCTCACAGAAGGACCATTCCACCTACGGTATCTGGCAGGTGGAACATTCCACATCTGGCGACTCGCAGGTGGACAATTATACCTCCGACATCTTGCAGGTGGACAATTCCACATCTAGCATCTGGCACGAATTATATTGTACATCCACATTCTTACATGAGGACCATCTGGCAGATGTACCATTCCAAATCCGGAATGTGTCAGAGGAACATTCCACATCCAGCATCTTCCAGATGGACAATTCCACCTCTGGCATCTGTTAGGCAGAGCAGTCCATGTCCAGCAAATGGCAGGAAGATGATACCAGATTCAGCATCTTACTGGCAGACCATTCCACATCTAGCATGTGGCAGGTAGTCAATTCTAAATCCGGCATCTCACTGGCAGACCAGTCCAAATCTGGCATCTGGCAGGCCAAACACTCCACATTCAGTATCTGGCAGGAGTACCATTCCACATCTGGCATTTGGCAGCAAACAAATCCACATCCGGCGATGGACAGTATAAATTTGTTATGTGAGTGAGTTCCACAGTGTAACCGTGTTATGTGAGTCAGTTCCACAGTGTAAACTTGTCATATGAGAGAGTTGCACAGTATAATTTTGTTTACTTAGTGTAACCCATATTCCAAACTATATGTTAGTGTGTCCCACAGAGTAAACTTGTTGTGTGAGTAATTTAGACTGTGTGACCTTATTATGTGAGTGATTCCCACCATGTAAACTTGTTATGTGTCTGAGTTTCACTGTGTAACCTTATAATTTTGCTAAATTCGATATTGTTTGTTCGTGAGTTCCTCAGTGCAACTTTTTTAGGTGAGTGAGTTCCACAGTGTAACCGTGTTATGTAATTTACACAGTGTGACCTTGTTATGTGAGTGAGTCCCACCGTTTGACCTTGTTATATGAGAGAGTTTGAAAGTGTGACGTTGTTATGGAAGTGAATTCCACAGTGTCAACCTGTCTAGTTAGTGAGCCTCAGAGTGTAATATTGGTAGAGAGTGAGTTTGACTGTGTGACATTGTTATGTGTGAGATTCCCACAGTGTAAACTTGTTATGTGGGTGTGTTTCACAGTGTTACCTTGTAATTTTGCTAAATTCGATATTGAACATGTTATGTTAGTGAGTTCCTCAATGAAACATGTTCTGGTGTGTGTGCTCCACAGTGTAACCGTGTTATTTTGGAGAGTTCCACAGTATAATTTTGGGTATTTAGGGCATCCCATATTGTAAACTTTATGTTAGTGAGTCCCACAGTGTAAATTTGTTACGTGAGTAATTTTCACAGTGTGACCTTATTATGTTAGTCCCACAAGTTGTCCTTATTATGTGAGAAATTCCCACAGAGTAAACTTGTAATGTCAGTGAGTTTGAAAGTGTGACATTGTTATGGAAGTGATTTCCACAGTGTCAACCTTTCTACTTAGTGAGTCTCAGGGTGTAACATTGGTATGGAGTGAGTTTGACAGTGTGACATTGTTATGTGTGAGAGTCCCACCGTGTAAACTTGTTATGTGTCTGAGTTTCACAGTGTTACCTTTTAATTTCGCTAAATTCGATTTTGAAAATGTGATGTTAATGAGTTCCTCAGTGTAATCTTTTTAGGTGAGTAAGTCCCATGGTGTAAACTTGTTATGGGAGTAACTTACACAGTGTGACCGTATTATGTGAGTCCCAAAATTTGAACTTGTTGTGTGAGTGATTCCCACCATGTAAACTGGTTATGTGCCTGAGTTTCACAGTGTAACCATGTAATTTTGCTAAATTCGAAATTGAAAAAGTTATATTAGTGAGTTCCTCAGTGCAACTTTTTTAGGTGAGTGAGTTCCACAGTGTAAACTTGTTATGTGAGTGAGTTCCACAGTGTAAACTTGTCATGCGAGAGATTTGCACAGTATAATTTTGGGTATTTAGGGAATACCATATTGTAAACTTTATGTTAGTGAGTAAATTTGTTCTGTGAGTAATTTACACAGTGTGACCTTATTATGTGCATCCCACAAATTCACCTTATTATGTGAGAGATTCCCAGAGTGTAAACTTGTTATATGAGAGAGTTTGAAAGTGTGACGTTGTTATGGAAGTGAATTCCACAGTGTCAACCTGTCTAGTTAGTGAGCCTCAGAGTGTAATATTGGTAGAGAGTGAGTTTGACTGTGTGACATTGTTATGTGTGAGATTCCCACAGTGTAAACTTGTTATGTGGGTGTGTTTCACAGTGTTACCTTGTAATTTTGCTAAATTCGATATTGAACATGTTATGTTAGTGAGTTCCTCAATGAAACATGTTCTGGTGTGTGTGCTCCACAGTGTAACCGTGTTATTTTGGAGAGTTCCACAGTATAATTTTGGGTATTTAGGGCATCCCATATTGTAAACTTTATGTTAGTGAGTCCCACAGTGTAAATTTGTTACGTGAGTAATTTTCACAGTGTGACCTTATTATGTTAGTCCCACAAGTTGTCCTTATTATGTGAGAAATTCCCACAGAGTAAACTTGTAATGTCAGTGAGTTTGAAAGTGTGACATTGTTATAGAAGTGAATTCCACAGTGTCAACCTGTCTAGTTAGTGGGCCTCAGAGTATAACATTGGTATAGAGTGAGTTTGACAGTGTGACATTGTTATGTGTGAGAGTCCCACCGTGTAAACTTGTTATGTGTCTGAGTTTCACAGTGTTACCTTTTAATTTCGCTAAATTCGATTTTGAAAATGTGATGTTAATGAGTTCCTCAGTGTAATCTTTTTAGGTGAGTAAGTCCCATGGTGTAAACTTGTTATGGGAGTAACTTACACAGTGTGACCGTATTATGTGAGTCCCAAAATTTGAACTTGTTGTGTGAGTGATTCCCACCATGTAAACTGGTTATGTGCCTGAGTTTCACAGTGTAACCATGTAATTTTGCTAAATTCGAAATTGAAAAAGTTATATTAGTGAGTTCCTCAGTGCAACTTTTTTAGGTGAGTGAGTTCCACAGTGTAAACTTGTTATGTGAGTGAGTTCCACAGTGTAAACTTGTCATGTGAGAGATTTGCACAGTATAATTTTGGGTACTTAGGGAATCCCATATTGTAAACTTTATGTTAGTGAGTAAATTTGTTCTGTGAGTAATTTACACAGTGTGACCTTATTATGTGCATCCCACAAATTCACCTTATTATGTGAGAGATTCCCAGAGTGTAAACTTGTTATGTGAGTGAGTTTGAAAGTGTGACATTGTTATCGAAGTGATTTCCATAGTGTCAACCTTTCTACTTAGTGAGTATCAGAGTGTAACATTGGTATGGAGTGTGTTCAACAGTGTTACATTGTTATATGTGAGATTCCCACCGTGTAAACTTGTTATGTGGGTGAGTTTCACAGTGTAACCTTGTAATTTCGCTAAATTCAGTATTGAAAATGTTATGTTAGTGAATTCCTCAGCATGACCTTTTTAGGTGAGTGAGTCCCACACTGTAAACTCACCGCTGTACCATTTCAAATCTGGCATCTGGCACGAATTCCATTCCACATCCGGTATATTGTCCAGAAGATCATTATAATCTGGCATCTCGCCGCTGTTCCATTACACATCCAGCATCTGTCATGAAGTCCATTCCACATCCGGATTCTCACAGAAGGACCATTCCACCTCCGGCATCTGGCAGGTGGACCATTCCACATCTTGCATCTGGCAGGCAGACCATTCCACATTTGTGTGTTTGCAGGTGGACAATTCCAACTCCGGGATCTTGCAAGCATACATATCCACATCTGGCATCTGGCACAAATTATATTGTACATCCAGAGCCTCACATGAGGAACATTCCACCTTCGTCATCTGGCAGATGTACCATTCCACATGCGGAATGTGTCAGAGGAACATTCCACATCCAGCATCTTCCAGGTGGACAATTCCACATCCATTATCTGTTAGGCTGAGCAGTCCAATTCCAGCAAATGGCAGGAAGATGATACCAGATTCAGCATCTTACAGGCAGACCATTCCACATCCAGCATCTGGCAGGTAGTCAATTCTAAATGCGGCATCTCGCTGGCAGACCAGTCCACATCTGGCATCTATCAGGCAGACTAGTCAATATCTGGGATCAAGTGGGTGGACAATGCCACATCTGGCATCAGGCAGTCCGACCACTCCACATGCTGCATCTGGGAAAAAAAAAACATTCTATATCTGGCATCTGGCAGCAAACCATTCCCCATCCTGCAACTGGCAGGTGGTCTATTCCACACCAGCATCAGCCAGGCAGACTATGCCATATCCAGCATCTGGCAGAGGACCATTCCACATCCTGAAACTGACAAGCATACCATTTCACATCTGGCATCTGGCACGAATTTCATTCCACATCCGGCATCCGTCCAGAAGATCATTCTACATCCGGCATCTCGCCGCTGTACCATTACACGTCCGGCATCTGGTACAAAGTCCATTCCACATCCGGATTCTCACAGAAGGACCATTCCACCTCCGGCATCTGGCAGGTGGAACATTCCACATCTGCCGTCTCGCAGGTGGACAATTATACCTCCGACATCTTGCAGGTGCACAATTCCACATCTAGCATTTGGCACGAATTATATTGTAAATCCACATTCTCACATGAGGACCATCTGGCAGATGTACCATTCCAAATCCGGAATGTGTCAGAGGAACATTCCACATCCAGCATCTTCCAGATGGACAATTCCACATCTGGCATCTGTTAGGCAGAGCAGTCCATGTCCAGCAAATGGCAGGAAGATGATACCAGATTCAGCATCTTACTGGCAGACCATTCCACATCTAGCATGTGGCAGGTAGTCAATTCTAAATCCGGCATCTCACTGGCAGACCAGTCCAAATCTGGCATCTGGCAGGCCAAACACTCCACATTCAGTATCTGGCAGGAGTACCATTCCACATATGGCATTTGGCAGCAAACAAATCCACATCCGGCGATGGACAGTATAAACTTGTTATGTGGGTGAGTTTCACAGTGTTACCTTGTAATTTTGCTAAATTCGATATTGAACATGTTATGTTAGTGAGTTCCTCAATGAAACATGTTTAGGTGAGTGTGTTCCACAGTGTAACCGTGTTATTTTGGAGAGTTCCACAGTATAATTTTGGGTACTTAGGGCATCCCATATTGTAAACTTTATGTTAGTGAGTCCCACAGTGTAAATTTGTTCTGTGTGTAATTTACAAAGTGTGACCTTATTATGTGCATCCCACAAATTCACATTATGTGAGAGATTCCCAGAGTGTAAACTTGTTATGTGAGTGAGTTTGAAAGTGTGACATTGTTATCGAAGTGATTTCCATAGTGTCAACCTTTCTACTTAGTGAGTATCAGGGTGTAACATTGGTATGGAGTGTGTTCGACAGTGTTACATTGTTATATGTGAGATTCCCACCGTGTAAACTTGTTATGTGGGTGAGTTTCACAGTGTTACCTTGTATTTCGCTAAATTCGACATTGAAAATGTTACGTTAGTGAATTCCTCAGGGCAACCTTTTTAGGTGAGTGAGTCGCACACTGTAAACTCGCCGCTGTACCATTTCACATCTGGCATCTAGCACGAATTCCATTCCACATCCGGTATCTGTCCAGAAGATCATTCTACTCTGGCATCTCGCCGCTGTACCATTACACATCCAGCAACTGTCATGAAGTCCATTCCACATCCGGATTCACACAGAAGGACCATTCCACCTCCGGCATCTGGCAGGTGGACCATTCCATATCTGGCATCTGGCAGGTGGACCATTCCACATCTGGCATCTGGCAGGCAGACCATTCCACATTTGGTCTTTTGCAGGTGGACAATTCCACCGCCGGAATCTGGCAAGCATACAATTCCACATCTGGCATCTGGCACGAATTATATTGTACATCCAGAGTCTCACATGACGAACATTCCACCTCCGGCATTTGGCAGATGTACCATTCCACATCCGGAATGTGTCAGAGGAAAATTCCACATCCAGCATCTTCCAGGTGGACAATTCCACATCCATCATCTGTTAGGCTGAGCAGTCCAATTCCAGCAAATGGCAGGAAGATGATAGCAGATTCAGCATCTTACAGGCAGACCATTCCACATCCAGCATCTGGCAGGTAGTCAAGTCTAAATGCGGCATCTCGCTAGCGACCAGTCCACATCTGGCATCTATCAGGCAGCCTAGTCAATATCTGGCATCAAGTGGATGGACAATTCCACATCCGGCATCTGGCAGGCAGACCACTCCACATCCTGCATCTGGGGAATAAAAACCCATACTACATCTGGAATCTGGCAGCAAACCATTCCCCATCCTGCAACTGGCAGGTGGTCTATTCCACTCCAGCATCAGCCAGGCAGACCATTCCATAGCCAGCATCTGGCAGGGGACCATTCCACATCCTGAAACTGACAAGCATACCATTTCACATCTGGCATCTGGCACGAATTTCATTCCACATCCGGCATCCCGTCCAGAAGATCATTCTACATCCGGCATCTCGCCGCTGTACGATTACACATCCGGCATCTGGTACAAAGTCCATACCACATCCGGATTCTCACAGAAGGACCATTCCACCTACGGTATCTGGCAGGTGGAACATTCCACATCTGGCGACTCGCAGGTGGACAATTATACCTCCGACATCTTGCAGGTGGACAATTCCACATCTAGCATCTGGCACGAATTATATTGTACATCCACATTCTTACATGAGGACCATCTGGCAGATGTACCATTCCAAATCCGGAATGTGTCAGAGGAACATTCCACATCCAGCATCTTCCAGATGGACAATTCCACCTCTGGCATCTGTTAGGCAGAGCAGTCCATGTCCAGCAAATGGCAGGAAGATGATACCAGATTCAGCATCTTACTGGCAGACCATTCCACATCTAGCATGTGGCAGGTAGTCAATTCTAAATCCGGCATCTCACTGGCAGACCAGTCCAAATCTGGCATCTGGCAGGCCAAACACTCCACATTCAGTATCTGGCAGGAGTACCATTCCACATCTGGCATTTGGCAGCAAACAAATCCACATCCGGCGATGGACAGTATAAATTTGTTATGTGAGTGAGTTCCACAGTGTAACCGTGTTATGTGAGTCAGTTCCACAGTGTAAACTTGTCATATGAGAGAGTTGCACAGTATAATTTTGTTTACTTAGTGTAACCCATATTCCAAACTATATGTTAGTGTGTCCCACAGAGTAAACTTGTTGTGTGAGTAATTTAGACTGTGTGACCTTATTATGTGAGTGATTCCCACCATGTAAACTTGTTATGTGTCTGAGTTTCACTGTGTAACCTTATAATTTTGCTAAATTCGATATTGTTTGTTCGTGAGTTCCTCAGTGCAACTTTTTTAGGTGAGTGAGTTCCACAGTGTAACCGTGTTATGTAATTTACACAGTGTGACCTTGTTATGTGAGTGAGTCCCACCGTTTGACCTTGTTATATGAGAGAGTTTGAAAGTGTGACGTTGTTATGGAAGTGAATTCCACAGTGTCAACCTGTCTAGTTAGTGAGCCTCAGAGTGTAATATTGGTAGAGAGTGAGTTTGACTGTGTGACATTGTTATGTGTGAGATTCCCACAGTGTAAACTTGTTATGTGGGTGTGTTTCACAGTGTTACCTTGTAATTTTGCTAAATTCGATATTGAACATGTTATGTTAGTGAGTTCCTCAATGAAACATGTTCTGGTGTGTGTGCTCCACAGTGTAACCGTGTTATTTTGGAGAGTTCCACAGTATAATTTTGGGTATTTAGGGCATCCCATATTGTAAACTTTATGTTAGTGAGTCCCACAGTGTAAATTTGTTACGTGAGTAATTTTCACAGTGTGACCTTATTATGTTAGTCCCACAAGTTGTCCTTATTATGTGAGAAATTCCCACAGAGTAAACTTGTAATGTCAGTGAGTTTGAAAGTGTGACATTGTTATAGAAGTGATTTCCACAGTGTCAACCTTTCTACTTAGTGAGTCTCAGGGTGTAACATTGGTATGGAGTGCGTTCGACAGTGTGACATTTTATGTGTGAAATTCCCAAGGTGTAAATTTGTTATGTGGGTGAGTTTCACAGTGTAACCTTGTAATTTTGCAAAATTCAGTATTGAAAATGTTATGTTAGTGAGTTCCTCAGTGCAACTTTTTTAGGTGAGTGTGTTCCACAGTGTGAGTGAGTCTCACCATTTGACCTTGTAATGTCAGTGAGTTTGAAAGTGTGACATTGTTATGGAAGTGAATTCCACAGTGTCAACCTGTCTAGTTAGTGGGCCTCAGAGTATAACATTGGTATAGAGTGAGTTTGACAGTGTGACATTGTTATGTGTGAGAGTCCCACCGTGTAAACTTGTTATGTGTCTGAGTTTCACAGTGTTACCTTTTAATTTCGCTAAATTCGATTTTGAAAATGTGATGTTAATGAGTTCCTCAGTGTAATCTTTTTAGGTGAGTAAGTCCCATGGTGTAAACTTGTTATGGGAGTAACTTACACAGTGTGACCGTATTATGTGAGTCCCAAAATTTGAACTTGTTGTGTGAGTGATTCCCACCATGTAAACTGGTTATGTGCCTGAGTTTCACAGTGTAACCATGTAATTTTGCTAAATTCGAAATTGAAAAAGTTATATTAGTGAGTTCCTCAGTGCAACTTTTTTAGGTGAGTGAGTTCCACAGTGTAAACTTGTTATGTGAGTGAGTTCCACAGTGTAAACTTGTCATGCGAGAGATTTGCACAGTATAATTTTGGGTATTTAGGGAATACCATATTGTAAACTTTATGTTAGTGAGTAAATTTGTTCTGTGAGTAATTTACACAGTGTGACCTTATTATGTGCATCCCACAAATTCACCTTATTATGTGAGAGATTCCCAGAGTGTAAACTTGTTATATGAGAGAGTTTGAAAGTGTGACGTTGTTATGGAAGTGAATTCCACAGTGTCAACCTGTCTAGTTAGTGAGCCTCAGAGTGTAATATTGGTAGAGAGTGAGTTTGACTGTGTGACATTGTTATGTGTGAGATTCCCACAGTGTAAACTTGTTATGTGGGTGTGTTTCACAGTGTTACCTTGTAATTTTGCTAAATTCGATATTGAACATGTTATGTTAGTGAGTTCCTCAATGAAACATGTTCTGGTGTGTGTGCTCCACAGTGTAACCGTGTTATTTTGGAGAGTTCCACAGTATAATTTTGGGTATTTAGGGCATCCCATATTGTAAACTTTATGTTAGTGAGTCCCACAGTGTAAATTTGTTACGTGAGTAATTTTCACAGTGTGACCTTATTATGTTAGTCCCACAAGTTGTCCTTATTATGTGAGAAATTCCCACAGAGTAAACTTGTAATGTCAGTGAGTTTGAAAGTGTGACATTGTTATAGAAGTGATTTCCACAGTGTCAACCTTTCTACTTAGTGAGTCTCAGGGTGTAACATTGGTATGGAGTGCGTTCGACAGTGTGACATTTTATGTGTGAAATTCCCAAGGTGTAAATTTGTTATGTGGGTGAGTTTCACAGTGTAACCTTGTAATTTTGCAAAATTCAGTATTGAAAATGTTATGTTAGTGAGTTCCTCAGTGCAACTTTTTTAGGTGAGTGTGTTCCACAGTGTGAGTGAGTCTCACCATTTGACCTTGTAATGTCAGTGAGTTTGAAAGTGTGACATTGTTATGGAAGTGAATTCCACAGTGTCAACCTGTCCAGTTAGTGGGCCTCAGAGTATAACATTGGTATAGAGTGAGTTTGACAGTGTGACATTGTTATGTGTGAGAGTCCCACCGTGTAAACTTGTTATGTGTCTGAGTTTCACAGTGTTACCTTTTAATTTCGCTAAATTCGATTTTGAAAATGTGATGTTAATGAGTTCCTCAGTGTAATCTTTTTAGGTGAGTAAGTCCCATGGTGTAAACTTGTTATGGGAGTAACTTACACAGTGTGACCGTATTATGTGAGTCCCAAAATTTGAACTTGTTGTGTGAGTGATTCCCACCATGTAAACTGATTATCTGCCTGAGTTTCACAGTGTAACCATGTAATTTTGCTAAATTCGAAATTGAAAAAGTTATATTAGTGAGTTCCTCAGTGCAACTTTTTTAGGTGAGTGAGTTCCACAGTGTAAACTTGTTATGTGAGTGAGTTCCACAGTGTAAACTTGTCATGCGAGAGATTTGCACAGTATAATTTTGGGTATTTAGGGAATCCCATATTGTAAACTTTATGTTAGTGAGTAAATTTGTTCTGTGAGTAATTTACACAGTGTGACCTTATTATGTGCATCCCACAAATTGACCTTATTATGTGAGAGATTCCCAGAGTGTAAACTTGTTATGTGAGTGAGTTTGAAAGTGTGACATTGTTATCGAAGTGATTTCCATAGTGTCAACCTTTCTACTTAGTGAGTATCAGAGTGTAACATTGGTATGGAGTGTGTTCGACAGTGTTACATTGTTATATGTGAGATTCCCACCGTGTAAACTTGTTATGTGGGTGAGTTTCACAGTGTAACCTTGTAATTTCGCTAAATTCAGTATTGAAAATGTTATGTTAGTGAATTCCTCAGCATGACCTTTTTAGGTGAGTGAGTCCCACACTGTAAACTCACCGCTGTACCATTTCAAATCTGGCATCTGGCACGAATTCCATTCCACATCCGGTATATTGTCCAGAAGATCATTATAATCTGGCATCTTGCCGCTGTTCCATTACACATCCAGCATCTGTCATGAAGTCCATTCCACATCCGGATTCTCACAGAAGGACCATTCCACCTCCGGCATCTGGCAGGTGGACCATTCCACATCTGGCATCTGGCAGGCAGACCATTCCACATTTGTGTGTTTGCAGGTGGACAATTCCAACTCCGGGATCTTGCAAGCATACATATCCACATCTGGCATCTGGCACAAATTATATTGTACATCCAGAGCCTCACATGAGGAACATTCCACCTTCGTCATCTGGCAGATGTACCATTCCACATGCGGAATGTGTCAGAGGAACATTCCACATCCAGCATCTTCCAGGTGGACAATTCCACATCCATTATCTGTTAGGCTGAGCAGTCCAATTCCAGCAAATGGCAGGAAGATGATACCAGATTCAGCATCTTACAGGCAGACCATTCCACATCCAGCATCTGGCAGGTAGTCAATTCTAAATGCGGCATCTCGCTGGCAGACCAGTCCACATCTGGCATCTATCAGGCAGACTAGTCAATATCTGGGATCAAGTGGGTGGACAATGCCACATCTGGCATCAGGCAGTCCGACCACTCCACATGCTGCATCTGGGAAAAAAAAACATTCTATATCTGGCATCTGGCAGCAAACCATTCCCCATCCTGCAACTGGCAGGTGGTCTATTCCACACCAGCATCAGCCAGGCAGACTATGCCATATCCAGCATCTGGCAGAGGACCATTCCACATCCTGAAACTGACAAGCATACCATTTCACATCTGGCATCTGGCACGAATTTCATTCCACATCCGGCATCCGTCCAGAAGATCATTCTACATCCGGCATCTCGCCGCTGTACCATTACACGTCCGGCATCTGGTACAAAGTCCATTCCACATCCGGATTCTCACAGAAGGACCATTCCACCTCCGGCATCTGGCAGGTGGAACATTCCACATCTGCCGTCTCGCAGGTGGACAATTATACCTCCGACATCTTGCAGGTGCACAATTCCACATCTAGCATTTGGCACGAATTATATTGTAAATCCACATTCTCACATGAGGACCATCTGGCAGATGTACCATTCCAAATCCGGAATGTGTCAGAGGAACATTCCACATCCAGCATCTTCCAGATGGACAATTCCACATCTGGCATCTGTTAGGCAGAGCAGTCCATGTCCAGCAAATGGCAGGAAGATGATACGAGATTCAGCATCTTACTGGCAGACCATTCCACATCTAGCATGTGGCACGTAGTCAATTCTAAATCCGGCATCTCACTGGCAGACCAGTCCAAATCTGGCATCTGGCAGGCCAAACACTCCACATTCAGTATCTGGCAGGAGTACCATTCCACATATGGCATTTGGCAGCAAACAAATCCACATCCGGCGATGGACAGTATAAACTTGTTATGTGGGTGAGTTTCACAGTGTTACCTTGTAATTTTGCTAAATTCGATATTGAACATGTTATGTTAGTGAGTTCCTCAATGAAACATGTTTAGGTGAGTGTGTTCCACAGTGTAACCGTGTTATTTTGGAGAGTTCCACAGTATAATTTTGGGTACTTAGGGCATCCCATATTGTAAACTTTATGTTAGTGAGTCCCACAGTGTAAATTTGTTCTGTGTGTAATTTACAAAGTGTGACCTTATTATGTGCATCCCACAAATTCACATTATGTGAGAGATTCCCAGAGTGTAAACTTGTTATGTGAGTGAGTTTGAAAGTGTGACATTGTTATCGAAGTGATTTCCATAGTGTCAACCTTTCTACTTAGTGAGTATCAGGGTGTAACATTGGTATGGAGTGTGTTCGACAGTGTTACATTGTTATATGTGAGATTCCCACCGTGTAAACTTGTTATGTGGGTGAGTTTCACAGTGTTACCTTGTATTTCGCTAAATTCGACATTGAAAATGTTACGTTAGTGAATTCCTCAGGGCAACCTTTTTAGGTGAGTGAGTCGCACACTGTAAACTCGCCGCTGTACCATTTCACATCTGGCATCTAGCACGAATTCCATTCCACATCCGGTATCTGTCCAGAAGATCATTCTACTCTGGCATCTCGCCGCTGTACCATTACACATCCAGCAACTGTCATGAAGTTCATTCCACATCCGGATTCACACAGAAGGACCATTCCACCTCCGGCATCTGGCAGGTGGACCATTCCATATCTGGCATCTGGCAGGTGGACCATTCCACATCTGGCATCTGGCAGGCAGACCATTCCACATTTGGTCTTTTGCAGGTGGACAATTCCACCGCCGGAATCTGGCAAGCATACAATTCCACATCTGGCATCTGGCACGAATTATATTGTACATCCAGAGTCTCACATGACGAACATTCCACCTCCGGCATTTGGCAGATGTACCATTCCACATCCGGAATGTGTCAGAGGAAAATTCCACATCCAGCATCTTCCAGGTGGACAATTCCACATCCATCATCTGTTAGGCTGAGCAGTCCAATTCCAGCAAATGGCAGGAAGATGATAGCAGATTCAGCATCTTACAGGCAGACCATTCCACATCCAGCATCTGGCAGGTAGTCAAGTCTAAATGCGGCATCTCGCTAGCGACCAGTCCACATCTGGCATCTATCAGGCAGCCTAGTCAATATCTGGCATCAAGTGGATGGACAATTCCACATCCGGCATCTGGCAGGCAGACCACTCCACATCCTGCATCTGGGGAATAAAAACCCATACTACATCTGGAATCTGGCAGCAAACCATTCCCCATCCTGCAACTGGCAGGTGGTCTATTCCACTCCAGCATCAGCCAGGCAGACCATTCCATAGCCAGCATCTGGCAGGGGACCATTCCACATCCTGAAACTGACAAGCATACCATTTCACATCTGGCATCTGGCACGAATTTCATTCCACATCCGGCATCCCGTCCAGAAGATCATTCTACATCCGGCATCTCGCCGCTGTACGATTACACATCCGGCATCTGGTACAAAGTCCATACCACATCCGGATTCTCACAGAAGGACCATTCCACCTACGGTATCTGGCAGGTGGAACATTCCACATCTGGCGACTCGCAGGTGGACAATTATACCTCCGACATCTTGCAGGTGGACAATTCCACATCTAGCATCTGGCACGAATTATATTGTACATCCACATTCTTACATGAGGACCATCTGGCAGATGTACCATTCCAAATCCGGAATGTGTCAGAGGAACATTCCACATCCAGCATCTTCCAGATGGACAATTCCACCTCTGGCATCTGTTAGGCAGAGCAGTCCATGTCCAGCAAATGGCAGGAAGATGATACCAGATTCAGCATCTTACTGGCAGACCATTCCACATCTAGCATGTGGCAGGTAGTCAATTCTAAATCCGGCATCTCACTGGCAGACCAGTCCAAATCTGGCATCTGGCAGGCCAAACACTCCACATTCAGTATCTGGCAGGAGTACCATTCCACATCTGGCATTTGGCAGCAAACAAATCCACATCCGGCGATGGACAGTATAAATTTGTTATGTGAGTGAGTTCCACAGTGTAACCGTGTTATGTGAGTCAGTTCCACAGTGTAAACTTGTCATATGAGAGAGTTGCACAGTATAATTTTGTTTACTTAGTGTAACCCATATTCCAAACTATATGGTAGTGTGTCCCACAGAGTAAACTTGTTGTGTGAGTAATTTAGACTGTGTGACCTTATTATGTGAGTGATTCCCACCATGTAAACTTGTTATGTGTCTGAGTTTCACTGTGTAACCTTATAATTTTGCTAAATTCGATATTGTTTGTTCGTGAGTTCCTCAGTGCAACTTTTTTAGGTGAGTGAGTTCCACAGTGTAACCGTGTTATGTAATTTACACAGTGTGACCTTGTTATGTGAGTGAGTCCCACCGTTTGACCTTGTTATATGAGAGAGTTTGAAAGTGCGACGTTGTTATGGAAGTGAATTCCACAGTGTCAACCTGTCTAGTTAGTGAGCCTCAGAGTGTAATATTGGTAGAGAGTGAGTTTGACTGTGTGACATTGTTATGTGTGTGATTCCCACAGTGTAAACTTGTTATGTGGGTGTGTTTCACAGTGTTACCTTGTAATTTTGCTAAATTCGATATTGAACATGTTATGTTAGTGAGTTCCTCAATGAAACATGTTCTGGTGTGTGTGCTCCACAGTGTAACCGTGTTATTTTGGAGAGTTCCACAGTATAATTTTGGGTATTTAGGGCATCCCATATTGTAAACTTTATGTTAGTGAGTCCCACAGTGTAAATTTGTTACGTGAGTAATTTTCACAGTGTGACCTTATTATGTTAGTCCCACAAGTTGTCCTTATTATGTGAGAAATTCCCACAGAGTAAACTTGTAATGTCAGTGAGTTTGAAAGTGTGACATTGTTATAGAAGTGATTTCCACAGTGTCAACCTTTCTACTTAGTGAGTCTCAGGGTGTAACATTGGTATGGAGTGCGTTCGACAGTGTGACATTTTATGTGTGAAATTCCCAAGGTGTAAATTTGTTATGTGGGTGAGTTTCACAGTGTAACCTTGTAATTTTGCAAAATTCAGTATTGAAAATGTTATGTTAGTGAGTTCCTCAGTGCAACTTTTTTAGGTGAGTGTGTTCCACAGTGTGAGTGAGTCTCACCATTTGACCTTGTAATGTCAGTGAGTTTGAAAGTGTGACATTGTTATGGAAGTGAATTCCACAGTGTCAACCTGTCTAGTTAGTGGGCCTCAGAGTATAACATTGGTATAGAGTGAGTTTGACAGTGTGACATTGTTATGTGTGAGAGTCCCACCGTGTAAACTTGTTATGTGTCTGAGTTTCACAGTGTTACCTTTTAATTTCGCTAAATTCGATTTTGAAAATGTGATGTTAATGAGTTCCTCAGTGTAATCTTTTTAGGTGAGTAAGTCCCATGGTGTAAACTTGTTATGGGAGTAACTTACACAGTGTGACCGTATTATGTGAGTCCCAAAATTTGAACTTGTTGTGTGAGTGATTCCCACCATGTAAACTGGTTATGTGCCTGAGTTTCACAGTGTAACCATGTAATTTTGCTAAATTCGAAATTGAAAAAGTTATATTAGTGAGTTCCTCAGTGCAACTTTTTTAGGTGAGTGAGTTCCACAGTGTAAACTTGTTATGTGAGTGAGTTCCACAGTGTAAACTTGTCATGCGAGAGATTTGCACAGTATAATTTTGGGTATTTAGGGAATACCATATTGTAAACTTTATGTTAGTGAGTAAATTTGTTCTGTGAGTAATTTACACAGTGTGACCTTATTATGTGCATCCCACAAATTCACCTTATTATGTGAGAGATTCCCAGAGTGTAAACTTGTTATATGAGAGAGTTTGAAAGTGTGACGTTGTTATGGAAGTGAATTCCACAGTGTCAACCTGTCTAGTTAGTGAGCCTCAGAGTGTAATATTGGTAGAGAGTGAGTTTGACTGTGTGACATTGTTATGTGTGAGATTCCCACAGTGTAAACTTGTTATGTGGGTGAGTTTCACAGTGTTACCTTGTAATTTTGCTAAATTCGATATTGAACATGTTATGTTAGTGAGTTCCTCAATGAAACGTGTTCTGGTGTGTGTGTTCCACAGTGTAACCGTGTTATTTTGGAGAGTTCCACAGTATAATTTTGGGTATTTAGGGCATCCCATATTGTAAACTTTGTGTTAGTGAGTCCCACAGTGTAAATTTGTTACGTGAGTAATTTTCACAGTGTGGCCTTATTATGTTAGTCCCACAAGTTGTCCTTATTATGTGAGAAATTCCCACAGAGTAAACTTGTAATGTCAGTGAGTTTGAAAGTGTGACATTGTTATAGAAGTGATTTCCACAGTGTCAACCTTTCTACTTAGTGAGTCTCAGGGTGTAACATTGGTATGGAGTGCGTTCGACAGTGTGACATTTTATGTGTGAAATTCCCAAGGTGTAAATTTGTTATGTGGGTGAGTTTCACAGTGTAACCTTGTAATTTTGCAAAATTCAGTATTGAAAATGTTATGTTAGTGAGTTCCTCAGTGCAACTTTTTTAGGTGAGTGTGTTCCACAGTGTGAGTGAGTCTCACCATTTGACCTTGTAATGTCAGTGAGTTTGAAAGTGTGACATTGTTATGGAAGTGAATACCACAGTGTCAACCTGTCTAGTTAGTGGGCCTCAGAGTATAACATTGGTATAGAGTGAGTTTGACAGTGTGACATTGTTATGTGTGAGAGTCCCACCGTGTAAACTTGTTATGTGTCTGAGTTTCACAGTGTTACCTTTTAATTTCGCTAAATTCGATTTTGAAAATGTGATGTTAATGAGTTCCTCAGTGTAATCTTTTTAGGTGAGTAAGTCCCATGGTGTAAACTTGTTATGGGAGTAACTTACACAGTGTGACCGTATTATGTGAGTCCCAAAATTTGAACTTGTTGTGTGAGTGATTCCCATCATGTAAACTGGTTATGTGCCTGAGTTTCACAGTGTAACCATGTAATTTTGCTAAATTCGAAATTGAAAAAGTTATATTATTGAGTTCCTCAGTGCAACTTTTTTAGGTGAGTGAGTTCCACAGAGTAAACTTGTAATGTCAGTGAGTTTGAAAGTGTGACATTGTTATAGAAGTGATTTCCACAGTGTCAACCTTTCTACTTAGTGAGTCTCAGGGTGTAACATTGGTATGGAGTGCGTTCGACAGTGTGACATTTTATGTGTGAAATTCCCAAGGTGTAAATTTGTTATGTGGGTGAGTTTCACAGTGTAACCTTGTAATTTTGCAAAATTCAGTATTGAAAATGTTATGTTAGTGAGTTCCTCAGTGCAACTTTTTTAGGTGAGTGTGTTCCACAGTGTGAGTGAGTCTCACCATTTGACCTTGTAATGTCAGTGAGTTTGAAAGTGTGACATTGTTATGGAAGTGAATTCCACAGTGTCAACCTGTCTAGTTAGTGGGCCTCAGAGTATAACATTGGTATAGAGTGAGTTTGACAGTGTGACATTGTTATGTGTGAGAGTCCCACCGTGTAAACTTGTTATGTGTCTGAGTTTCACAGTGTTACCTTTTAATTTCGCTAAATTCGATTTTGAAAATGTGATGTTAATGAGTTCCTCAGTGTAATCTTTTTAGGTGAGTAAGTCCCATGGTGTAAACTTGTTATGGGAGTAACTTACACAGTGTGACCGTATTATGTGAGTCCCAAAATTTGAACTTGTTGTGTGAGTGATTCCCACCATGTAAACTGGTTATCTGCCTGAGTTTCACAGTGTAACCATGTAATTTTGCTAAATTCGAAATTGAAAAAGTTATATTAGTGAGTTCCTCAGTGCAACTTTTTTAGGTGAGTGAGTTCCACAGTGTAAACTTGTTATGTGAGTGAGTTCCACAGTGTAAACTTGTCATGCGAGAGATTTGCACAGTATAATTTTGGGTATTTAGGGAATCCCATATTGTAAACTTTATGTTAGTGAGTAAATTTGTTCTGTGAGTAATTTACACAGTGTGACCTTATTATGTGCATCCCACAAATTGACCTTATTATGTGAGAGATTCCCAGAGTGTAAACTTGTTATGTGAGTGAGTTTGAAAGTGTGACATTGTTATCGAAGTGATTTCCATAGTGTCAACCTTTCTACTTAGTGAGTATCAGAGTGTAACATTGGTATGGAGTGTGTTCGACAGTGTTACATTGTTATATGTGAGATTCCCACCGTGTAAACTTGTTATGTGGGTGAGTTTCACAGTGTAACCTTGTAATTTCGCTAAATTCAGTATTGAAAATGTTATGTTAGTGAATTCCTCAGCATGACCTTTTTAGGTGAGTGAGTCCCACACTGTAAACTCACCGCTGTACCATTTCAAATCTGGCATCTGGCACGAATTCCATTCCACATCCGGTATATTGTCCAGAAGATCATTATAATCTGGCATCTCGCCGCTGTTCCATTACACATCCAGCATCTGTCATGAAGTCCATTCCACATCCGGATTCTCACAGAAGGACCATTCCACCTCCGGCATCTGGCAGGTGGACCATTCCACATCTGGCATCTGGCAGGCAGACCATTCCACATTTGTGTGTTTGCAGGTGGACAATTCCAACTCCGGGATCTTGCAAGCATACATATCCACATCTGGCATCTGGCACAAATTATATTGTACATCCAGAGCCTCACATGAGGAACATTCCACCTTCGTCATCTGGCAGATGTACCATTCCACATGCGGAATGTGTCAGAGGAACATTCCACATCCAGCATCTTCCAGGTGGACAATTCCACATCCATTATCTGTTAGGCTGAGCAGTCCAATTCCAGCAAATGGCAGGAAGATGATACCAGATTCAGCATCTTACAGGCAGACCATTCCACATCCAGCATCTGGCAGGTAGTCAATTCTAAATGCGGCATCTCGCTGGCAGACCAGTCCACATCTGGCATCTATCAGGCAGACTAGTCAATATCTGGGATCAAGTGGGTGGACAATGCCACATCTGGCATCAGGCAGTCCGACCACTCCACATGCTGCATCTGGGAAAAAAAAAACATTCTATATCTGGCATCTGGCAGCAAACCATTCCCCATCCTGCAACTGGCAGGTGGTCTATTCCACACCAGCATCAGCCAGGCAGACTATGCCATATCCAGCATCTGGCAGAGGACCATTCCACATCCTGAAACTGACAAGCATACCATTTCACATCTGGCATCTGGCACGAATTTCATTCCACATCCGGCATCCGTCCAGAAGATCATTCTACATCCGGCATCTCGCCGCTGTACCATTACACGTCCGGCATCTGGTACAAAGTCCATTCCACATCCGGATTCTCACAGAAGGACCATTCCACCTCCGGCATCTGGCAGGTGGAACATTCCACATCTGCCGTCTCGCAGGTGGACAATTATACCTCCGACATCTTGCAGGTGCACAATTCCACATCTAGCATTTGGCACGAATTATATTGTAAATCCACATTCTCACATGAGGACCATCTGGCAGATGTACCATTCCAAATCCGGAATGTGTCAGAGGAACATTCCACATCCAGCATCTTCCAGATGGACAATTCCACATCTGGCATCTGTTAGGCAGAGCAGTCCATGTCCAGCAAATGGCAGGAAGATGATACGAGATTCAGCATCTTACTGGCAGACCATTCCACATCTAGCATGTGGCAGGTAGTCAATTCTAAATCCGGCATCTCACTGGCAGACCAGTCCAAATCTGGCATCTGGCAGGCCAAACACTCCACATTCAGTATCTGGCAGGAGTACCATTCCACATATGGCATTTGGCAGCAAACAAATCCACATCCGGCGATGGACAGTATAAACTTGTTATGTGGGTGAGTTTCACAGTGTTACCTTGTAATTTTGCTAAATTCGATATTGAACATGTTATGTTAGTGAGTTCCTCAATGAAACATGTTTAGGTGAGTGTGTTCCACAGTGTAACCGTGTTATTTTGGAGAGTTCCACAGTATAATTTTGGGTACTTAGGGCATCCCATATTGTAAACTTTATGTTAGTGAGTCCCACAGTGTAAATTTGTTCTGTGTGTAATTTACAAAGTGTGACCTTATTATGTGCATCCCACAAATTCACATTATGTGAGAGATTCCCAGAGTGTAAACTTGTTATGTGAGTGAGTTTGAAAGTGTGACATTGTTATCGAAGTGATTTCCATAGTGTCAACCTTTCTACTTAGTGAGTATCAGGGTGTAACATTGGTATGGAGTGTGTTCGACAGTGTTACATTGTTATATGTGAGATTCCCACCGTGTAAACTTGTTATGTGGGTGAGTTTCACAGTGTTACCTTGTATTTCGCTAAATTCGACATTGAAAATGTTACGTTAGTGAATTCCTCAGGGCAACCTTTTTAGGTGAGTGAGTCGCACACTGTAAACTCGCCGCTGTACCATTTCACATCTGGCATCTAGCACGAATTCCATTCCACATCCGGTATCTGTCCAGAAGATCATTCTACTCTGGCATCTCGCCGCTGTACCATTACACATCCAGCAACTGTCATGAAGTCCATTCCACATCCGGATTCACACAGAAGGACCATTCCACCTCCGGCATCTGGCAGGTGGACCATTCCATATCTGGCATCTGGCAGGTGGACCATTCCACATCTGGCATCTGGCAGGCAGACCATTCCACATTTGGTCTTTTGCAGGTGGACAATTCCACCGCCGGAATCTGGCAAGCATACAATTCCACATCTGGCATCTGGCACGAATTATATTGTACATCCAGAGTCTCACATGACGAACATTCCACCTCCGGCATTTGGCAGATGTACCATTCCACATCCGGAATGTGTCAGAGGAAAATTCCACATCCAGCATCTTCCAGGTGGACAATTCCACATCCATCATCTGTTAGGCTGAGCAGTCCAATTCCAGCAAATGGCAGGAAGATGATAGCAGATTCAGCATCTTACAGGCAGACCATTCCACATCCAGCATCTGGCAGGTAGTCAAGTCTAAATGCGGCATCTCGCTAGCGACCAGTCCACATCTGGCATCTATCAGGCAGCCTAGTCAATATCTGGCATCAAGTGGATGGACAATTCCACATCCGGCATCTGGCAGGCAGACCACTCCACATCCTGCATCTGGGGAATAAAAACCCATACTACATCTGGAATCTGGCAGCAAACCATTCCCCATCCTGCAACTGGCAGGTGGTCTATTCCACTCCAGCATCAGCCAGGCAGACCATTCCATAGCCAGCATCTGGCAGGGGACCATTCCACATCCTGAAACTGACAAGCATACCATTTCACATCTGGCATCTGGCACGAATTTCATTCCACATCCGGCATCCCGTCCAGAAGATCATTCTACATCCGGCATCTCGCCGCTGTACGATTACACATCCGGCATCTGGTACAAAGTCCATACCACATCCGGATTCTCACAGAAGGACCATTCCACCTACGGTATCTGGCAGGTGGAACATTCCACATCTGGCGACTCGCAGGTGGACAATTATACCTCCGACATCTTGCAGGTGGACAATTCCACATCTAGCATCTGGCACGAATTATATTGTACATCCAAATTCTTACATGAGGACCATCTGGCAGATGTACCATTCCAAATCCGGAATGTGTCAGAGGAACATTCCACATCCAGCATCTTCCAGATGGACAATTCCACCTCTGGCATCTGTTAGGCAGAGCAGTCCATGTCCAGCAAATGGCAGGAAGATGATACCAGATTCAGCATCTTACTGGCAGACCATTCCACATCTAGCATGTGGCAGGTAGTCAATTCTAAATCCGGCATCTCACTGGCAGACCAGTCCAAATCTGGCATCTGGCAGGCCAAACACTCCACATTCAGTATCTGGCAGGAGTACCATTCCACATCTGGCATTTGGCAGCAAACAAATCCACATCCGGCGATGGACAGTATAAATTTGTTATGTGAGTGAGTTCCACAGTGTAACCGTGTTATGTGAGTCAGTTCCACAGTGTAAACTTGTCATATGAGAGAGTTGCACAGTATAATTTTGTTTACTTAGTGTAACCCATATTCCAAACTATATGTTAGTGTGTCCCACAGAGTAAACTTGTTGTGTGAGTAATTTAGACTGTGTGACCTTATTATGTGAGTGATTCCCACCATGTAAACTTGTTATGTGTCTGAGTTTCACTGTGTAACCTTATAATTTTGCTAAATTCGATATTGTTTGTTCGTGAGTTCCTCAGTGCAACTTTTTTAGGTGAGTGAGTTCCACAGTGTAACCGTGTTATGTAATTTACACAGTGTGACCTTGTTATGTGAGTGAGTCCCACCGTTTGACCTTGTTATATGAGAGAGTTTGAAAGTGTGACGTTGTTATGGAAGTGAATTCCACAGTGTCAACCTGTCTAGTTAGTGAGCCTCAGAGTGTAATATTGGTAGAGAGTGAGTTTGACTGTGTGACATTGTTATGTGTGAGATTCCCACAGTGTAAACTTGTTATGTGGGTGTGTTTCACAGTGTTACCTTGTAATTTTGCTAAATTCGATATTGAACATGTTATGTTAGTGAGTTCCTCAATGAAACATGTTCTGGTGTGTGTGCTCCACAGTGTAACCGTGTTATTTTGGAGAGTTCCACAGTATAATTTTGGGTATTTAGGGCATCCCATATTGTAAACTTTATGTTAGTGAGTCCCACAGTGTAAATTTGTTACGTGAGTAATTTTCACAGTGTGACCTTATTATGTTAGTCCCACAAGTTGTCCTTATTATGTGAGAAATTCCCACAGAGTAAACTTGTAATGTCAGTGAGTTTGAAAGTGTGACATTGTTATAGAAGTGATTTCCACAGTGTCAACCTTTCTACTTAGTGAGTCTCAGGGTGTAACATTGGTATGGAGTGCGTTCGACAGTGTGACATTTTATGTGTGAAATTCCCAAGGTGTAAATTTGTTATGTGGGTGAGTTTCACAGTGTAACCTTGTAATTTTGCAAAATTCAGTATTGAAAATGTTATGTTAGTGAGTTCCTCAGTGCAACTTTTTTAGGTGAGTGTGTTCCACAGTGTGAGTGAGTCTCACCATTTGACCTTGTAATGTCAGTGAGTTTGAAAGTGTGACATTGTTATGGAAGTGAATTCCACAGTGTCAACCTGTCTAGTTAGTGGGCCTCAGAGTATAACATTGGTATAGAGTGAGTTTGACAGTGTGACATTGTTATGTGTGAGAGTCCCACCGTGTAAACTTGTTATGTGTCTGAGTTTCACAGTGTTACCTTTTAATTTCGCTAAATTCGATTTTGAAAATGTGATGTTAATGAGTTCCTCAGTGTAATCTTTTTAGGTGAGTAAGTCCCATGGTGTAAACTTGTTATGGGAGTAACTTACACAGTGTGACCGTATTATGTGAGTCCCAAAATTTGAACTTGTTGTGTGAGTGATTCCCACCATGTAAACTGGTTATGTGCCTGAGTTTCACAGTGTAACCATGTAATTTTGCTAAATTCGAAATTGAAAAAGTTATATTAGTGAGTTCCTCAGTGCAACTTTTTTAGGTGAGTGAGTTCCACAGTGTAAACTTGTTATGTGAGTGAGTTCCACAGTGTAAACTTGTCATGCGAGAGATTTGCACAGTATAATTTTGGGTATTTAGGGAATACCATATTGTAAACTTTATGTTAGTGAGTAAATTTGTTCTGTGAGGAATTTACACAGTGTGACCTTATTATGTGCATCCCACAAATTCACCTTATTATGTGAGAGATTCCCAGAGTGTAAACTTGTTATATGAGAGAGTTTGAAAGTGTGACGTTGTTATGGAAGTGAATTCCACAGTGTCAACCTGTCTAGTTAGTGAGCCTCAGAGTGTAATATTGGTAGAGAGTGAGTTTGACTGTGTGACATTGTTATGTGTGAGATTCCCACAGTGTAAACTTGTTATGTGGGTGAGTTTCACAGTGTTACCTTGTAATTTTGCTAAATTCGATATTGAACATGTTATGTTAGTGAGTTCCTCAATGAAACGTGTTCTGGTGTGTGTGTTCCACAGTGTAACCGTGTTATTTTGGAGAGTTCCACAGTATAATTTTGGGTATTTAGGGCATCCCATATTGTAAACTTTGTGTTAGTGAGTCCCACAGTGTAAATTTGTTACGTGAGTAATTTTCACAGTGTGGCCTTATTATGTTAGTCCCACAAGTTGTCCTTATTATGTGAGAAATTCCCACAGAGTAAACTTGTAATGTCAGTGAGTTTGAAAGTGTGACATTGTTATAGAAGTGATTTCCACAGTGTCAACCTTTCTACTTAGTGAGTCTCAGGGTGTAACATTGGTATGGAGTGCGTTCGACAGTGTGACATTTTATGTGTGAAATTCCCAAGGTGTAAATTTGTTATGTGGGTGAGTTTCACAGTGTAACCTTGTAATTTTGCAAAATTCAGTATTGAAAATGTTATGTTAGTGAGTTCCTCAGTGCAACTTTTTTAGGTGAGTGTGTTCCACAGTGTGAGTGAGTCTCACCATTTGACCTTGTAATGTCAGTGAGTTTGAAAGTGTGACATTGTTATGGAAGTGAATTCCACAGTGTCAACCTGTCTAGTTAGTGGGCCTCAGAGTATAACATTGGTATAGAGTGAGTTTGACAGTGTGACATTGTTATGTGTGAGAGTCCCACCGTGTAAACTTGTTATGTGTCTGAGTTTCACAGTGTTACCTTTTAATTTCGCTAAATTCGATTTTGAAAATGTGATGTTAATGAGTTCCTCAGTGTAATCTTTTTAGGTGAGTTAGTCCCATGGTGTAAACTTGTTATGGGAGTAACTTACACAGTGTGACCGTATTATGTGAGTCCCAAAATTTGAACTTGTTGTGTGAGTGATTCCCACCATGTAAACTGGTTATGTGCCTGAGTTTCACAGTGTAACCATGTAATTTTGCTAAATTCGAAATTGAAAAAGTTATATTAGTGAGTTCCTCAGTGCAACTTTTTTAGGTGAGTGAGTTCCACAGTGTAAACTTGTTATGTGAGTGAGTTCCACAGTGTAAACTTGTCATGTGAGAGATTTGCACAGTATAATTTTGGGTACTTAGGGAATCCCATATTGTAAACTTTATGTTAGTGAGTAAATTTGTTCTGTGAGTAATTTACACAGTGTGACCTTATTATGTGCATCCCACAAATTCACCTTATTATGTGAGAGATTCCCAGAGTGTAAACTTGTAATGTGAGTGAGTTTGAAAGTGTGACATTGTTATCGAAGTGATTTCCATAGTGTCAACCTTTCTACTTAGTGAGTATCAGAGTGTAACATTGGTATGGAGTGTGTTCAACAGTGTTACATTGTTATATGTGAGATTCCCACCGTGTAAACTTGTTATGTGGGTGAGTTTCACAGTGTAACCTTGTAATTTCGCTAAATTCAGTATTGAAAATGTTATGTTAGTGAATTCCTCAGCATGACCTTTTTAGGTGAGTGAGTCCCACACTGTAAACTCACCGCTGTACCATTTCAAATCTGGCATCTGGCACGAATTACATTCCACATCCAGCATCTTCCAGGTGGACAATTCCACATCCATTATCTGTTAGGCTGAGCAGTCCAATTCCAGCAAATGGCAGGAAGATGATACCAGATTCAGCATCTTACAGGCAGACCATTCCACATCCAGCATCTGGCAGGTAGTCAATTCTAAATGCGGCATCTCGCTGGCAGACCAGTCCACATCTGGCATCTATCAGGCAGACTAGTCAATATCTGGGATCAAGTGGGTGGACAATGCCACATCTGGCATCAGGCAGTCCGACCACTCCACATGCTGCATCTGGGAAAAAAAAAAACATTCTATATCTGGCATCTGGCAGCAAACCATTCCCCATCCTGCAACTGGCAGGTGGTCTATTCCACACCAGCATCAGCCAGGCAGACTATGCCATATCCAGCATCTGGCAGAGGACCATTCCACATCCTGAAACTGACAAGCATACCATTTCACATCTGGCATCTGGCACGAATTTCATTCCACATCCGGCATCCGGCCAGAAGATCATTCTACATCCGGCATCTCGCCGCTGTACCATTACACATCCGGCATCTGGTACAAAGTCCATTCCACATCCGGATTCTCACAGAAGGACCATTCCACCTCCGGCATCTGGCAGGTGGAACATTCCACATCTGCCGTCTCGCAGGTGGACAATTATACCTCCGACATCTTGCAGTTGCACAATTCCACATCTAGCATTTGGCACGAATTATATTGTAAATCCACATTCTCACATGAGGACCATCTGGCAGATGTACCATTCCAAATCCGGAATGTGTCAGAGGAACATTCCACATCCAGCATCTTCCAGATGGACAATTCCACATCTGGCATCTGTTAGGCAGAGCAGTCCATGTCCAGCAAATGGCAGGAAGATGATACCAGATTCAGCATCTTACTGGCAGACCATTCCACATCTAGCATGTGGCAGGTAGTCAATTCTAAATCCGGCATCTCACTGGCAGACCAGTCCAAATCTGGCATCTGGCAGGCCAAACACTCCACATTCAGTATCTGGCAGGAGTACCATTCCACATCTGGCATTTGGCAGCAAACAAATCCACATCCGGCGATGGACAGTATAAACTTGTTATGTGGGTGAGTTTCACAGTGTTACCTTGTAATTTTGCTAAATTCGATATTGAACATGTTATGTTAGTGAGTTCCTCAATGAAACATGTTCTGGTGTGTGTGTTCCACAGTGTAACCGTGTTATTTTGGAGAGTTCCACAGTATAATTTTGGGTATTTAGGGCATCCCATATTGTAAACTTTGTGTTAGTGAGTCCCACAGTGTAAATTTGTTACGTGAGTAATTTTCACAGTGTGGCCTTATTATGTTAGTCCCACAAGTTGTCCTTATTATGTGAGAAATTCCCACAGAGTAAACTTGTAATGTCAGTGAGTTTGAAAGTGTGACATTGTTATAGAAGTGATTTCCACAGTGTCAACCTTTCTACTTAGTGAGTCTCAGGGTGTAACATTGGTATGGAGTGCGTTCGACAGTGTGACATTTTATGTGTGAAATTCCCAAGGTGTAAATTTGTTATGTGGGTGAGTTTCACAGTGTAACCTTGTAATTTTGCAAAATTCAGTATTGAAAATGTTATGTTAGTGAGTTCCTCAGTGCAACTTTTTTAGGTGAGTGTGTTCCACAGTGTGAGTGAGTCTCACCATTTGACCTTGTAATGTCAGTGAGTTTGAAAGTGTGACATTGTTATGGAAGTGAATTCCACAGTGTCAACCTGTCTAGTTAGTGGGCCTCAGAGTATAACATTGGTATAGAGTGAGTTTGACAGTGTGACATTGTTATGTGTGAGAGTCCCACCGTGTAAACTTGTTATGTGTCTGAGTTTCACAGTGTTACCTTTTAATTTCGCTAAATTCGATTTTGAAAATGTGATGTTAATGAGTTCCTCAGTGTAATCTTTTTAGGTGAGTAAGTCCCATGGTGTAAACTTGTTATGGGAGTAACTTACACAGTGTGACCGTATTATGTGAGTCCCAAAATTTGAACTTGTTGTGTGAGTGATTCCCACCATGTAAACTGGTTATGTGCCTGAGTTTCACAGTGTAACCATGTAATTTTGCTAAATTCGAAATTGAAAAAGTTATATTAGTGAGTTCCTCAGTGCAACTTTTTTAGGTGAGTGAGTTCCACAGTGTAAACTTGTTATGTGAGTGAGTTCCACAGTGTAAACTTGTCATGCGAGAGATTTGCACAGTATAATTTTGGGTATTTAGGGAATCCCATATTGTAAACTTTATGTTAGTGAGTAAATTTGTTCTGTGAGTAATTTACACAGTGTGACCTTATTATGTGCATCCCACAAATTCACCTTATTATGTGAGAGATTCCCAGAGTGTAAACTTGTTATGTGAGTGAGTTTGAAAGTGTGACATTGTTATCGAAGTGATTTCCATAGTGTCAACCTTTCTACTTAGTGAGTATCAGAGTGTAACATTGGTATGGAGTGTGTTCGACAGTGTTACATTGGTATATGTGAGATTCCCACCGTGTAAACTTGTTATGTGGGTGAGTTTCACAGTGTAACCTTGTAATTTCTCTAAATTCAGTATTGAAAATGTTATGTTAGTGAATTCCTCAGCATGACCTTTTTAGGTGAGTGAGTCCCACACTGTAAACTCACCGCTGTACCATTTCAAATCTGGCATCTGGCACGAATTCCATTCCACATCCGGTATATTGTCCAGAAGATCATTATAATCTGGCATCTCGCCGCTGTTCCATTACACATCCAGCATCTGTCATGAAGTCCATTCCACATCCGGATTCTCACAGAAGGACCATTCCACCTCCGGCATCTGGCAGGTGGACCATTCCACATCTGGCATCTGGCAGGCAGACCATTCCACATTTGTGTGTTTGCAGGTGGACAATTCCACCTCCGGGATCTGGCAAGCATACAATTCCACATCTGGCATCTGGCACGAATTATATTGTACATCCAGAGTCTCACATGAGGAACAATCCACCTCCGGCATCTGGCAGATGTACCATTCCACATGCGGAATGTGTCAGAGGAACATTCCAATTCCACATCCAGCATCTTCCAGGTGGACAATTCCACATCCATTATCTGTTAGGCTGAGCAGTCCAATTCCAGCAAATGGCAGGAAGATGATACCAGATTCAGCATCTTACAGGCAGACCATTCCACATCCAGCATCTGGCAGGTAGTCAATTCTAAATGCGGCATCTCGCTGGCAGACCAGTCCACATCTGGCATCTATCAGGCAGACTAGTCAATATCTGGGATCAAGTGGGTGGACAATGCCACATCTGGCATCAGGCAGTCCGACCACTCCACATGCTGCATCTGGGAAAAAAAACATTCTATATCTGGCATCTGGCAGCAAACCATTCCCCATCCTGCAACTGGCAGGTGGTCTATTCCACACCAGCATCAGCCAGGCAGACTATGCCATATCCAGCATCTGGCAGAGGACCATTCCACATCCTGAAACTGACAAGCATACCATTTCACATCTGGCATCTGGCACGAATTTCATTCCACATCCGGCATCCGTCCAGAAGATCATTCTACATCCGGCATCTCGCTGCTGTACCATTACACGTCCGGCATCTGGTACAAAGTCCATTCCACATCCGGATTCTCACAGAAGGACCATTCCACCTCCGGCATCTGGCAGGTGGAACATTCCACATCTGCCGTCTCGCAGGTGGACAATTATACCTCCGACATCTTGCAGGTGCACAATTCCACATCCAGCATTTGGCACGAATTATATTGTAAATCCACATTCTCACATGAGGACCATCTGGCAGATGTACCATTCCAAATCCGGAATGTGTCAGAGGAACATTCCACATCCAGCATCTTCCAGATGGACAATTCCACATCTGGTATCTGTTAGGCAGAGCAGTCCATGTCCAGCAAATGGCAGGAAGATGATACGAGATTCAGCATCTTACTGGCAGACCATTCCACATCTAGCATGTGGCAGGTAGTCAATTCTAAATCCGGCATCTCACTGGCAGACCAGTCCAAATCTGGCATCTGGCAGGCCAAACACTCCACATTCAGTATCTGGTAGGAGTACCATTCCACATCTGGCATTTGGCAGCAAACAAATCCACATCCGGCGATGGACAGTATAAACTTGTTATGTGGGTGAGTTTCACAGTGTTACCTTGTAATTTTGCTAAATTCGATATTGAACATGTTATGTTAGTGAGTTCCTCAATGAAACATGTTTAGGTGAGTGTGTTCCACAGTGTAACCATGTTATTTTGGAGAGTTCCACAGTATAATTTTGGGTACTTAGGGCATCCCATATTGTAAACTTTATGTTAGTGAGTCCCACAGTGTAAATTTGTTCTGTGTGTAATTTACAAAGTGTGACCTTATTATGTGCATCCCACAAATTCACATTATGTGAGAGATTCCCAGAGTGTAAACTTGTTATGTGAGTGAGTTTGAAAGTGTGACATTGTTATCGAAGTGATTTCCATAGTGTCAACCTTTCTACTTAGTGAGTATCAGGGTGTAACATTGGTATGGAGTGTGTTCGACAGTGTTACATTGTTATATGTGAGATTCCCACCGTGTAAACTTGTTATGTGGGTGAGTTTCACAGTGTTACCTTGTATTTCGCTAAATTCGACATTGAAAATGTTACGTTAGTGAATTCCTCAGGGCAACCTTTTTAGGTGAGTGAGTCGCACACTGTAAACTCGCCGCTGTACCATTTCACATCTGGCATCTAGCACGAATTCCATTCCACATCCGGTATCTGTCCAGAAGATCATTCTTCTCTGGCATCTCGCCGCTGTACCATTACACATCCAGCAACTGTCATGAAGTCCATTCCACATCCGGATTCACACAGAAGGACCATTCCACCTCCGGCATCTGGCAGGTGGACCATTCCATATCTGGCATCTGGCAGGTGGACCATTCCACATCTGGCATCTGGCAGGCAGACCATTCCACATTTGGTCTTTTGCAGGTGGACAATTCCACCTCCGGAATCTGGCAAGCATACAATTCCACATCTGGCATCTGGCACGAATTATATTGTACATCCAGAGTCTCACATGACGAACATTCCACCTCCGGCATCTGGCAGATGTACCATTCCACATCCGGAATGTGTCAGAGGAAAATTCCACATCCAGCATCTTCCAGGTGGACAATTCCACATCCATCATCTGTTAGGCTGAGCAGTCCAATTCCAGCAAATGGCAGGAAGATGATAGCAGATTCAGCATCTTACAGGCAGACCATTCCACATCCAGCATCTGGCAGGTAGTCAAGTCTAAATGCGGCATCTCGCTAGCGACCAGTCCACATCTGGCATCTATCAGGCAGCCTAGTCAATATCTGGCATCAAGTGGATGGACAATTCCACATCCGGCATCTGGCAGGCAGACCACTCCACATCCTGCATCTGGGGAATAAAAACCCATACTACATCTGGAATCTGGCAGCAAACCATTCCCCATCCTGCAACTGGCAGGTGGTCTATTCCACTCCAGCATCAGCCAGGCAGACCATTCCATAGCCAGCATCTGGCAGGGGACCATTCCACATCCTGAAACTGACAAGCATACCATTTCACATCTGGCATCTGGCACGAATTTCATTCCACATCCGGCATCCCGTCCAGAAGATCATTCTACATCCGGCATCTCGCCGCTGTACGATTACACATCCGGCATCTGGTACAAAGTCCATACCACATCCGGATTCTCACAGAAGGACCATTCCACCTACGGCATCTGGCAGGTGGAACATTCCACATCTGGCGACTCGCAGGTGGACAATTATACCTCCGACATCTTGCAGGTGGACAATTCCACATCTAGCATCTGGCACGAATTATATTGTACATCCACATTCTTACATGAGGACCATCTGGCAGATGTACCATTCCAAATCCGGAATGTGTCAGAGGAACATTCCACATCCAGCATCTTCCAGATGGACAATTCCACATCTGGCATCTGTTAGGCAGAGCAGTCCATGTCCAGCAAATGGCAGGAAGATGATACCAGATTCAGCATCTTACTGGCAGACCATTCCACATCTAGCATGTGGCAGGTAGTCAATTCTAAATCCGGCATCTCACTGGCAGACCAGTCCAAATCTGGCATCTGGCAGGCCAAACACTCCACATTCAGTATCTGGCAGGAGTACCATTCCACATCTGGCATTTGGCAGCAAACAAATCCACATCCGGCGATGGACAGTATAAACTTGTTATGTGGGTGAGTTTCACAGTGTTACCTTGTAATTTTGCTAAATTCGATATTGAACATGTTATGTTAGTGAGTTCCTCAATGAAACATGTTTAGGTGAGTGTGTTCCACAGTGTAACCGTGTTATTTTGGAGAGTTCCACAGTATAATTTTGGGTATTTAGGGCATCCCATATTGTAAACTTTGTGTTAGTGAGTCCCACAGTGTAAATTTGTTACGTGAGTAATTTTCACAGTGTGACCTTATTATGTTAGTCCCACAAGTTGTCCTTATTATGTGAGAAATTCCCACAGAGTAAACTTGTAATGTCAGTGAGTTTGAAAGTGTGACATTGTTATAGAAGTGATTTCCACAGTGTCAACCTTTCTACTTAGTGAGTCTCAGGGTGTAACATTGGTATGGAGTGCGTTCGACAGTGTGACATTTTATGTGTGAAATTCCCAAGGTGTAAATTTGTTATGTGGGTGAGTTTCACAGTGTAACCTTGTAATTTTGCAAAATTCAGTATTGAAAATGTTATGTTAGTGAGTTCCTCAGTGCAACTTTTTTAGGTGAGTGTGTTCCACAGTGTGAGTGAGTCTCACCATTTGACCTTGTAATGTCAGTGAGTTTGAAAGTGTGACATTGTTATGGAAGTGAATTCCACAGTGTCAACCTGTCTAGTTAGTGGGCCTCAGAGTATAACATTGGTATAGAGTGAGTTTGACAGTGTGACATTGTTATGTGTGAGAGTCCCACCGTGTAAACTTGTTATGTGTCTGAGTTTCACAGTGTTACCTTTTAATTTCGCTAAATTCGATTTTGAAAATGTGATGTTAATGAGTTCCTCAGTGTAATCTTTTTAGGTGAGTAAGTCCCATGGTGTAAACTTGTTATGGGAGTAACTTACACAGTGTGACCGTATTATGTGAGTCCCAAAATTTGACCTTGTTGTGTGAGTGATTCCCACCATGTAAACTGGTTATGTGCCTGAGTTTCACAGTGTAACCATGTAATTTTGCTAAATTCGAAATTGAAAAAGTTATATTAGTGAGTTCCTCAGTGCAACTTTTTTAGGTGAGTGAGTTCCACAGTGTAAACTTGTTATGTGAGTGAGTTCCACAGTGTAAACTTGTCATGTGAGAGATTTGCACAGTATAATTTTGGGTACTTAAGGAATCCCATATTGTAAACTTGATGTTAGTGAGTCCCACAGTGTAAATATGTTCTGTGAGTAATTTACACAGTGTGACCTTATTATGTGCATCCCACAAATTCACCTTATTATGTGAGAGATTCCCAGAGTGTAAACTTGTTATGTGAGTGAGTTTGAAAGTGTGACATTGTTATCGAAGTGATTTCCATAGTGTCAACCTTTCTACTTAGTGAGTATCAGAGTGTAACATTGGTATGGAGTGTGTTCAACAGTGTTACATTGTTATATGTGAGATTCCCACCGTGTAAACTTGTTATGTGGGTGAGTTTCACAGTGTAACCTTGTAATTTCGCTAAATTCAGTATTGAAAATGTTATGTTAGTGAATTCCTCAGCATGACCTTTTTAGGTGAGTGAGTCCCACACTGTAAACTCACCGCTGTACCATTTCAAATCTGGCATCTGGCACGAATTCCATTCCACATCCGGTATATTGTCAAGAAGATCATTATAATCTGGCATCTCGCCGCTGTTCCATTACACATCCAGCATCTGTCATGAAGTCCATTCCACATCCGGATTCTCACAGAAGGACCATTCCACCTCCGGCATCTGGCAGGTGGACCATTCCACATCTGGCATCTGGCAGGCAGACCATTCCACATTTGTGTGTTTGCAGGTGGACAATTCCAACTCCGGGATCTTGCAAGCATACATATCCACATCTGGCATCTGGCACAAATTATATTGTACATCCAGAGCCTCACATGAGGAACATTCCACCTTCGTCATCTGGCAGATGTACCATTCCACATGCGGAATGTGTCAGAGGAACATTCCACATCCAGCATCTTCCAGGTGGACAATTCCACATCCATTATCTGTTAGGCTGAGCAGTCCAATTCCAGCAAATGGCAGGAAGATGATACCAGATTCAGCATCTTACAGGCAGACCATTCCACATCCAGCATCTGGCAGGTAGTCAATTCTAAATGCGGCATCTCGCTGGCAGACCAGTCCACATCTGGCATCTATCAGGCAGACTAGTCAATATCTGGGATCAAGTGGGTGGACAATGCCACATCTGGCATCAGGCAGTCTGACCACTCCACATGCTGCATCTGGGAAAAAAAAAACATTCTATATCTGGCATCTGGCAGCAAACCATTCCCCATCCTGCAACTGGCAGGTGGTCTATTCCACACCAGCATCAGCCAGGCAGACTATGCCATATCCAGCATCTGGCAGAGGACCATTCCACATCCTGAAACTGACAAGCATACCATTTCACATCTGGCATCTGGCACGAATTTCATTCCACATCCGGCATCCGTCCAGAAGATCATTCTACATCCGGCATCTCGCCGCTGTACCATTACACGTCCGGCATCTGGTACAAAGTCCATTCCACATCCAGATTCTCACAGAAGGACCATTCCACCTCCGGCATCTAGCAGGTGGAACATTCCACATCTGCCGTCTCGCAGGTGGACAATTATACCTCCGACATCTTGCAGGTGCACAATTCCACATCTAGCATTTGGCACGAATTATATTGTAAATCCACATTCTCACATGAGGACCATCTGGCAGATGTACCATTCCAAATCCGGAATGTGTCAGAGGAACATTCCACATCCAGCATCTTCCAGATGGACAATTCCACATCTGGCATCTGTTAGGCAGAGCAGTCCATGTCCAGCAAATGGCAGGAAGATGATACCAGATTCAGCATCTTACTGGCAGACCATTCCACATCTAGCATGTGGCAGGTAGTCAATTCTAAATCCGGCATCTCACTGGCAGACCAGTCCAAATCTGGCATCTGGCAGGCCAAACACTCCACATTCAGTATCTGGCAGGAGTACCATTCCACATCTGGCATTTGGCAGCAAACAAATCCACATCCGGCGATGGACAGTATAAACTTGTTATGTGGGTGAGTTTCACAGTGTTACCTTGTAATTTTGCTAAATTCGATATTGAACATGTTATGTTAGTGAGTTCCTCAATGAAACATGTTTAGGTGAGTGTGTTCCACAGTGTAACCGTGTTATTTTGGAGAGTTCCACAGTATAATTTTGGGTACTTAGGGCATCCCATATTGTAAACTTTATGTTAGTGAGTCCCACAGTGTAAATTTGTTCTGTGTGTAATTTACAAAGTGTGACCTTATTATGTGCATCCCACAAATTCACATTATGTGAGAGATTCCCAGAGTGTAAACTTGTTATGTGAGTGAGTTTGAAAGTGTGACATTGTTATCGAAGTGATTTCCATAGTGTCAACCTTTCTACTTAGTGAGTATCAGGGTGTAACATTGGTATGGAGTGTGTTCGACAGTGTTACATTGTTATATGTGAGATTCCCACCGTGTAAACTTGTTATGTGGGTGAGTTTCACAGTGTTACCTTATTATGTTAGTCCCACAAGTTGTCCTTATTATGTGAGAAATTCCCACAGAGTAAACTTGTAATGTCAGTGAGTTTGAAAGTGTGACATTGTTATAGAAGTGATTTCCACAGTGTCAACCTTTCTACTTAGTGAGTCTCAGGGTTTAACATTGGTATGGAGTGCGTTCGACAGTGTGACATTTTATGTGTGAAATTCCCAAGGTGTAAATTTGTTATGTGGGTGAGTTTCACAGTGTAACCTTGTAATTTTGCAAAATTCAGTATTGAAAATGTTATGTTAGTGAGTTCCTCAGTGCAACTTTTTTAGGTGAGTGTGTTCCACAGTGTGAGTGAGTCTCACCATTTGACCTTGTAATGTCAGTGAGTTTGAAAGTGTGACATTGTTATGGAAGTGAATTCCACAGTGTCAACCTGTCTAGTTAGTGGGCCTCAGAGTATAACATTGGTATAGAGTGAGTTTGACAGTGTGACATTGTTATGTGTGAGAGTCCCACCGTGTAAACTTGTTATGTGTCTGAGTTTCACAGTGTTACCTTTTAATTTCGCTAAATTCGATTTTGAAAATGTGATGTTAATGAGTTCCTCAGTGTAATCTTTTTAGGTGAGTAAGTCCCATGGTGTAAACTTGTTATGGGAGTAACTTACACAGTGTGACCGTATTATGTGAGTCCCAAAATTTGAACTTGTTGTGTGAGTGATTCCCACCATGTAAACTGGTTATGTGCCTGAGTTTCACAGTGTAACCATGTAATTTTGCTAAATTCGAAATTGAAAAAGTTATATTAGTGAGTTCCTCAGTGCAACTTTTTTAGGTGAGTGAGTTCCACAGTGTAAACTTGTTATGTGAGTGAGTTCCACAGTGTAAACTTGTCATGTGAGAGATTTGCACAGTATAATTTTGGGTACTTAGGGAATCCCATATTGTAAACTTTATGTTAGTGAGTAAATTTGTTCTGTGAGTAATTTACACAGTGTGACCTTATTATGTGCATCCCACAAATTCACCTTATTATGTGAGAGATTCCCAGAGTGTAAACTTGTTATGTGAGTGAGTTTGAAAGTGTGACATTGTTATCGAAGTGATTTCCATAGTGTCAACCTTTCTACTTAGTGAGTATCAGTGTGTAACATTGGTATGGAGTGTGTTCGACAGTGTTACATTGTTATATGTGAGATTCCCACCGTGTAAACTTGTTATGTGGGTGAGTTTCACAGTGTAACCTTGTAATTTCGCTAAATTCAGTATTGAAAATGTTATGTTAGTGAATTCCTCAGCATGACCTTTTTAGGTGAGTGAGTCCCACACTGTAAACTCACCGCTGTACCATTTCAAATCTGGCATCTGGCACGAATTCCATTCCACATCCGGTATATTGTCCAGAAGATCATTATAATCTGGCATCTCGCCGCTGTTCCATTACACATCCAGCATCTGTCATGAAGTCCATTCCACATCCGGATTCTCACAGAAGGACCATTCCACCTCCGGCATCTGGCAGGTGGACCATTCCACATCTGGCATCTGGCAGGCAGACCATTCCACATTTGTGTGTTTGCAGGTGGACAATTCCAACTCCGGGATCTTGCAAGCATACATATCCACATCTGGCATCTGGCACAAATTATATTGTACATCCAGAGCCTCACATGAGGAACATTCCACCTTCGTCATCTGGCAGATGTACCATTCCACATGCGGAATGTGTCAGAGGAACATTCCACATCCAGCATCTTCCAGGTGGACAATTCCACATCCATTATCTGTTAGGCTGAGCAGTCCAATTCCAGCAAATGGCAGGAAGATGATACCAGATTCAGCATCTTACAGGCAGACCATTCCACATCCAGCATCTGGCAGGTAGTCAATTCTAAATGCGGCATCTCGCTGGCAGACCAGTCCACATCTGGCATCTATCAGGCAGACTAGTCAATATCTGGGATCAAGTGGGTGGACAATGCCACATCTGGCATCAGGCAGTCTGACCACTCCACATGCTGCATCTGGGAAAAAAAAAACATTCTATATCTGGCATCTGGCAGCAAACCATTCCCCATCCTGCAACTGGCAGGTGGTCTATTCCACACCAGCATCAGCCAGGCAGACTATGCCATATCCAGCATCTGGCAGAGGACCATTCCACATCCTGAAACTGACAAGCATACCATTTCACATCTGGCATCTGGCACGAATTTCATTCCACATCCGGCATCCGTCCAGAAGATCATTCTACATCCGGCATCTCGCCGCTGTACCATTACACGTCCGGCATCTGGTACAAAGTCCATTCCACATCCAGATTCTCACAGAAGGACCATTCCACCTCCGGCATCTAGCAGGTGGAACATTCCACATCTGCCGTCTCGCAGGTGGACAATTATACCTCCGACATCTTGCAGGTGCACAATTCCACATCTAGCATTTGGCACGAATTATATTGTAAATCCACATTCTCACATGAGGACCATCTGGCAGATGTACCATTCCAAATCCGGAATGTGTCAGAGGAACATTCCACATCCAGCATCTTCCAGATGGACAATTCCACATCTGGCATCTGTTAGGCAGAGCAGTCCATGTCCAGCAAATGGCAGGAAGATGATACCAGATTCAGCATCTTACTGGCAGACCATTCCACATCTAGCATGTGGCAGGTAGTCAATTCTAAATCCGGCATCTCACTGGCAGACCAGTCCAAATCTGGCATCTGGCAGGCCAAACACTCCACATTCAGTATCTGGCAGGAGTACCATTCCACATCTGGCATTTGGCAGCAAACAAATCCACATCCGGCGATGGACAGTATAAACTTGTTATGTGGGTGAGTTTTACAGTGTTACCTTGTAATTTTGCTAAATTCGATATTGAACATGTTATGTTAGTGAGTTCCTCAATGAAACATGTTTAGGTGAGTGTGTTCCACAGTGTAACCGTGTTATTTTGGAGAGTTCCACAGTATAATTTTGGGTACTTAGGGCATCCCATATTGTAAACTTTATGTTAGTGAGTCCCACAGTGTAAATTTGTTCTGTGTGTAATTTACAAAGTGTGACCTTATTATGTGCATCCCACAAATTCACATTATGTGAGAGATTCCCAGAGTGTAAACTTGTTATGTGAGTGAGTTTGAAAGTGTGACATTGTTATCGAAGTGATTTCCATAGTGTCAACCTTTCTACTTAGTGAGTATCAGGGTGTAACATTGGTATGGAGTGTGTTCGACAGTGTTACATTGTTATATGTGAGATTCCCACCGTGTAAACTTGTTATGTGGGTGAGTTTCACAGTGTTACCTTGTATTTCGCTAAATTCGACATTGAAAATGTTACGTTAGTGAATTCCTCAGGGCAACCTTTTTAGGTGAGTGAGTCGCACACTGTAAACTCGCCGCTGTACCATTTCACATCTGGCATCTAGCACGAATTCCATTCCACATCCGGTATCTGTCCAGAAGATCATTCTTCTCTGGCATCTCGCCGCTGTACCATTACACATCCAGCAACTGTCATGAAGTCCATTCCACATCCGGATTCACACAGAAGGACCATTCCACCTCCGGCATCTGGCAGGTGGACCATTCCATATCTGGCATCTGGCAGGTGGACCATTCCACATCTGGCATCTGGCAGGCAGACCATTCCACATTTGGTCTTTTGCAGGTGGACAATTCCACCTCCGGAATCTGGCAAGCATACAATTCCACATCTGGCATCTGGCACGAATTATATTGTACATCCAGAGTCTCACATGACGAACATTCCACCTCCGGCATCTGGCAGATGTACCATTCCACATCCGGAATGTGTCAGAGGAAAATTCCACATCCAGCATCTTCCAGGTGGACAATTCCACATCCATCATCTGTTAGGCTGAGCAGTCCAATTCCAGCAAATGGCAGGAAGATGATAGCAGATTCAGCATCTTACAGGCAGACCATTCCACATCCAGCATCTGGCAGGTAGTCAAGTCTAAATGCGGCATCTCGCTAGCGACCAGTCCACATCTGGCATCTATCAGGCAGCCTAGTCAATATCTGGCATCAAGTGGATGGACAATTCCACATCCGGCATCTGGCAGGCAGACCACTCCACATCCTGCATCTGGGGAATAAAAACCCATACTACATCTGGAATCTGGCAGCAAACCATTCCCCATCCTGCAACTGGCAGGTGGTCTATTCCACTCCAGCATCAGCCAGGCAGACCATTCCATAGCCAGCATCTGGCAGGGGACCATTCCACATCCTGAAACTGACAAGCATACCATTTCACATCTGGCATCTGGCACGAATTTCATTCCACATCCGGCATCCCGTCCAGAAGATCATTCTACATCCGGCATCTCGCCGCTGTACGATTACACATCCGGCATCTGGTACAAAGTCCATACCACATCCGGATTCTCACAGAAGGACCATTCCACCTACGGCATCTGGCAGGTGGAACATTCCACATCTGGCGACTCGCAGGTGGACAATTATACCTCCGACATCTTGCAGGTGGACAATTCCACATCTAGCATCTGGCACGAATTATATTGTACATCCACATTCTTACATGAGGACCATCTGGCAGATGAACCATTCCAAATCCGGAATGTGTCAGAGGAACATTCCACATCCAGCATCTTCCAGATGGACAATTCCACATCTGGCATCTGTTAGGCAGAGCAGTCCATGTCCAGCAAATGGCAGGAAGATGATACCAGATTCAGCATCTTACTGGCAGACCATTCCACATCTAGCATCTGGCAGGTAGACAATTTTAAATCCGCATCTCACTGGCAGACCAGTCCAAATCTGGCATCTGGCAGGCCAACCACTCCACATTCAGTATCTGGCAGGAGTACCATTCCACATCTGGCATTTGGCAGCAAACAAATCCACATCCGGCGATGGACAGTATAAACTTGTTATGTGGGTGAGTTTCACAGTGTTACCTTGTAATTTTGCTAAATTCGATATTGAACATGTTATGTTAGTGAGTTCCTCAATGAAACATGTTCTGGTGTGTGTGTTCCACAGTGTAACCGTGTTATTTTGGAGAGTTCCACAGTATAATTTTGGGTATTTAGGGCATCCCATATTGTAAACTTTGTGTTAGTGAGTCCCACAGTGTAAATTTGTTACGTGAGTAATTTTCACAGTGTGGCCTTATTATGTTAGTCCCACAAGTTGTCCTTATTATGTGAGAAATTCCCACAGAGTAAACTTGTAATGTCAGTGAGTTTGAAAGTGTGACATTGTTATAGAAGTGATTTCCACAGTGTCAACCTTTCTACTTAGTGAGTCTCAGGGTGTAACATTGGTATGGAGTGCGTTCGACAGTGTGACATTTTATGTGTGAAATTCCCAAGGTGTAAATTTGTTATGTGGGTGAGTTTCACAGTGTAACCTTGTAATTTTGCAAAATTCAGTATTGAAAATGTTATGTTAGTGAGTTCCTCAGTGCAACTTTTTTAGGTGAGTGTGTTCCACAGTGTGAGTGAGTCTCACCATTTGACCTTGTAATGTCAGTGAGTTTGAAAGTGTGACATTGTTATGGAAGTGAATTCCACAGTGTCAACCTGTCTAGTTAGTGGGCCTCAGAGTATAACATTGGTATAGAGTGAGTTTGACAGTGTGACATTGTTATGTGTGAGAGTCCCACCGTGTAAACTTGTTATGTGTCTGAGTTTCACAGTGTTACCTTTTAATTTCGCTAAATTCGATTTTGAAAATGTGATGTTAATGAGTTCCTCAGTGTAATCTTTTTAGGTGAGTAAGTCCAATGGTGTAAACTTGTTATGGGAGTAACTTACACAGTGTGACCGTATTATGTGAGTCCCAAAATTTGAACTTGTTGTGTGAGTGATTCCCACCATGTAAACTGGTTATGTGCCTGAGTTTCACAGTGTAACCATGTAATTTTGCTAAATTCGAAATTGAAAAAGTTATATTAGTGAGTTCCTCAGTGCAACTTTTTTAGGTGAGTGAGTTCCACAGTGTAAACTTGTTATGTGAGTGAGTTCCACAGTGTAAACTTGTCATGTGAGAGATTTGCACAGTATAATTTTGGGTACTTAGGGAATCCCATATTGTAAACTTTATGTTAGTGAGTAAATTTGTTCTGTGAGTAATTTACACAGTGTGACCTTATTATGTGCATCCCACAAATTCACCTTATTATGTGAGAGATTCCCAGAGTGTAAACTTGTTATGTGAGTGAGTTTGAAAGTGTGACATTGTTATCGAAGTGATTTCCATAGTGTCAACCTTTCTACTTAGTGAGTATCAGAGTGTAACATTGGTATGGAGTGTGTTCGACAGTGTTACATTGGTATATGTGAGATTCCCACCGTGTAAACTTGTTATGTGGGTGAGTTTCACAGTGTAACCTTGTAATTTCGCTAAATTCAGTATTGAAAATGTTATGTTAGTGAATTCCTCGGCATGACCTTTTTAGGTGAGTGAGTCCCACACTGTAAACTCACCGCTGTACCATTTCAAATCTGGCATCTGGCACGAATTCCATTCCACATTCGGTATATTGTCCAGAAGATCATTATAATCTGGCATCTCGCCGCTGTACCATTACACATCCAGCATCTGTCATGAAGTCCATTCCACATCCGGATTCTCACAGAAGGACCATTCCACCTCCGGCATCTGGCAGGTGGACCATTCCACATCTGGCATCTGGCAGGCAGACCATTCCACATTTGTGTGTTTGCAGGTGGACAATTCCAACTCCGGGATCTTGCAAGCATACTTATCCACATCTGGCATCTGGCACAAATTATATTGTACATCCAGAGCCTCACATGAGGAACATTCCACCTTCGTCATCTGGCAGATGTACCATTCCACATGCGGAATGTGTCAGAGGAACATTCCACATCCAGCATCTTCCAGGTGGACAATTCCACATCCATTATCTGTTAGGCTGAGCAGTCCAATTCCAGCAAATGGCAGGAAGATGATACCAGATTCAGCATCTTACAGGCAGACCATTCCACATCCAGCATCTGGCAGGTAGTCAATTCTAAATGCGGCATCTCGCTGGCAGACCAGTCCACATCTGGCATCTATCAGGCAGACTAGTCAATATCTGGGATCAAGTGGGTGGACAATGCCACATCTGGCATCAGGCAGTCCGACCACTCCACATGCTGCATCTGGGAAAAAAAAAAACATTCTATATCTGGCATCTGGCAGCAAACCATTCCCCATCCTGCAACTGGCAGGTGGTCTATTCCACACCAGCATCAGCCAGGCAGACTATGCCATATCCAGCATCTGGCAGAGGACCATTCCACATCCTGAAACTGACAAGCATACCATTTCACATCTGGCATCTGGCACGAATTTCATTCCACATCCGGCATCCGGCCAGAAGATCATTCTACATCCGGCATCTCGCCGCTGTACCATTACACATCCGGCATCTGGTACAAAGTCCATTCCACATCCGGATTCTCACAGAAGGACCATTCCACCTCCGGCATCTGGCAGGTGGAACATTCCACATCTGCCGTCTCGCAGGTGGACAATTATACCTCCGACATCTTGCAGGTGCACAATTCCACATCTAGCATTTGGCACGAATTATATTGTAAATCCACATTCTCACATGAGGACCATCTGGCAGATGTACCATTCCAAATCCGGAATGTGTCAGAGGAACATTCCACATCCAGCATCTTCCAGATGGACAATTCCACATCTGGCATCTGTTAGGCAGAGCAGTCCATGTCCAGCAAATGGCAGGAAGATGATACCAGATTCAGCATCTTACTGGCAGACCATTCCACATCTAGCATGTGGCAGGTAGTCAATTCTAAATCCGGCATCTCACTGGCAGACCAGTCCAAATCTGGCATCTGGCAGGCCAAACACTCCACATTCAGTATCTGGCAGGAGTACCATTCCACATCTGGCATTTGGCAGCAAACAAATCCACATCCGGCGATGGACAGTATAAACTTGTTATGTGGGTGATTTTCACAGTGTTACCTTGTAATTTTGCTAAATTCGATATTGAACATGTTATGTTAGTGAGTTCCTCAATGAAACATGTTCTGGTGTGTGTGTTCCACAGTGTAACCGTGTTATTTTGGAGAGTTCCACAGTATAATTTTGGGTATTTAGGGCATCCCATATTGTAAACTTTGTGTTAGTGAGTCCCACAGTGTAAATTTGTTACGTGAGTAATTTTCACAGTGTGGCCTTATTATGTTAGTCCCACAAGTTGTCCTTATTATGTGAGAAATTCCCACAGAGTAAACTTGTAATGTCAGTGAGTTTGAAAGTGTGACATTGTTATAGAAGTGATTTCCACAGTGTCAACCTTTCTACTTAGTGAGTCTCAGGGTGTAACATTGGTATGGAGTGCGTTCGACAGTGTGACATTTTATGTGTGAAATTCCCAAGGTGTAAATTTGTTATGTGGGTGAGTTTCACAGTGTAACCTTGTAATTTTGCAAAATTCAGTATTGAAAATGTTATGTTAGTGAGTTCCTCAGTGCAACTTTTTTAGGTGAGTGTGTTCCACAGTGTGAGTGAGTCTCACCATTTGACCTTGTAATGTCAGTGAGTTTGAAAGTGTGACATTGTTATGGAAGTGAATTCCACAGTGTCAACCTGTCTAGTTAGTGGGCCTCAGAGTATAACATTGGTATAGAGTGAGTTTGACAGTGTGACATTGTTATGTGTGAGAGTCCCACCGTGTAAACTTGTTATGTGTCTGAGTTTCACAGTGTTACCTTTTAATTTCGCTAAATTCGATTTTGAAAATGTGATGTTAATGAGTTCCTCAGTGTAATCTTTTTAGGTGAGTAAGTCCCATGGTGTAAACTTGTTATGGGAGTAACTTACACAGTGTGACCGTATTATGTGAGTCCCAAAATTTGAACTTGTTGTGTGAGTGATTCCCACCATGTAAACTGGTTATGTGCCTGAGTTTCACAGTGTAACCATGTAATTTTGCTAAATTCGAAATTGAAAAAGTTATATTAGTGAGTTCCTCAGTGCAACTTTTTTAGGTGAGTGAGTTCCACAGTGTAAACTTGTTATGTGAGTGAGTTCCACAGTGTAAACTTGTCATGTGAGAGATTTGCACAGTATAATTTTGGGTACTTAGGGAATCCCATATTGTAAACTTTATGTTAGTGAGTAAATTTGTTCTGTGAGTAATTTACACAGTGTGACCTTATTATGTGCATCCCACAAATTCACCTTATTATGTGAGAGATTCCCAGAGTGTAAACTTGTTATGTGAGTGAGTTTGAAAGTGTGACATTGTTATCGAAGTGATTTCCATAGTGTCAACCTTTCTACTTAGTGAGTATCAGTGTGTAACATTGGTATGGAGTGTGTTCGAAAGTGTTACATTGTTATATGTGAGATTCCCACCGTGTAAACTTGTTATGTGGGTGAGTTTCACAGTGAAACCTTGTAATTTCGCTAAATTCAGTACTGAAAATGTTATGTTAGTGAATTCCTCAGCATGACCTTTTTAGGTGAGTGAGTCCCACACTGTAAACTCACCGCTGTACCATTTCAAATCTGGCATCTGGCACGAATTCCATTCCACATCCGGTATATTGTCCAGAAGATCATTATAATCTGGCATCTCGCCGCTGTTCCATTACACATCCAGCATCTGTCATGAAGTCCATTCAACATCCGGATTCTCAGAGAAGGACCATTCCACCTCCGGCATCTGGCAGGTGGACCATTCCACATCTGGCATCTGGCAGGCAGACCATTCCACATTTGTGTGTTTGCAGGTGGACAATTCCAACTCCGGGATCTTGCAAGCATACATATCCACATCTGGCATCTGGCACAAATTATATTGTACATCCAGAGCCTCACATGAGGAACATTCCACCTTCGTCATCTGGCAGATGTACCATTCCACATGCGGAATGTGTCAGAGGAACATTCCACATCCAGCATCTTCCAGGTGGACAATTCCACATCCATTATCTGTTAGGCTGAGCAGTCCAATTCCAGCAAATGGCAGGAAGATGATACCAGATTCAGCATCTTACAGGCAGACCATTCCACATCCAGCATCTGGCAGGTAGTCAATTCTAAATGCGGCATCTCGCTGGCAGACCAGTCCACATCTGGCATCTATCAGGCAGACTAGTCAATATCTGGGATCAAGTGGGTGGACAATGCCACATCTGGCATCAGGCAGTCTGACCACTCCACATGCTGCATCTGGGAAAAAAAAAACATTCTATATCTGGCATCTGGCAGCAAACCATTCCCCATCCTGCAACTGGCAGGTGGTCTATTCCACACCAGCATCAGCCAGGCAGACTATGCCATATCCAGCATCTGGCAGAGGACCATTCCACATCCTGAAACTGACAAGCATACCATTTCACATCTGGCATCTGGCACGAATTTCATTCCACATCCGGCATCCGTCCAGAAGATCATTCTACATCCGGCATCTCGCCGCTGTACCATTACACGTCCGGCATCTGGTACAAAGTCCATTCCACATCCAGATTCTCACAGAAGGACCATTCCACCTCCGGCATCTAGCAGGTGGAACATTCCACATCTGCCGTCTCGCAGGTGGACAATTATACCTCCGACATCTTGCAGGTGCACAATTCCACATCTAGCATTTGGCACGAATTATATTGTAAATCCACATTCTCACATGAGGACCATCTGGCAGATGTACCATTCCAAATCCGGAATGTGTCAGAGGAACATTCCACATCCAGCATCTTCCAGATGGACAATTCCACATCTGGCATCTGTTAGGCAGAGCAGTCCATGTCCAGCAAATGGCAGGAAGATGATACCAGATTCAGCATCTTACTGGCAGACCATTCCACATCTAGCATGTGGCAGGTAGTCAATTCTAAATCCGGCATCTCACTGGCAGACCAGTCCAAATCTGGCATCTGGCAGGCCAAACACTCCACATTCAGTATCTGGCAGGAGTACCATTCCACATCTGGCATTTGGCAGCAAACAAATCCACATCCGGCGATGGACAGTATAAACTTGTTATGTGGGTGAGTTTCACAGTGTTACCTTGTAATTTTGCTAAATTCGATATTGAACATGTTATGTTAGTGAGTTCCTCAATGAAACATGTTTAGGTGAGTGTGTTCCACAGTGTAACCGTGTTATTTTGGAGAGTTCCACAGTATAATTTTGGGTACTTAGGGCATCCCATATTGTAAACTTTATGTTAGTGAGTCCCACAGTGTAAATTTGTTCTGTGTGTAATTTACAAAGTGTGACCTTATTATGTGCATCCCACAAATTCACATTATGTGAGAGATTCCCAGAGTGTAAACTTGTTATGTGAGTGAGTTTGAAAGTGTGACATTGTTATCGAAGTGATTTCCATAGTGTCAACCTTTCTACTTAGTGAGTATCAGGGTGTAACATTGGTATGGAGTGTGTTCGACAGTGTTACATTGTTATATGTGAGATTCCCACCGTGTAAACTTGTTATGTGGGTGAGTTTCACAGTGTTACCTTGTATTTCGCTAAATTCGACATTGAAAATATTACGTTAGTGAATTCCTCAGGGCAACCTTTTTAGGTGAGTGAGTCGCACACTGTAAACTCGCCGCTGTACCATTTCACATCTGGCATCTAGCACGAATTCCATTCCACATCCGGTATCTGTCCAGAAGATCATTCTACTCTGGCATCTCGCCGCTGTACCATTACACATCCAGCAACTGTCATGAAGTCCATTCCACATCCGGATTCACACAGAAGGACCATTCCACCTCCGGCATCTGGCAGGTGGACCATTCCATATCTGGCATCTGGCAGGTGGACCATTCCACATCTGGCATCTGGTAGGCAGACCATTCCACATTTGGTCTTTTGCAGGTGGACAATTCCACCGCCGGAATCTGGCAAGCATACAATTCCACATCTGGCATCTGGCACGAATTATATTGTACATCCAGAGTCTCACATGACGAACATTCCACCTCCGGCATTTGGCAGATGTACCATTCCACATCCGGAATGTGTCAGAGGAAAATTCCACATCCAGCATCTTCCAGGTGGACAATTCCACATCCATCATCTGTTAGGCTGAGCAGTCCAATTCCAGCAAATGGCAAGAAGATGATAGCAGATTCAGCATCTTACAGGCAGACCATTCCACATCCAGCATCTGGCAGGTAGTCAAGTCTAAATGCGGCATCTCGCTAGCGACCTGTCCACATCTGGCATCTATCAGGCAGCCTAGTCAATATCTGGCATCAAGTGGATGGACAATTCCACATCCGGCATCTGGCAGGCAGACCACTCCACATCCTGCATCTGGGGAATAAAAACCCATACTACATCTGGAATCTGGCAGCAAACCATTCCCCATCCTGCAACTGGCAGGTGGTCTATTCCACTCCAGCATCAGCCAGGCAGACCATTCCATAGCCAGCATCTGGCAGGGGACCATTCCACATCCTGAAACTGACAAGCATACCATTTCACATCTGGCATCTGGCACGAATTTCATTCCACATCCGGCATCCCGTCCAGAAGATCATTCTACATCCGGCATCTCGCCGCTGTACGATTACACATCCGGCATCTGGTACAAAGTCCATACCACATCCGGATTCTCACAGAAGGACCATTCCACCTACGGTATCTGGCAGGTGGAACATTCCACATCTGGCGACTCGCAGGTGGACAATTATACCTCCGACATCTTGCAGGTGGACAATTCCACATCTAGCATCTGGCACGAATTATATTGTACATCCACATTCTTACATGTGGACCATCTGGCAGATGTACCATTCCAAATCCGGAATGTGTCAGAGGAACATTCCACATCCAGCATCTTCCAGATGGACAATTCCACATCTGGCATCTGTTAGGCAGAGCAGTCCATGTCCAGCAAATGGCAGGAAGATGATACCAGATTCAGCATCTTACTGGCAGACCATTCCACATCTAGCATGTGGCAGGTAGTCAATTCTAAATCCAGCATCTCACTGGCAGACCAGTCCAAATCTGGCATCTGGCAGGCCAAACACTCCACATTCAGTATCTGGCAGGAGTACCATTCCACATCTGGCATTTGGCAGCAAACAAATCCACATCCGGCGATGGACAGTATAACTTTGTTATGTGAGTGAGTTCCACAGTGTAACCGTGTTATGTGAGACAGTTCCACAGTGTAAACTTGTCATATGAGAGAGTTGCACAGTATAATTTTGTTTACTAAGTGTAACCCATATTCCAAACTATATGTTAGTGTGTCCCACAGAGTAAACTTGTTGTGTGAGTAATTTAGACTGTGTGACCTTATTATGTGAGTGATTCCCACCATGTAAACTTTTTATGTGTCTGAGTTTCACTGTGTAACCTTATAATTTTGCTAAATTCGATATTGTTTGTTCGTGAGTTCCTCAGTGCAACTTTTTTAGGTGAGTTCCACAGTGTAACCGTGTTATGTAATTTACACAGTGTGACCTTGTTATGTGAGTGAGTCCCACCGTTTGACCTTGTTATATGAGAGAGTTTGAAAGTGTGACGTTGTTATGGAAGTGAATTCCACAGTGTCAACCTGTCTAGTTAGTGAGCCTCAGAGTGTAACATTGGTAGAGAGTGAGTTTGACTGTGTGACATTGTTATGTGTGAGATTCCCACAGTGTAAACTTGTTATGTGGGTGTGTTTCACAGTGTTACCTTGTAATTTTGCTAAATTCGATATTGAACATGTTATGTTAGTGAGTTCCTCAATGAAACATGTTCTGGTGTGTGTGTTCCACAGTGTAACCGTGTTATTTTGGAGAGTTCCACAGTATAATTTTGGGTATTTAGGGCATCCCATATTGTAAACTTTATGTTAGTGAGTCCCACAGTGTAAATTTGTTACGTGAGTAATTTTCACAGTGTGACCTTATTATGTTAGTCCCACAAGTTGTCCTTATTATGTGAGAAATTCCCACAGAGTAAACTTGTAATGTCAGTGAGTTTGAAAGTGTGACATTGTTATAGAAGTGATTTCCACAGTGTCAACCTTTCTACTTAGTGAGTCTCAGGGTGTAACATTGGTATGGAGTGCGTTCGACAGTGTGACATTTTATGTGTGAAATTCCCAAGGTGTAAATTTGTTATGTGGGTGAGTTTCACAGTGTAACCTTGTAATTTTGCAAAATTCAGTATTGAAAATGTTATGTTAGTGAGTTCCTCAGTGCAACTTTTTTAGGTGAGTGTGTTCCACAGTGTGAGTGAGTCTCACCATTTGACCTTGTAACGTCAGTGAGTTTGAAAGTGTGACATTGTTATGGAAGTGAATTCCACAGTGTCAACCTGTCTAGTTAGTGGGCCTCAGAGTATGACATTGGTATAGAGTGAGTTTGACAGTGTGACATTGTTATGTGTGAGAGTCCCACCGTGTAAACTTGTTATGTGTCTGAGTTTCACAGTGTTACCTTTTAATTTCGCTAAATTCGATTTTGAAAATGTGATGTTAATGAGTTCCTCAGTGTAATCTTTTTAGGTGAGTAAGTCCCATGGTGTAAACTTGTTATGGGAGTAACTTACACAGTGTGACCGTATTATGTGAGTCCCAAAATTTGAACTTGTTGTGTGAGTGATTCCCACCATGTAAACTGGTTATCTGCCTGAGTTTCACAGTGTAACCATGTAATTTTGCTAAATTCGAAATTGAAAAAGTTATATTAGTGAGTTCCTCAGTGCAACTTTTTTAGGTGAGTGAGTTCCACAGTGTAAACTTGTTATGTGAGTGAGTTCCACAGTGTAAACTTGTCATGCGAGAGATTTGCACAGTATAATTTTGGGTATTTAGGGAATCCCATATTGTAAACTTTATGTTAGTGAGTAAATTTGTTCTGTGAGTAATTTACACAGTGTGACCTTATTATGTGCATCCCACAAATTCACCTTATTATGTGAGAGATTCCCAGAGTGTAAACTTGTTATGTGAGTGAGTTTGAAAGTGTGACATTGTTATCGAAGTGATTTCCATAGTGTCAACCTTTCTACTTAGTGAGTATCAGAGTGTAACATTGGTATGGAGTGTGTTCGACAGTGTTACATTGTTATATGTGAGATTCCCACCATGTAAACTTGTTATGTGGGTGAGTTTCACAGTGTAACCTTGTAATTTCGCTAAATTCAGTAATGAAAATGTTATGTTAGTGAATTCCTCAGCATGACCTTTTTAGGTGAGTGAGTCCCACACTGTAAACTCACCGCTGTACCATTTCAAATCTGGCATCTGGCACGAATTCCATTCCACATCCGGTATATTGTCCAGAAGATCATTATAATCTGGCATCTCGCCGCTGTTCCATTACACATCCAGCATCTGTCATGAAGTCCATTCCACATCCGGATTCTCACAGAAGGACCATTCCACCTCCGGCATCTGGCAGGTGGACCATTCCACATCTGGCATCTGGCAGGCAGACCATTCCACATTTGTGTGTTTGCAGGTGGACAATTCCACCTCCGGGATCTGGCAAGCATACAATTCCACATCTGGCAACTGGCACGAATTATATTGTACATCCAGAGTCTCACATGAGGAACAATCCACCTCCGGCATCTGGCAGATGTACCATTCCACATGCGGAATGTGTCAGAGGAACATTCCAATTCCACATCCAGCATCTTCCAGGTGGACAATTCCACATCCATTATCTGTTAGGCTGAGCAGTCCAATTCCAGCAAATGGCAGGAAGATGATACCAGATTCAGCATCTTACAGGCAGACCATTCCACATCCAGCATCTGGCAGGTAGTCAATTCTAAATGCGGCATCTCGCTGGCAGACCAGTCCACATCTGGCATCTATCAGGCAGACTAGTCAATATCTGGGATCAAGTGGGTGGACAATGCCACATCTGGCATCAGGCAGTCCGACCACTCCACATGCTGCATCTGGGAAAAAAAACATTCAATATCTGGCATCTGTCAGCAAACCATTCCCCATCCTGCAACTGGCAGGTGGTCTATTCCACACCAGCATCAGCCAGGCAGACTATGCCATATCCAGCATCTGGCAGAGGACCATTCCACATCCTGAAACTGACAAGCATACCATTTCACATCTGGCATCTGGCACGAATTTCATTCCACATCCGGCATCCGTCCAGAAGATCATTCTACATCCGGCATCTCGCCGCTGTACCATTACACGTCCGGCATCTGGTACAAAGTCCATTCCACATCCGGATTCTCACAGAAGGACCATTCCACCTCCGGCATCTGGCAGGTGGAACATTCCACATCTGCCGTCTCGCAGGTGGACAATTATACCTCCGACATCTTGCAGGTGCACAATTCCACATCCAGCATTTGGCACGAATTATATTGTAAATCCACATTCTCACATGAGGACCATCTGGCAGATGTACCATTCCAAATCCGGAATGTGTCAGAGGAACATTCCACATCCAGCATCTTCCAGATGGACAATTCCACATCTGGTATCTGTTAGGCAGAGCAGTCCATGTCCAGCAAATGGCAGGAAGATGATACGAGATTCAGCATCTTACTGGCAGACCATTCCACATCTAGCATGTGGCAGGTAGTCAATTCTAAATCCGGCATCTCACTGGCAGACCAGTCCAAATCTGGCATCTGGCAGGCCAAACACTCCACATTCAGTATCTGGTAGGAGTACCATTCCACATCTGGCATTTGGCAGCAAACAAATCCACATCCGGCGATGGACAGTATAAACTTGTTATGTGGGTGAGTTTCACAGTGTTACCTTGTAATTTTGCTAAATTCGATATTGAACATGTTATGTTAGTGAGTTCCTCAATGAAACATGTTTAGGTGAGTGTGTTCCACAGTGTAACCATGTTATTTTGGAGAGTTCCACAGTATAATTTTGGGTACTTAGGGCATCCCATATTGTAAACTTTATGTTAGTGAGTCCCACAGTGTAAATTTGTTCTGTGTGTAATTTACAAAGTGTGACCTTATTATGTGCATCCCACAAATTCACATTATGTGAGAGATTCCCAGAGTGTAAACTTGTTATGTGAGTGAGTTTGAAAGTGTGACATTGTTATCGAAGTGATTTCCATAGTGTCAACCTTTCTACTTAGTGAGTATCAGGGTGTAACATTGGTATGGAGTGTGTTCGACAGTGTTACATTGTTATATGTGAGATTCCCACCGTGTAAACTTGTTATGTGGGTGAGTTTCACAGTGTTACCTTGTATTTCGCTAAATTCGACATTGAAAATGTTACGTGAGTGAATTCCTCAGGGCAACCTTTTTAGGTGAGTGAGTCGCACACTGTAAACTCGCCGCTGTACCATTTCACATCTGGCATCTAGCACGAATTCCATTCCACATCCGGTATCTGTCCAGAAGATCATTCTTCTCTGGCATCTCGCCGCTGTACCATTACACATCCAGCAACTGTCATGAAGTCCATTCCACATCCGGATTCACACAGAAGGACCATTCCACCTCCGGCATCTGGCAGGTGGACCATTCCATATCTGGCATCTGGCAGGTGGACCATTCCACATCTGGCATCTGGCAGGCAGACCATTCCACATTTGGTCTTTTGCAGGTGGACAATTCCACCGCCGGAATCTGGCAAGCATACAATTCCACATCTGGCATCTGGCACGAATTATATTGTACATCCAGAGTCTCACATGACGAACATTCCACCTCCGGCATCTGGCAGATGTACCATTCCACATCCGGAATGTGTCAGAGGAAAATTCCACATCCAGCATCTTCCAGGTGGACAATTCCACATCCATCATCTGTTAGGCTGAGCAGTCCAATTCCAGCAAATGGCAGGAAGATGATAGCAGATTCAGCATCTTACAGGCAGACCATTCCACATCCAGCATCTGGCAGGTAGTCAAGTCTAAATGCGGCATCTCGCTAGCGACCAGTCCACATCTGGCATCTATCAGGCAGCCTAGTCAATATCTGGCATCAAGTGGATGGACAATTCCACATCCGGCATCTGGCAGGCAGACCACTCCACATCCTGCATCTGGGGAATAAAAACCCATACTACATCTGGAATCTGGCAGCAAACCATTCCCCATCCTGCAACTGGCAGGTGGTCTATTCCACTCCAGCATCAGCCAGGCAGACCATTCCATAGCCAGCATCTGGCAGGGGACCATTCCACATCCTGGAACTGACAAGCATACCATTTCACATCTGGCATCTGGCACGAATTTCATTCCACATCCGGCATCCCGTCCAGAAGATCATTCTACATCCGGCATTTCGCCGCTGTACGATTACACATCCGGCATCTGGTACAAAGTCCATACCACATCCGGATTCTCACAGAAGGACCATTCCACCTACGGCATCTGGCAGGTGGAACATTCCACATCTGGCGACTCGCAGGTGGACAATTATACCTCCGACATCTTGCAGGTGGACAATTCCACATCTAGCATCTGGCACGAATTATATTGTACATCCACATTCTTACATGAGGACCATCTGGCAGATGTACCATTCCAAATCCGGAATGTGTCAGAGGAACATTCCACATCCAGCATCTTCCAGATGGACAATTCCACATCTGGCATCTGTTAGGCAGAGCAGTCCATGTCCAGCAAATGGCAGGAAGATGATACCAGATTCAGCATCTTACTGGCAGACCATTCCACATCTAGCATCTGGCAGGTAGACAATTTTAAATCCGCATCTCACTGGCAGACCAGTCCAAATCTGGCATCTGGCAGGCCAACCACTCCACATTCAGTATCTGGCAGGAGTACCATTCCACATCTGGCATTTGGCAGCAAACAAATCCACATCCGGCGATGGACAGTATAAACTTGTTATGTGGGTGAGTTTCACAGTGTTACCTTGTAATTTTGCTAAATTCGATATTGAACATGTTATGTTAGTGAGTTCCTCAATGAAACATGTTCTGGTGTGTGTGTTCCACAGTGTAACCGTGTTATTTTGGAGAGTTCCACAGTATAATTTTGGGTATTTAGGGCATCCCATATTGTAAACTTTGTGTTAGTGAGTCCCACAGTGTAAATTTGTTACGTGAGTAATTTTCACAGTGTGGCCTTATTATGTTAGTCCCACAAGTTGTCCTTATTATGTGAGAAATTCCCACAGAGTAAACTTGTAATGTCAGTGAGTTTGAAAGTGTGACATTGTTATAGAAGTGATTTCCACAGTGTCAACCTTTCTACTTAGTGAGTCTCAGGGTGTAACATTGGTATGGAGTGCGTTCGACAGTGTGACATTTTATGTGTGAAATTCCCAAGGTGTAAATTTGTTATGTGGGTGAGTTTCACAGTGTAACCTTGTAATTTTGCAAAATTCAGTATTGAAAATGTTATGTTAGTGAGTTCCTCAGTGCAACTTTTTTAGGTGAGTGTGTTCCACAGTGTGAGTGAGTCTCACCATTTGACCTTGTAATGTCAGTGAGTTTGAAAGTGTGACATTGTTATGGAAGTGAATTCCACAGTGTCAACCTGTCTAGTTAGTGGGCCTCAGAGTATAACATTGGTATAGAGTGAGTTTGACAGTGTGACATTGTTATGTGTGAGAGTCCCACCGTGTAAACTTGTTATGTGTCTGAGTTTCACAGTGTTACCTTTTAATTTCGCTAAATTCGATTTTGAAAATGTGATGTTAATGAGTTCCTCAGTGTAATCTTTTTAGGTGAGTAAGTCCCATGGTGTAAACTTGTTATGGGAGTAACTTACACAGTGTGACCGTATTATGTGAGTCCCAAAATTTGAACTTGTTGTGTGAGTGATTCCCACCATGTAAACTGGTTATGTGCCTGAGTTTCACAGTGTAACCATGTAATTTTGCTAAATTCGAAATTGAAAAAGTTATATTAGTGAGTTCCTCAGTGCAACTTTTTTAGGTGAGTGAGTTCCACAGTGTAAACTTGTTATGTGAGTGAGTTCCACAGTGTAAACTTGTCATGCGAGAGATTTGCACAGTATAATTTTGGGTATTTAGGGAATACCATATTGTAAACTTTATGTTAGTGAGTAAATTTGTTCTGTGAGTAATTTACACAGTGTGACCTTATTATGTGCATCCCACAAATTCACCTTATTATGTGAGAGATTCCCAGAGTGTAAACTTGTTATATGAGAGAGTTTGAAAGTGTGACGTTGTTATGGAAGTGAATTCCACAGTGTCAACCTGTCTAGTTAGTGAGCCTCAGAGTGTAATATTGGTAGAGAGTGAGTTTGACTGTGTGACATTGTTATGTGTGAGATTCCCACAGTGTAAACTTGTTATGTGGGTGAGTTTCACAGTGTTACCTTGTAATTTTGCTAAATTCGATATTGAACATGTTATGTTAGTGAGTTCCTCAATGAAACATGTTCTGGTGTGTGTGTTCCACAGTGTAACCGTGTTATTTTGGAGAGTTCCACAGTATAATTTTGGGTATTTAGGGCATCCCATATTGTAAACTTTGTGTTAGTGAGTCCCACAGTGTAAATTTGTTACGTGAGTAATTTTCACAGTGTGGCCTTATTATGTTAGTCCCACAAGTTGTCCTTATTATGTGAGAAATTCCCACAGAGTAAACTTGTAATGTCAGTGAGTTTGAAAGTGTGACATTGTTATAGAAGTGATTTCCACAGTGTCAACCTTTCTACTTAGTGAGTCTCAGGGTGTAACATTGGTATGGAGTGCGTTCGACAGTGTGACATTTTATGTGTGAAATTCCCAAGGTGTAAATTTGTTATGTGGGTGAGTTTCACAGTGTAACCTTGTAATTTTGCAAAATTCAGTATTGAAAATGTTATGTTAGTGAGTTCCTCAGTGCAACTTTTTTAGGTGAGTGTGTTCCACAGTGTGAGTGAGTCTCACCATTTGACCTTGTAATGTCAGTGAGTTTGAAAGTGTGACATTGTTATGGAAGTGAATTCCACAGTGTCAACCTGTCTAGTTAGTGGGCCTCAGAGTATAACATTGGTATAGAGTGAGTTTGACAGTGTGACATTGTTATGTGTGAGAGTCCCACCGTGTAAACTTGTTATGTGTCTGAGTTTCACAGTGTTACCTTTTAATTTCGCTAAATTCGATTTTGAAAATGTGATGTTAATGAGTTCCTCAGTGTAATCTTTTTAGGTGAGTAAGTCCCATGGTGTAAACTTGTTATGGGAGTAACTTACACAGTGTGACCGTATTATGTGAGTCCCAAAATTTGAACTTGTTGTGTGAGTGATTCCCACCATGTAAACTGGTTATGTGCCTGAGTTTCACAGTGTAACCATGTAATTTTGCTAAATTCGAAATTGAAAAAGTTATATTAGTGAGTTCCTCAGTGCAACTTTTTTAGGTGAGTGAGTTCCACAGTGTAAACTTGTTATGTGAGTGAGTTCCACAGTGTAAACTTGTCATGTGAGAGATTTGCACAGTATAATTTTGGGTACTTAGGGAATCCCATATTGTAAACTTTATGTTAGTGAGTAAATTTGTTCTGTGAGTAATTTACACAGTGTGACCTTATTATGTGCATCCCACAAATTCACCTTATTATGTGAGAGATTCCCAGAGTGTAAACTTGTTATGTGAGTGAGTTTGAAAGTGTGACATTGTTATCGAAGTGATTTCCATAGTGTCAACCTTTCTACTTAGTGAGTATCAGAGTGTAACATTGGTATGGAGTGTGTTCAACAGTGTTACATTGTTATATGTGAGATTCCCACCGTGTAAACTTGTTATGTGGGTGAGTTTCACAGTGTAACCTTGTAATTTCGCTAAATTCAGTATTGAAAATGTTATGTTAGTGAATTCCGCAGCATGACCTTTTTAGGTGAGTGAGTCCCACACTGTAAACTCACCGCTGTACCATTTCAAATCTGGCATCTGGCACGAATTCCATTCCACATCCGGTATATTGTCCAGAAGATCATTATAATCTGGCATCTCGCCACTGTTCCATTACACATCCAGCATCTGTCATGAAGTCCATTCCACATCCGGATTCTCACAGAAGGACCATTCCACCTCCGGCATCTGGCAGGTGGAACATTCCACATCTGCCGTCTCGCAGGTGGACAATTATACCTCCGACATCTTGCAGGTGCACAATTCCACATCTAGCATTTGGCACGAATTATATTGTAAATCCACATTCTCACATGAGGACCATCTGGCAGATGTACCATTCCAAATCCGGAATGTGTCAGAGGAACATTCCACATCCAGCATCTTCCAGATGGACAATTCCACATCTGGCATCTGTTAGGCAGAGCAGTCCATGTCCAGCAAATGGCAGGAAGATGATACCAGATTCAGCATCTTACTGGCAGACCATTCCACATCTAGCATGTGGCAGGTAGTCAATTCTAAATCCGGCATCTCACTGGCAGACCAGTCCAAATCTGGCATCTGGCAGGCCAAACACTCCACATTCAGTATCTGGCAGGAGTACCATTCCACATCTGGCATTTGGCAGCAAACAAATCCACATCCGGCGATGGACAGTATAAACTTGTTATGTGGGTGAGTTTCACAGTGTTACCTTGTAATTTTGCTAAATTCGATATTGAACATGTTATGTTAGTGAGTTCCTCAATGAAACATGTTCTGGTGTGTGTGTTCCACAGTGTAACCGTGTTATTTTGGAGAGTTCGACAGTATAATTTTGGGTACTTAGGGCATCCCATATTGTAAACTTTATGTTAGTGAGTCCCACAGTGTAAATTTGTTCTGTGTGTAATTTACAAAGTGTGACCTTATTATGTGCATCCCACAAATTCACATTATGTGAGAGATTCCCAGAGTGTAAACTTGTTATGTGAGTGAGTTTGAAAGTGTGACATTGTTATCGAAGTGATTTCCATAGTGTCAACCTTTCTACTTAGTGAGTATCAGGGTGTAACATTGGTATGGAGTGTGTTCGACAGTGTTACATTGTTATATGTGAGATTCCCACCGTGTAAACTTGTTATGTGGGTGAGTTTCACAGTGTTACCTTGTATTTCGCTAAATTCGACATTGAAAATGTTACGTTAGTGAATTCCTCAGGGCAACCTTTTTAGGTGAGTGAGTCGCACACTGTAAACTCGCCGCTGTACCATTTCACATCTGGCATCTAGCACGAATTCCATTCCACATCCGGTATCTGTCCAGAAGATCATTCTACTCTGGCATCTCGCCGCTGTACCATTACACATCCAGCAACTGTCATGAAGTCCATTCCACATCCGGATTCACACAGAAGGACCATTCCACCTCCGGCATCTGGCAGGTGGACCATTCCATATCTGGCATCTGGCAGGTGGACCATTCCACATCTGGCATCTGGCAGGCAGACCATTCCACATTTGGTCTTTTGCAGGTGGACAATTCCACCGCCGGAATCTGGCAAGCATACAATTCCACATCTGGCATCTGGCACGAATTATATTGTACATCCAGAGTCTCACATGACGAACATTCCACCTCCGGCATTTGGCAGATGTACCATTCCACATCCGGAATGTGTCAGAGGAAAATTCCACATCCAGCATCTTCCAGGTGGACAATTCCACATCCATCATCTGTTAGGCTGAGCAGTCCAATTCCAGCAAATGGCAGGAAGATGATAGCAGATTCAGCATCTTACAGGCAGACCATTCCACATCCAGCATCTGGCAGGTAGTCAAGTCTAAATGCGGCATCTCGCTAGCGACCAGTCCACATCTGGCATCTATCAGGCAGCCTAGTCAATATCTGGCATCAAGTGGATGGACAATTCCACATCCGGCATCTGGCAGGCAGACCACTCCACATCCTGCATCTGGTGAAAAAAAACCCATACTACATCTGGAATCTGGCAGCAAACCATTCCCCATCCTGCAACTGGCAGGTGGTCTATTCCACTCCAGCATCAGCCAGGCAGACCATTCCATAGCCAGCATCTGGCAGGGGACCATTCCACATCCTGAAACTGACAAGCATACCATTTCACATCTGGCATCTGGCACGAATTTCATTCCACATCCGGCATCCCGTCCAGAAGATCATTCTACATCCGGCATCTCGCCGCTGTACGATTACACATCCGGCATCTGGTACAAAGTCCATACCACATCCGGATTCTCACAGAAGGACCATTCCACCTACGGCATCTGGCAGGTGGAACATTCCACATCTGGCGACTCGCAGGTGGACAATTATACCTCCGACATCTTGCAGGTGGACAATTCCACATCTAGCATCTGGCACGAATTATATTGTACATCCACATTCTTACATGAGGTCCATCTGGCAGATGTACCATTCCAAATCCGGAATGTGTCAGAGGAACATTCCACATCCAGCATCTTCCAGAAGGACAATTCCACATCTGGCATCTGTTAGGCAGAGCAGTCCATGTCCAGCAAATGGCAGGAAGATGATACCAGATTCAGCATCTTACTGGCAGACCATTCCACATCTAGCATGTGGCAGGTAGTCAATTCTAAATCCGGCATCTCACTGGCAGACCAGTCCAAATCTGGCATCTGGCAGGCCAAACACTCCACATTCAGTATCTGGCAGGAGTACCATTCCACATCTGGCATTTGGCAGCAAACAAATCCACATCCGGCGATGGACAGTATAAATTTGTTATGTGAGTGAGTTCCACAGTGTAACCGTGTTATGTGAGTCAGTTCCACAGTGTAAACTTGTCATATGAGAGAGTTGCACAGTATAATTTTGTTTACTTAGTGTAACCCATATTCCAAACTATATGTTAGTGTGTCCCACAGAGTAAACTTGTTGTGTGAGTAATTTAGACTGTGTGACCTTATTATGTGAGTGATTCCCACCATGTAAACTTGTTATGTGTCTGAGTTTCACTGTGTAACCTTATAATTTTGCTAAATTCGATATTGTTTGTTCGTGAGTTCCTCAGTGCAACTTTTTTAGGTGAGTGAGTTCCACAGTGTAACCGTGTTATGTAATTTACACAGTGTGACCTTGTTATGTGAGTGAGTCCCACCGTTTGACCTTGTTATATGAGAGAGTTTGAAAGTGTGACGTTGTTATGGAAGTGAATTCCACAGTGTCAACCTGTCTAGTTAGTGAGCCTCAGAGTGTAACATTGGTAGAGAGTGAGTTTGACTGTGTGACATTGTTATGTGTGAGATTCCCACAGTGTAAACTTGTTATGTGGGTGTGTTTCACAGTGTTACCTTGTAATTTTGCTAAATTCGATATTGAACATGTTATGTTAGTGAGTTTCTCAATGAAACATGTTCTGGTGTGTGTGTTCCACAGTGTAACCGTGTTATTTTGGAGAGTTCCACAGTATAATTTTGGGTATTTAGGGCATCCCATATTGTAAACTTTATGTTAGTGAGTCCCACAGTGTAAATTTGTTACGTGAGTAATTTTCACAGTGTGACCTTATTATGTTAGTCCCACAAGTTGTCCTTATTATGTGAGAAATTCCCACAGAGTAAACTTGTAATGTCAGTGAGTTTGAAAGTGTGACATTGTTATAGAAGTGATTTCCACAGTGTCAACCTTTCTACTTAGTGAGTCTCAGGGTGTAACATTGGTATGGAGTGCGTTCGACAGTGTGACATTTTATGTGTGAAATTCCCAAGGTGTAAATTTGTTATGTGGGTGAGTTTCACAGTGTAACCTTGTAATTTTGCAAAATTCAGTATTGAAAATGTTATGTTAGTGAGTTCCTCAGTGCAACTTTTTTAGGTGAGTGTGTTCCACAGTGTGAGTGAGTCTCACCATTTGACCTTGTAATGTCAGTGAGTTTGAAAGTGTGACATTGTTATGGAAGTGAATTCCACAGTGTCAACCTGTCTAGTTAGTGGGCCTCAGAGTATAACATTGGTATAGAGTGAGTTTGACAGTGTGACATTGTTATGTGTGAGAGTCCCACCGTGTAAACTTGTTATGTGTCTGAGTTTCACAGTGTTACCTTTTAATTTCGCTAAATTCGATTTTGAAAATGTGATGTTAATGAGTTCCTCAGTGTAATCTTTTTAGGTGAGTAAGTCCCATGGTGTAAACTTGTTCCGGGAGTAACTTACACAGTGTGACCGTATTATGTGAGTCCCAAAATTTGACCTTGTTGTGTGAGTGATTCCCACCATGTAAACTGGTTATGTGCCTGAGTTTCACAGTGTAACCTTGTAATTTTGCTAAATTCGAAAATGAAAAAGTTATATTAGTGAGTTCCTCAGTGCAACTTTTTTAGGTGAGTGAGTTCCACAGTGTAACCGTGTTATGTAATTTACACAGTGTGACCTTGTTATGTGAGTGAGTCCCACCGTTTGACCTTGTTATATGAGAGAGTTTGAAAGTGTGACGTTGTTATGGAAGTGAATTCCACAGTGTCAACCTGTCTAGTTAGTGAGCCTCAGAGTGTAACATTGGTAGAGAGTGAGTTTGACTGTGTGACATTGTTATGTGTGAGATTCCCACAGTGTAAACTTGTTATGTGGGTGTGTTTCACAGTGTTACCTTGTAATTTTGCTAAATTCGATATTGAACATGTTATGTTAGTGAGTTCCTCAATGAAACATGTTCTGGTGTGTGTGTTCCACATTGTAACCGTGTTATTTTGGAGAGTTCCACAGTATAATTTTGGGTATTTAGGGCATCCCATATTGTAAACTTTATGTTAGTGAGTCCCACAGTGTAAATTTGTTACGTGAGTAATTTTCACAGTGTGACCTTATTATGTTAGTCCCACAAGTTGTCCTTATTATGTGAGAAATTCCCACAGAGTAAACTTGTAATGTCAGTGAGTTTGAAAGTGTGACATTGTTATAGAAGTGATTTCCACAGTGTCAACCTTTCTACTTAGTGAGTCTCAGGGTGTAACATTGGTATGGAGTGCGTTCGACAGTGTGACATTTTATGTGTGAAATTCCCAAGGTGTAAATTTGTTATGTGGGTGAGTTTCACAGTGTAACCTTGTAATTTTGCAAAATTCAGTATTGAAAATGTTATGTTAGTGAGTTCCTCAGTGCAACTTTTTTAGGTGAGTGTGTTCCACAGTGTGAGTGAGTCTCACCATTTGACCTTGTAATGTCAGTGAGTTTGAAAGTGTGACATTGTTATGGAAGTGAATTCCACAGTGTCAACCTGTCTAGTTAGTGGGCCTCAGAGTATAACATTGGTATAGAGTGAGTTTGACAGTGTGACATTGTTATGTGTGAGAGTCCCACCGTGTAAACTTGTTATGTGTCTGAGTTTCACAGTGTTACCTTTTAATTTCGCTAAATTCGATTTTGAAAATGTGATGTTAATGAGTTCCTCAGTGTAATCTTTTTAGGTGAGTAAGTCCCATGGTGTAAACTTGTTCCGGGAGTAACTTACACAGTGTGACCGTATTATGTGAGTCCCAAAATTTGACCTTGTTGTGTGAGTGATTCCCACCATGTAAACTGGTTATGTGCCTGAGTTTCACAGTGTAACCTTGTAATTTTGCTAAATTCGAAAATGAAAAAGTTATATTAGTGAGTTCCTCAGTGCAACTTTTTTAGGTGAGTGAGTTCCACAGTGTAAACTTGTTATGTGAGTGAGTTCCACAGTGTAAACTTGTCATGTGAGAGATTTGCACAGTATAATTTTGGGTACTTAGGGAATCCCATATTGTAAACTTGATGTTAGTGAGTCCCACAGTGTAAATATGTTCTGTGAGTAATTTACACAGTGTGACCTTATTATGTGCATCCCACAAATTCACCTTATTATGTGAGAGATTCCCAGAGTGTAAACTTGTTATGTGAGTGAGTTTGAAAGTGTGACATTGTTATCGAAGTGATTTCCATAGTGTCAACCTTTCTACTTAGTGAGTATCAGAGTGTAACATTGGTATGGAGTGTGTTCGACAGTGTGACATTATTATATGTGAGATTCCCACCGTGTAAACTTGTTATGTGGGTGAGTTTCACAGTGTTACCTTGTATTTCGCTAAATTCGACATTGAAAATGTTATGTTAGTGAATTCCTCAGCGTGACCTTTTTAGGTGAGTGAGTCCCACACTGTAAACTCACCGCTGTACCATTTCAAATCTGGCATCTGGCACGAATTCAATTCCACATCCGGTATATTGTCCAGAAGATCATTCTACTCTGGCATCTCGCCGCTGTACCATTACACATCCAGCATCTGTCATGAAGTCCATTCCACATCCAGATTCTCACAGAAGGACCGTTCCACCTCTGGCATCTGGCAGGCAGACCATTCCACATTTGGTCTTTTGCAGGTGGACAATTCCACCTCCGGAATCTGGCAAGCATACAATTCCACATCTGGCATCTGGCACGAATTATATTGTACATCCAGAGTCTCACATGACGAACATTCCACCTCCGGCATCTGGCAGATGTACCATTCCACATCCGGAATGTGTCAGAGGAAAATTCCACATCCAGCATCTTCCAGGTGGACAATTCCACATCCATCATCTGTTAGGCTGAGCAGTCCAATTCCAGCAAATGGCAGGAAGATGATAGCAGATTCAGCATCTTACAGGCAGACCATTCCACATCCAGCATCTGGCAGGTAGTCAAGTCTAAATGCGGCATCTCGCTAGCGACCAGTCCACATCTGGCATCTATCAGGCAGCCTAGTCAATATCTGGCATCAAGTGGATGGACAATTCCACATCCGGCATCTGGCAGGCAGACCACTCCACATCCTGCATCTGGTGAAAAAAAACCCATACTACATCTGGAATCTGGCAGCAAACCATTCCCCATCCTGCAACTGGCAGGTGGTCTATTCCACTCCAGCATCAGCCAGGCAGACCATTCCATAGCCAGCATCTGGCAGGGGACCATTCCACATCCTGAAACTGACAAGCATACCATTTCACATCTGGCATCTGGCACGAATTTCATTCCACATCCGGCATCCCGTCCAGAAGATCATTCTACATCCGGCATCTCGCCGCTGTACGATTACACATCTGGCATCTGGTACAAAGTCCATACCACATCCGGATTCTCACAGAAGGACCATTCCACCTACGGCATCTGGCAGGTGGAACATTCCACATCTGGCGACTCGCAGGTGGACAATTATACCTCCGACATCTTGCAGGTGGACAATTCCACATCTAGCATCTGGCACGAATTATATTGTACATCCACATTCTTACATGAGGACCATCTGGCAGATGTACCATTCCAAATCCGGAATGTGTCAGAGGAACATTCCACATCCAGCATCTTCCAGAAGGACAATTCCACATCTGGCATCTGTTAGGCAGAGCAGTCCATGTCCAGCAAATGGCAGGAAGATGATACCAGATTCAGCATCTTACTGGCAGACCATTCCACATCTAGCATGTGGCAGGTAGTCAATTCTAAATCCGGCATCTCACTGGCAGACCAGTCCAAATCTGGCATCTGGCAGGCCAAACACTCCACATTCAGTATCTGGCAGGAGTACCATTCCACATCTGGCATTTGGCAGCAAACAAATCCACATCCGGCGATGGACAGTATAAATTTGTTATGTGAGTGAGTTCCACAGTGTAACCGTGTTATGTGAGTCAGTTCCACAGTGTAAACTTGTCATATGAGAGAGTTGCACAGTATAATTTTGTTTACTTAGTGTAACCCATATTCCAAACTATATGTTAGTGTGTCCCACAGAGTAAACTTGTTGTGTGAGTAATTTAGACTGTGTGACCTTATTATGTGAGTGATTCCCACCATGTAAACTTGTTATGTGTCTGAGTTTCACTGTGTAACCTTATAATTTTGCTAAATTCGATATTGTTTGTTCGTGAGTTCCTCAGTGCAACTTTTTTAGGTGAGTGAGTTCCACAGTGTAACCGTGTTATGTAATTTACACAGTGTGACCTTGTTATGTGAGTGAGTCCCACCGTTTGACCTTGTTATATGAGAGAGTTTGAAAGTGTGACGTTGTTATGGAAGTGAATTCCACAGTGTCAACCTGTCTAGTTAGTGAACCTCAGAGTGTAACATTGGTAGAGAGTGAGTTTGACTGTGTGACATTGTTATGTGTGAGATTCCCACAGTGTAAACTTGTTATGTGGGTGAGTTTCACAGTGTTACCTTGTAATTTTGCTAAATTCGATATTGAACATGTTATGTTAGTGAGTTCCTCAATGAAACATGTTCTGGTGTGTGTGTTCCACAGTGTAACCGTGTTATTTTGGAGAGTTCCACAGTATAATTTTGGGTATTTAGGGCATCCCATATTGTAAACTTTATGTTAGTGAGTCCCACAGTGTAAATTTGTTACGTGAGTAATTTTCACAGTGTGACCTTATTATGTTAGTCCCACAAGTTGTCCTTATTATGTGAGAAATTCCCACAGAGTAAACTTGTAATGTCAGTGAGTTTGAAAGTGTGACATTGTTATAGAAGTGATTTCCACAGTGTCAACCTTTCTACTTAGTGAGTCTCAGGGTGTAACATTGGTATGGAGTGCGTTCGACAGTGTGACATTTTATGTGTGAAATTCCCAAGGTGTAAATTTGTTATGTGGGTGAGTTTCACAGTGTAACCTTGTAATTTTGCAAAATTCAGTATTGAAAATGTTATGTTAGTGAGTTCCTCAGTGCAACTTTTTTAGGTGAGTGTGTTCCACAGTGTGAGTGAGTCTCACCATTTGACCTTGTAATGTCAGTGAGTTTGAAAGTGTGACATTGTTATGGAAGTGAATTCCACAGTGTCAACCTGTCTAGTTAGTGGGCCTCAGAGTATAACATTGGTATAGAGTGAGTTTGACAGTGTGACATTGTTATGTGTGAGAGTCCCACCGTGTAAACTTGTTATGTGTCTGAGTTTCACAGTGTTACCTTTTAATTTCGCTAAATTCGATTTTGAAAATGTGATGTTAATGAGTTCCTCAGTGTAATCTTTTTAGGTGAGTAAGTCCCATGGTGTAAACTTGTTCCGGGAGTAACTTACACAGTGTGACCGTATTATGTGAGTCCCAAAATTTGACCTTGTTGTGTGAGTGATTCCCACCATGTAAACTGGTTATGTGCCTGAGTTTCACAGTGTAACCTTGTAATTTTGCTAAATTCGAAAATGAAAAAGTTATATTAGTGAGTTCCTCAGTGCAACTTTTTTAGGTGAGTGAGTTCCACAGTGTAAACTTGTTATGTGAGTGAGTTCCACAGTGTAAACTTGTCATGTGAGAGATTTGCACAGTATAATTTTGGGTACTTAGGGAATCCCATATTGTAAACTTGATGTTAGTGAGTCCCACAGTGTAAATATGTTCTGTGAGTAATTTACACAGTGTGACCTTATTATGTGCATCCCACAAATTCACCTTATTATGTGAGAGATTCCCAGAGTGTAGACTTGTTATGTGAGTGAGTTTGAAAGTGTGACATTGTTATCGAAGTGATTTCCATAGTGTCAACCTTTCTACTTAGTGAGTATCAGAGTGTAACATTGGTATGGAGTGTGTTCGACAGTGTGACATTATTATATGTGAGATTCCCACCGTGTAAACTTGTTATGTGGGTGAGTTTCACAGTGTTACCTTGTATTTCGCTAAATTCGACATTGAAAATGTTATGTTAGTGAATTCCTCAGCGTGACCTTTTTAGGTGAGTGAGTCCCACACTGTAAACTCACCGCTGTACCATTTCAAATCTGGCATCTGGCACGAATTCAATTCCACATCCGGTATATTGTCCAGAAGATCATTCTACTCTGGCATCTCGCCGCTGTACCATTACACATCCAGCATCTGTCATGAAGTCCATTCCACATCCAGATTCTCACAGAAGGACCGTTCCACCTCTGGCATCTGGCAGGCAGACCATTCCACATTTGGTCTTTTGCAGGTGGACAATTCCACCTCCGGAATCTGGCAAGCATACAATTCCACATCTGGCATCTGGCACGAATTATATTGTACATCCAGAGTCTCACATGACGAACATTCCACCTCCGGCATCTGGCAGATGTACCATTCCACATCCGGAATGTGTCAGAGGAAAATTCCACATCCAGCATCTTCCAGGTGGACAATTCCACATCCATCATCTGTTAGGCTGAGCAGTCCAATTCCAGCAAATGGCAGGAAGATGATAGCAGATTCAGCATCTTACAGGCAGACCATTCCACATCCAGCATCTGGCAGGTAGTCAAGTCTAAATGCGGCATCTCGCTAGCGACCAGTCCACATCTGGCATCTATCAGGCAGCCTAGTCAATATCTGGCATCAAGTGGATGGACAATTCCACATCCGGCATCTGGCAGGCAGACCACTCCACATCCTGCATCTGGTGAAAAAGAACCCATACTACATCTGGAATCTGGCAGCAAACCATTCCCCATCCTGCAACTGGCAGGTGGTCTATTCCACTCCAGCATCAGCCAGGCAGACCATTCCATAGCCAGCATCTGGCAGGGGACCATTCCACATCCTGAAACTGACAAGCATACCATTTCACATCTGGCATCTGGCACGAATTTCATTCCACATCCGGCATCCCGTCCAGAAGATCATTCTACATCCGGCATCTCGCCGCTGTACGATTACACATCCGGCATCTGGTACAAAGTCCATACCACATCCGGATTCTCACAGAAGGACCATTCCACCTACGGCATCTGGCAGGTGGAACATTCCACATCTGGCGACTCGCAGGTGGACAATTATACCTCCGACATCTTGCAGGTGGACAATTCCACATCTAGCATCTGGCACGAATTATATTGTACATCCACATTCTTACATGAGGTCCATCTGGCAGATGTACCATTCCAAATCCGGAATGTGTCAGAGGAACATTCCACATCCAGCATCTTCCAGAAGGACAATTCCACATCTGGCATCTGTTAGGCAGAGCAGTCCATGTCCAGCAAATGGCAGGAAGATGATACCAGATTCAGCATCTTACTGGCAGACCATTCCACATCTAGCATGTGGCAGGTAGTCAATTCTAAATCCGGCATCTCACTGGCAGACCAGTCCAAATCTGGCATCTGGCAGGCCAAACACTCCACATTCAGTATCTGGCAGGAGTACCATTCCACATCTGGCATTTGGCAGCAAACAAATCCACATCCGGCGATGGACAGTATAAATTTGTTATGTGAGTGAGTTCCACAGTGTAACCGTGTTATGTGAGTCAGTTCCACAGTGTAAACTTGTCATATGAGAGAGTTGCACAGTATAATTTTGTTTACTTAGTGTAACCCATATTCCAAACTATATGTTAGTGTGTCCCACAGAGTAAACTTGTTGTGTGAGTAATTTAGACTGTGTGACCTTATTATGTGAGTGATTCCCACCATGTAAACTTGTTATGTGTCTGAGTTTCACTGTGTAACCTTATAATTTTGCTAAATTCGATATTGTTTGTTCGTGAGTTCCTCAGTGCAACTTTTTTAGGTGAGTGAGTTCCACAGTGTAACCGTGTTATGTAATTTACACAGTGTGACCTTGTTATGTGAGTGAGTCCCACCGTTTGACCTTGTTATATGAGAGAGTTTGAAAGTGTGACGTTGTTATGGAAGTGAATTCCACAGTGTCAACCTGTCGAGTTAGTGAGCCTCAGAGTGTAACATTGGTAGAGAGTGAGTTTGACTGTGTGACATTGTTATGTGTGAGATTCCCACAGTGTAAACTTGTTATGTGGGTGTGTTTCACAGTGTTACCTTGTAATTTTGCTAAATTCGATATTGAACATGTTATGTTAGTGAGTTTCTCAATGAAACATGTTCTGGTGTGTGTGTTCCACAGTGTAACCGTGTTATTTTGGAGAGTTCCACAGTATAATTTTGGGTATTTAGGGCATCCCATATTGTAAACTTTATGTTAGTGAGTCCCACAGTGTAAATTTGTTACGTGAGTAATTTTCACAGTGTGACCTTATTATGTTAGTCCCACAAGTTGTCCTTATTATGTGAGAAATTCCCACAGAGTAAACTTGTAATGTCAGTGAGTTTGAAAGTGTGACATTGTTATAGAAGTGATTTCCACAGTGTCAACCTTTCTACTTAGTGAGTCTCAGGGTGTAACATTGGTATGGAGTGCGTTCGACAGTGTGACATTTTATGTGTGAAATTCCCAAGGTGTAAATTTGTTATGTGGGTGAGTTTCACAGTGTAACCTTGTAATTTTGCAAAATTCAGTATTGAAAATGTTATGTTAGTGAGTTCCTCAGTGCAACTTTTTTAGGTGAGTGTGTTCCACAGTGTGAGTGAGTCTCACCATTTGACCTTGTAATGTCAGTGAGTTTGAAAGTGTGACATTGTTATGGAAGTGAATTCCACAGTGTCAACCTGTCTAGTTAGTGGGCCTCAGAGTATAACATTGGTATAGAGTGAGTTTGACAGTGTGACATTGTTATGTGTGAGAGTCCCACCGTGTAAACTTGTTATGTGTCTGAGTTTCACAGTGTTACCTTTTAATTTCGCTAAATTCGATTTTGAAAATGTGATGTTAATGAGTTCCTCAGTGTAATCTTTTTAGGTGAGTAAGTCCCATGGTGTAAACTTGTTCCGGGAGTAACTTACACAGTGTGACCGTATTATGTGAGTCCCAAAATTTGACCTTGTTGTGTGAGTGATTCCCACCATGTAAACTGGTTATGTGCCTGAGTTTCACAGTGTAACCTTGTAATTTTGCTAAATTCGAAAATGAAAAAGTTATATTAGTGAGTTCCTCAGTGCAACTTTTTTAGGTGAGTGAGTTCCACAGTGTAACCGTGTTATGTAATTTACACAGTGTGACCTTGTTATGTGAGTGAGTCCCACCGTTTGACCTTGTTATATGAGAGAGTTTGAAAGTGTGACGTTGTTATGGAAGTGAATTCCACAGTGTCAACCTGTCTAGTTAGTGAGCCTCAGAGTGTAACATTGGTAGAGAGTGAGTTTGACTGTGTGACATTGTTATGTGTGAGATTCCCACAGTGTAAACTTGTTATGTGGGTGTGTTTCACAGTGTTACCTTGTAATTTTGCTAAATTCGATATTGAACATGTTATGTTAGTGAGTTCCTCAATGAAACATGTTCTGGTGTGTGTGTTCCACATTGTAACCGTGTTATTTTGGAGAGTTCCACAGTATAATTTTGGGTATTTAGGGCATCCCATATTGTAAACTTTATGTTAGTGAGTCCCACAGTGTAAATTTGTTACGTGAGTAATTTTCACAGTGTGACCTTATTATGTTAGTCCCACAAGTTGTCCTTATTATGTGAGAAATTCCCACAGAGTAAACTTGTAATGTCAGTGAGTTTGAAAGTGTGACATTGTTATAGAAGTGATTTCCACAGTGTCAACCTTTCTACTTAGTGAGTCTCAGGGTGTAACATTGGTATGGAGTGCGTTCGACAGTGTGACATTTTATGTGTGAAATTCCCAAGGTGTAAATTTGTTATGTGGGTGAGTTTCACAGTGTAACCTTGTAATTTTGCAAAATTCAGTATTGAAAATGTTATGTTAGTGAGTTCCTCAGTGCAACTTTTTTAGGTGAGTGTGTTCCACAGTGTGAGTGAGTCTCACCATTTGACCTTGTAATGTCAGTGAGTTTGAAAGTGTGACATTGTTATGGAAGTGAATTCCACAGTGTCAACCTGTCTAGTTAGTGGGCCTCAGAGTATAACATTGGTATAGAGTGAGTTTGACAGTGTGACATTGTTATGTGTGAGAGTCCCACCGTGTAAACTTGTTATGTGTCTGAGTTTCACAGTGTTACCTTTTAATTTCGCTAAATTCGATTTTGAAAATGTGATGTTAATGAGTTCCTCAGTGTAATCTTTTTAGGTGAGTAAGTCCCATGGTGTAAACTTGTTCCGGGAGTAACTTACACAGTGTGACCGTATTATGTGAGTCCCAAAATTTGACCTTGTTGTGTGAGTGATTCCCACCATGTAAACTGGTTATGTGCCTGAGTTTCACAGTGTAACCTTGTAATTTTGCTAAATTCGAAAATGAAAAAGTTATATTAGTGAGTTCCTCAGTGCAACTTTTTTAGGTGAGTGAGTTCCACAGTGTAAACTTGTTATGTTAGTGAGTTCCACAGTGTAAACTTGTCATGTGAGAGATTTGCACAGTATAATTTTGGGTACTTAGGGAATCCCATATTGTAAACTTGATGTTAGTGAGTCCCACAGTGTAAATATGTTCTGTGAGTAATTTACACAGTGTGACCTTATTATGTGCATCCCACAAATTCACCTTATTATGTGAGAGATTCCCAGAGTGTAAACTTGTTATGTGAGTGAGTTTGAAAGTGTGACATTGTTATCGAAGTGATTTCCATAGTGTCAACCTTTCTACTTAGTGAGTATCAGAGTGTAACATTGGTATGGAGTGTGTTCGACAGTGTGACATTATTATATGTGAGATTCCCACCGTGTAAACTTGTTATGTGGGTGAGTTTCACAGTGTTACCTTGTATTTCGCTAAATTCGACATTGAAAATGTTATGTTAGTGAATTCCTCAGCGTGACCTTTTTAGGTGAGTGAGTCCCACACTGTAAACTCACCGCTGTACCATTTCAAATCTGGCATCTGGCACGAATTCAATTCCACATCCGGTATATTGTCCAGAAGATCATTCTACTCTGGCATCTCGCCGCTGTACCATTACACATCCAGCATCTGTCATGAAGTCCATTCCACATCCAGATTCTCACAGAAGGACCGTTCCACCTCTGGCATCTGGCAGGCAGACCATTCCACATTTGGTCTTTTGCAGGTGGACAATTCCACCTCCGGAATCTGGCAAGCATACAATTCCACATCTGGCATCTGGCACGAATTATATTGTACATCCAGAGTCTCACATGACGAACATTCCACCTCCGGCATCTGGCAGATGTACCATTCCACATCCGGAATGTGTCAGAGGAAAATTCCACATCCAGCATCTTCCAGGTGGACAATTCCACATCCATCATCTGTTAGGCTGAGCAGTCCAATTCCAGCAAATGGCAGGAAGATGATAGCAGATTCAGCATCTTACAGGCAGACCATTCCACATCCAGCATCTGGCAGGTAGTCAAGTCTAAATGCGGCATCTCGCTAGCGACCAGTCCACATCTGGCATCTATCAGGCAGCCTAGTCAATATCTGGCATCAAGTGGATGGACAATTCCACATCCGGCATCTGGCAGGCAGACCACTCCACATCCTGCATCTGGTGAAAAAGAACCCATACTACATCTGGAATCTGGCAGCAAACCATTCCCCATCCTGCAACTGGCAGGTGGTCTATTCCACTCCAGCATCAGCCAGGCAGACCATTCCATAGCCAGCATCTGGCAGGGGACCATTCCACATCCTGAAACTGACAAGCATACCATTTCACATCTGGCATCTGGCACGAATTTCATTCCACATCCGGCATCCCGTCCAGAAGATCATTCTACATCCGGCATCTCGCCGCTGTACGATTACACATCCGGCATCTGGTACAAAGTCCATACCACATCCGGATTCTCACAGAAGGACCATTCCACCTACGGCATCTGGCAGGTGGAACATTCCACATCTGGCGACTCGCAGGTGGACAATTATACCTCCGACATCTTGCAGGTGGACAATTCCACATCTAGCATCTGGCACGAATTATATTGTACATCCACATTCTTACATGAGGACCATCTGGCAGATGTACCATTCCAAATCCGGAATGTGTCAGAGGAACATTCCACATCCAGCATCTTCCAGAAGGACAATTCCACATCTGGCATCTGTTAGGCAGAGCAGTCCATGTCCAGCAAATGGCAGGAAGATGATACCAGATTCAGCATCTTACTGGCAGACCATTCCACATCTAGCATGTGGCAGGTAGTCAATTCTAAATCCGGCATCTCACTGGCAGACCAGTCCAAATCTGGCATCTGGCAGGCCAAACACTCCACATTCAGTATCTGGCAGGAGTACCATTCCACATCTGGCATTTGGCAGCAAACAAATCCACATCCGGCGATGGACAGTATAAATTTGTTATGTGAGTGAGTTCCACAGTGTAACCGTGTTATGTGAGTCAGTTCCACAGTGTAAACTTGTCATATGAGAGAGTTGCACAGTATAATTTTGTTTACTTAGTGTAACCCATATTCCAAACTATATGTTAGTGTGTCCCACAGAGTAAACTTGTTGTGTGAGTAATTTAGACTGTGTGACCTTATTATGTGAGTGATTCCCACCATGTAAACTTGTTATGTGTCTGAGTTTCACTGTGTAACCTTATAATTTTGCTAAATTCGATATTGTTTGTTCGTGAGTTCCTCAGTGCAACTTTTTTAGGTGAGTGAGTTCCACAGTGTAACCGTGTTATGTAATTTACACAGTGTGACCTTGTTATGTGAGTGAGTCCCACCGTTTGACCTTGTTATATGAGAGAGTTTGAAAGTGTGACGTTGTTATGGAAGTGAATTCCACAGTGTCAACCTGTCTAGTTAGTGAGCCTCAGAGTGTAACATTGGTAGAGAGTGAGTTTGACTGTGTGACATTGTTATGTGTGAGATTCCCACAGTGTAAACTTGTTATGTGGGTGTGTTTCACAGTGTTACCTTGTAATTTTGCTAAATTCGATATTGAACATGTTATGTTAGTGAGTTCCTCAATGAAACATGTTCTGGTGTGTGTGTTCCACAGTGTAACCGTGTTATTTTGGAGAGTTCCACAGTATAATTTTGGGTATTTAGGGCATCCCATATTGTAAACTTTATGTTAGTGAGTCCCACAGTGTAAATTTGTTACGTGAGTAATTTTCACAGTGTGACCTTATTATGTTAGTCCCACAAGTTGTCCTTATTATGTGAGAAATTCCCACAGAGTAAACTTGTAATGTCAGTGAGTTTGAAAGTGTGACATTGTTATAGAAGTGATTTCCACAGTGTCAACCTTTCTACTTAGTGAGTCTCAGGGTGTAACATTGGTATGGAGTGCGTTCGACAGTGTGACATTTTATGTGTGAAATTCCCAAGGTGTAAATTTGTTATGTGGGTGAGTTTCACAGTGTAACCTTGTAATTTTGCAAAATTCAGTATTGAAAATGTTATGTTAGTGAGTTCCTCAGTGCAACTTTTTTAGGTGAGTGTGTTCCACAGTGTGAGTGAGTCTCACCATTTGACCTTGTAATGTCAGTGAGTTTGAAAGTGTGACATTGTTATGGAAGTGAATTCCACAGTGTCAACCTGTCTAGTTAGTGGGCCTCAGAGTATAACATTGGTATAGTGTGAGTTTGACAGTGTGACATTGTTATGTGTGAGAGTCCCACCGTGTAAACTTGTTATGTGTCTGAGTTTCACAGTGTTACCTTTTAATTTCGCTAAATTCGATTTTGAAAATGTGATGTTAATGAGTTCCTCAGTGTAATCTTTTTAGGTGAGTAAGTCCCATGGTGTAAACTTGTTCCGGGAGTAACTTACACAGTGTGACCGTATTATGTGAGTCCCAAAATTTGACCTTGTTGTGTGAGTGATTCCCACCATGTAAACTGGTTATGTGCCTGAGTTTCACAGTGTAACCTTGTAATTTTGCTAAATTCGAAAATGAAAAAGTTATATTAGTGAGTTCCTCAGTGCAACTTTTTTAGGTGAGTGAGTTCCACAGTGTAAACTTGTTATGTGAGTGAGTTCCACAGTGTAAACTTGTCATGTGAGAGATTTGCACAGTATAATTTTGGGTACTTAGGGAATCCCATATTGTAAACTTGATGTTAGTGAGTCCCACAGTGTAAATATGTTCTGTGAGTAATTTACACAGTGTGACCTTATTATGTGCATCCCACAAATTCACCTTATTATGTGAGAGATTCCCAGAGTGTAGACTTGTTATGTGAGTGAGTTTGAAAGTGTGACATTGTTATCGAAGTGATTTCCATAGTGTCAACCTTTCTACTTAGTGAGTATCAGAGTGTAACATTGGTATGGAGTGTGTTCGACAGTGTGACATTATTATATGTGAGATTCCCACCGTGTAAACTTGTTATGTGGGTGAGTTTCACAGTGTTACCTTGTATTTCGCTAAATTCGACATTGAAAATGTTATGTTAGTGAATTCCTCAGCGTGACCTTTTTAGGTGAGTGAGTCCCACACTGTAAACTCACCGCTGTACCATTTCAAATCTGGCATCTGGCACGAATTCAATTCCACATCCGGTATATTGTCCAGAAGATCATTCTACTCTGGCATCTCGCCGCTGTACCATTACACATCCAGCATCTGTCATGAAGTCCATTCCACATCCAGATTCTCACAGAAGGACCGTTCCACCTCTGGCATCTGGCAGGCAGACCATTCCACATTTGGTCTTTTGCAGGTGGACAATTCCACCTCCGGAATCTGGCAAGCATACAATTCCACATCTGGCATCTGGCACGAATTATATTGTACATCCAGAGTCTCACATGACGAACATTCCACCTCCGGCATCTGGCAGATGTACCATTCCACATCCGGAATGTGTCAGAGGAAAATTCCACATCCAGCATCTTCCAGGTGGACAATTCCACATCCATCATCTGTTAGGCTGAGCAGTCCAATTCCAGCAAATGGCAGGAAGATGATAGCAGATTCAGCATCTTACAGGCAGACCATTCCACATCCAGCATCTGGCAGGTAGTCAAGTCTAAATGCGGCATCTCGCTAGCGACCAGTCCACATCTGGCATCTATCAGGCAGCCTAGTCAATATCTGGCATCAAGTGGATGGACAATTCCACATCCGGCATCTGGCAGGCAGACCACTCCACATCCTGCATCTGGTGAAAAAGAACCCATACTACATCTGGAATCTGGCAGCAAACCATTCCCCATCCTGCAACTGGCAGGTGGTCTATTCCACTCCAGCATCAGCCAGGCAGACCATTCCATAGCCAGCATCTGGCAGGGGACCATTCCACATCCTGAAACTGACAAGCATACCATTTCACATCTGGCATCTGGCACGAATTTCATTCCACATCCGGCATCCCGTCCAGAAGATCATTCTACATCCGGCATCTCGCCGCTGTACGATTACACATCCGGCATCTGGTACAAAGTCCATACCACATCCGGATTCTCACAGAAGGACCATTCCACCTACGGCATCTGGCAGGTGGAACATTCCACATCTGGCGACTCGCAGGTGGACAATTATACCTCCGACATCTTGCAGGTGGACAATTCCACATCTAGCATCTGGCACGAATTATATTGTACATCCACATTCTTACATGAGGTCCATCTGGCAGATGTACCATTCCAAATCCGGAATGTGTCAGAGGAACATTCCACATCCAGCATCTTCCAGAAGGACAATTCCACATCTGGCATCTGTTAGGCAGAGCAGTCCATGTCCAGCAAATGGCAGGAAGATGATACCAGATTCAGCATCTTACTGGCAGACCATTCCACATCTAGCATGTGGCAGGTAGTCAATTCTAAATCCGGCATCTCACTGGCAGACCAGTCCAAATCTGGCATCTGGCAGGCCAAACACTCCACATTCAGTATCTGGCAGGAGTACCATTCCACATCTGGCATTTGGCAGCAAACAAATCCACATCCGGCGATGGACAGTATAAATTTGTTATGTGAGTGAGTTCCACAGTGTAACCGTGTTATGTGAGTCAGTTCCACAGTGTAAACTTGTCATATGAGAGAGTTGCACAGTATAATTTTGTTTACTTAGTGTAACCCATATTCCAAACTATATGTTAGTGTGTCCCACAGAGTAAACTTGTTGTGTGAGTAATTTAGACTGTGTGACCTTATTATGTGAGTGATTCCCACCATGTAAACTTGTTATGTGTCTGAGTTTCACTGTGTAACCTTATAATTTTGCTAAATTCGATATTGTTTGTTCGTGAGTTCCTCAGTGCAACTTTTTTAGGTGAGTGAGTTCCACAGTGTAACCGTGTTATGTAATTTACACAGTGTGACCTTGTTATGTGAGTGAGTCCCACCGTTTGACCTTGTTATATGAGAGAGTTTGAAAGTGTGACGTTGTTATGGAAGTGAATTCCACAGTGTCAACCTGTCTAGTTAGTGAGCCTCAGAGTGTAACATTGGTAGAGAGTGAGTTTGACTGTGTGACATTGTTATGTGTGAGATTCCCACAGTGTAAACTTGTTATGTGGGTGTGTTTCACAGTGTTACCTTGTAATTTTGCTAAATTCGATATTGAACATGTTATGTTAGTGAGTTTCTCAATGAAACATGTTCTGGTGTGTGTGTTCCACAGTGTAACCGTGTTATTTTGGAGAGTTCCACAGTATAATTTTGGGTATTTAGGGCATCCCATATTGTAAACTTTATGTTAGTGAGTCCCACAGTGTAAATTTGTTACGTGAGTAATTTTCACAGTGTGACCTTATTATGTTAGTCCCACAAGTTGTCCTTATTATGTGAGAAATTCCCACAGAGTAAACTTGTAATGTCAGTGAGTTTGAAAGTGTGACATTGTTATAGAAGTGATTTCCACAGTGTCAACCTTTCTACTTAGTGAGTCTCAGGGTGTAACATTGGTATGGAGTGCGTTCGACAGTGTGACATTTTATGTGTGAAATTCCCAAGGTGTAAATTTGTTATGTGGGTGAGTTTCACAGTGTAACCTTGTAATTTTGCAAAATTCAGTATTGAAAATGTAATGTTAGTGAGTTCCTCAGTGCAACTTTTTTAGGTGAGTGTGTTCCACAGTGTGAGTGAGTCTCACCATTTGACCTTGTAATGTCAGTGAGTTTGAAAGTGTGACATTGTTATGGAAGTGAATTCCACAGTGTCAACCTGTCTAGTTAGTGGGCCTCAGAGTATAACATTGGTATAGAGTGAGTTTGACAGTGTGACATTGTTATGTGTGAGAGTCCCACCGTGTAAACTTGTTATGTGTCTGAGTTTCACAGTGTTACCTTTTAATTTTGCTAAATTCGATTTTGAAAATGTGATGTTAATGAGTTCCTCAGTGTAATCTTTTTAGGTGAGTAAGTCCCATGGTGTAAACTTGTTCTGGGAGTAACTTACACAGTGTGACCGTATTATGTGAGTCCCAAAATTTGACCTTGTTGTGTGAGTGATTCCCACCATGTAAACTGGTTATGTGCCTGAGTTTCACAGTGTAACCTTGTAATTTTGCTAAATTCGAAAATGAAAAAGTTATATTAGTGAGTTCCTCAGTGCAACTTTTTTAGGTGAGTGAGTTCCACAGTGTAAACTTGTTATGTGAGTGAGTTCCACAGTGTAAACTTGTCATGTGAGAGATTTGCACAGTATAATTTTGGGTACTTAGGGAATCCCATATTGTAAACTTGATGTTAGTGAGTCCCACAGTGTAAATATGTTCTGTGAGTAATTTACACAGTGTGACCTTATTATGTGCATCCCACAAATTCACCTTATTATGTGAGAGATTCCCAGAGTGTAAACTTGTTATGTGAGTGAGTTTGAAAGTGTGACATTGTTATCGAAGTGATTTCCATAGTGTCAACCTTTCTACTTAGTGAGTATCAGAGTGTAACATTGGTATGGAGTGTGTTTGACAGTGTGACATTATTATCTGTGAGATTCCCACCGTGTAAACTTGTTATGTGGGTGAGTTTCACAGTGTTACCTTGTATTTCGCTAAATTCGACATTGAAAATGTTATGTTAGTGAATTCCTCAGCGTGACCTTTTTAGGTGAGTGAGTCCCACACTGTAAACTCACCGCTGTACCATTTCAAATCTGGCATCTGGCACGAATTCAATTCCACATCCGGTATATTGTCCAGAAGATCATTCTACTCTGGCATCTCGCCGCTGTACCATTACACATCCAGCATCTGTCATGAAGTCCATTCCACATCCAGATTCTCACAGAAGGACCGTTCCACCTCTGGCATCTGGCAGGTGGACCATTCCACATCTGGCATCTGGCAGGCAGATCATTCCACATTTGGGTGTTTGCAGGTGGACAATTCCAACTCTGGGATCAGGCAAGCATACAATTCCACATCTGGCATCTGGCACAAATTATATTGTACATCCAGAGCCTCACATGGGGAACATTCCACCTCCGTCATCTGGCAGATGTACCATTCCACATGCGGAATGTGTCAGAGGAACATTCCACATCAGCATCTTCCAGGTGGACAATTCCACATCCATCATCTGTTAGGCTGAGCAGTCCAATTCCAGCAAATGGCAGGAAGATGATACCAGATTCAGCATCTTACAGGCAGACCATTCCACATCCAGCATCTGGCAGGTAGTCAATTCTAAATGCGGCATCTCGCTGGCAGACCAGTCCACATCTGGCATCTATCAGGCAGACTAGTGAATATTTGGCATCAAGTGGGTGGACAATGCCACATCTGGCATCAGGCAGTCCGACCACTCCACATGCTGCATCTGGGAAAAAAAAACATTCTATATCTGGCATCTGGCAGCAAACCATTCCCCATCCTGCAACTGGCAGGTGGTCTATTCCACACCAGCATCAGCCAGGCAGACCATTCCATATCCAGCATCTGGCAGAGGACCATTCCACATCCTGAAACTGACAAGCATACCATTTCACATCTGGCATCTGGCACGAATTTCATTCCACATCCGGCATCAGTCCAGAAGATCATTCTACATCCGGCATGTCGCCGCTGTACCATTACACGTCCGGCATCTGGTACAAAGTCCATTCCACATCCGGATTCTCACAGAAGGACCATTCCACCTCCGGCATCTGGCAGGTGGAACATTCCACATCTGGCGTCTCGCAGGTGGACAATTATACCTCCGACATCTTGCAGGTGCACAATTCCACATCTAGCATCTGGCACGAATTATATTGTAAATCCACATTCTCACATGAGGACCATCTGGCAGATGTACCATTCCAAATCTGGAATGTGTCAGAGGAACATTCCACATCCAGCATCTTCCAGATGGACAATTCCACATCTGGCATCTGTTAGGCAGAGCAGTCCATGTCCAGCAAATGGCAGGAAGATGATACCAGATTCAGCATCTTACAGGCAAACCATTCCACATCTAGCATGTGGCAGGTAGTCAATTCTAAATAGGGCATCTCACTGGCAGACCAGTCTAAATCTGGCATCTGGCAGGCCAACCACTCCACATTCAGAATCTGGTAGGAGTACCATTCCACATCTGGCATTTGGCTGCAAACAAATCCACATCCGGCGATGGACAGTATAAATTTGTTACGTGAGTCGGTTCCACAGTGTAAACTTGTCATATGAGAGAGTTGCACAGTATAATTTTGTTTACTTAGTGTAACCCATATTCCAAACTATATGTTAGTGTGTCCCACAGAGTAAACTTGTTGTGTGAGTAATATACACAGTGTGACCTTGTTGTGTGAGAGATTCCCATCATGTAAACCTGTTATGTATCTGAGTTTCACAGTGTAACCTTGTAATTTTGCTAAATTCGATATTGAAAATGTTATGTTAGTCAGTTCCTCAGTGTAACCTTTTTAGGTGAGTTCCACAGTGTAACCGTTTAAAGTGAGCGAATTACACAGTGTTACCGTGTTATGTGAGTCAGTTCCACAGTGTAAACTTGTCATGTTAGAGAGTTTCACAGTCCAATTTTGTTCACTTAGGGAATCCCATATTGCAAACTTCATGTAAGTGAGTCCCATAGTGTTAACTTGATTTGTGAATCATTTACACAGTGTGACCTCATTGTGAGTGATTCCCACCATGTAAACTTGTTATGTGTCTGAGTTTCACAGTGTAACCCTGTAATTTTACTAAATGCGATATTGAAAAAGTTATGTTCGTGAGTTCCTCAGTGCAACCTTTTTAGGTGAGTGAGTCCCACACTGTAAATTCACCGCTGTACCATTTCACATCCGGCTTCAGGCACGAATTCCATTCCACATCCGGTAACTGTCCAGAAGATCATTCTACTCTGGCATCTCGCCGCTGTACCATTACACATCCAGCATCTGTAATGAAGTCCATTCCACATCCGGATTCTCACAGAAGGACGATTCCACCTCCGGCATCTGACAGGTGGACCATTCCACATCTGGCATCTGGCAGGCAGACCATTCCACATTTGGGCTTTTGCAGGTGGACAATTCCACCTCCGGGATCTGGCAAGCATACAATTCCACATCTGGCATCTGGCACGAATTATATTGTACATCCATAGTCTCACATGAGGAACATTCCACCTCTGGCATCTGGTAGATGTACCATTCCACATCCGGAATGTATCAGAGGAACATTCCACATCCAGCATCTTCCAGGTGGACAATTCCACATCCATCATCTGTTTGGCTCAGCAGTCCAATTCCAGCAAATGGCAGGAAGATGATACCAGATTCAGCATCTTACAGGCTGACCATTCCACATCCAGCATCTGGCAGGTAGTCAATTCTAAATGCGACATCTCGCTGGCAAACCAGTCCACATCTGGCATCTATCAGGCAGACTAGTCAATATCTGGCATCAAGAGGGTGGACAATGCCACATCTGGTATCTGGCAGGCCGACCACTCCACATCCTGCATCTCGGAAAAAAAAAACATTCTACATCTGGCATCTGGCAGCAAACCATTCCCCATCTGCAACTGGCAGGTGGTCTATTCCACTCCAGCATCAGCGAGGCAGACCATTACATATTCACCATCTGGCAGAGGACCATTCCACATCCTGCAAATGACAAGCATACCATTTCACATCTGGCATCTGGCACGAATTTCATTCCACATCCGGCATCCGTCCAGAAGATTATTCTACATCCGGCATCTCGCTGCTGTACCATTACACGTCCGGCATCTGTCATGAAGTCCATTCCACATCCAGATTCTCACAGAAGGACCATTCTAGCTTCGGCATCTGGCAGGTGGACCATTCCACATCTGGCATCTGGCAGGTGGACCATTCCACATTTGGGCTTTTGCAGGTGGACAATTCCACCTCCGGGATCTGGCAAGCATACAATTCCACATCTGGCATCTGGCACGAATTATATTTTACATCCAGAATCTCACATGAGGAACATTCCACCTCCGGCATCTGGCAGATTTGCCGTTCCACATCCGGAATGTGTCAGAGAAACATTCCACATCCAGCATCTACCAGGTGAACAATTCCACATCCCTCATCTGTTAGGCTGAGCAGTCCAATTCCTGCAAATGGCAGGAAGATGATACCAGATTCAGCATCATACAGGCAGACCATTCCAAATCCAGCATCTGGCAGGTAGTCAAATCTAAATGCGGCATCTCGCTGGCAGACCAGTCCACATCTGGCATCTATCAGGCAGACTAGTCAATATCTGGCATCAAGTGGGTGGACAATGCCACATCTGGCATCTGGCAGGCCGACCACTCCACATCCGGCATCTGGGAAAAAAAAACATTCTACATCTGGCATCTGGCAGCAAACCATTCCCCATCCTGCAACTGGCAGGTGGTCTATTCCACTCCAGCATCAGCCAGGCAGACCATTCCATATCCAGCATCTGGCAGAGGACCATTCCACATCCTGCAACTGACAAGCATACCATTTCACATCTGGCATCTGGCACGAATTTCATTCCACATCCGGCATCCGTCCAGAAGATTATTCTACATCTGGCATCTCGCCGCTGTACCATTACACGTCCGGCATCTGTCATGAAGTCCATTCCACATCCGGATTCTCACAGAAGGACCATTCCACCTTCGGCATCTGGCAGGTGGACCATTCCACATCTGGCATCTGGCAGGTGGACCATTCCACATCTGCCATCTGGCAGGCAGACCATTCCACATTTGGGCTTTTGCAGGTGGACAATTCCACCTCCGGGATCTGGCAAGCATACAATTCCACATCTGGCATCTGGCACGAATTATATTTTACATCCAGAGTCTCACATGAGGAACATTCCACCTCCGGCATCTGGCAGATTTGACGTTCCACATCCTGAATGTGTCAGAGGAACATTCCACATCCAGCATCTTCCAGGTGAACAATTCCACATCCCTCATCTGTTAGGCTGAGCAGTCCAATTCCAGAAAATGGCAGGAAGATGATACCAGATTCAGCATCTTACAGGCAGACCATTCCACATCCAGCATCTGGCAGGGAGTCAATTCTAAATGCGGCATCTCGCTGGCAGACCAGTCCACATCTGGCATCTATCAGGCAGACTAGTTAATATCTGGGATCAAGTGGGTGGACAATGCCACATCTGGCATCAGGCAGTCCGACCACTCCACATGCTGCATCTGGGAAAAAAAAACATTCTATATCTGGCATCTGGCAGCAAACCATTCCCCATCCTGCAACTGGCAGGTGGTCTATTCCACACCAGCATCAGCCAGGCAGACTATTCCATATCCAGCATCTGGCAGAGGACCATTCCACATCCTGAAACTGACAAGCATACCATTTCACATCTGGCATCTGGCACGAATTTCATTCCACATCCAGCATCCGTCCAGAAGATCATTCTACATCCGGCATCTCGCCGCTGTACCATTACACGTCCGGCAGCTGGTACAAAGTCCATTCCACATCCGGATTCTCACAGAAGGACCATTCCACTTCCGGCATCTGGCAGGTGGAACATTCCACATCTGCCGTCTCGCAGGTGGACAATTATACCTCCGACATCTTGCAGGTGCACAATTCCACATCTAGCATTTGGCACGAATTATATTGTAAATCCACATTCTCACATGAGGACCATCTGGCAGATGTACCATTCCAAATCCGGAATGTGTCAGAGGAACATTCCACATCCAGCATCTTCCAGATGGACAATTCCACATCTGGCATCTGTTAGGCAGAGCAGTCCATGTCCAGCAAATGGCAGGAAGATGATACCAGATTCAGCATCTTACTGGCAGACCATTCCACATCTAGCATGTGGCAGGTAGTCAATTCTAAATCCGGCATCTCACTGGCAGACCAGTCCAAATCTGGCATCTGGCAGGCCAAACACTCCACATTCAGTATCTGGCAGGAGTACCATTCCACATCTGGCATTTGGCAGCAAACAAATCCACATCCGGCGATGGACAGTATAAATTTGTTATGTGAGTGAGTTCCACAGTGTAACCGTGTTATGTGAGTCAGTTCCACAGTGTAAACGTCATGTGAGAGAGTTGCACAGCACAATTTTGTTTACTTAGTGTAACCCATATTCCAAACTATATGTTAGTGTGTCCCACAGAGTAAACTTGTTGTGTGAGCAATTTAGACAGTGTGACCTTATTATGTGAGTGATTCCCACCATGTAAACTTGTAATGTGTCTGAGTTTCACTGTGTAACCTTATAATTTTGCTAAATTCGATATTGTTTGTTCGTGAGTTCCTCAGTGCAACTTTTTTAGGTGAGTGAGTTCCACAGTGTAAACTTGTCATGTGAGAGATTTGCACAGTATAATTTTGGGTACTTAGGGAATCCCATATTGTAAACTTTATGTTAGTGAGTACAACGGTGTAAATTTGTTCTGTGAGTAATTTACACAGTGTGACCTTATTATGTGCATCCCACAAATTCACCTTATTATGTGAGAGATTCCCAGAGTGTAAACTTGTTATGTGAGTGAGTTTGAAAGTGTGACATTGTTATCGAAGTGATTTCCATAGTGTCAACCTTTCTACTTAGTGAGTATCAGAGTGTAACATTGGTATGGAGTGTGTTCAACAGTGTTACATTGTTATATGTGAGATTCCCACCGTGTAAACTTGTTATGTGGGTGAGTTTCACAGTGTAACCTTGTAATTTCGCTAAATTCAGTATTGAAAATGTTATGTTAGTGAATTCCTCAGCGTGACCTTTTTAGGTGAGTGAGTCCCACACTGTAAACTCACCGCTGTACCATTTCAAATCTGGCATCTGGCACGAATTCCATTCCACATCCGGTATATTGTCCAGAAGATCATTATACTCTGGCATCTCGCCGCTGTTCCATTACACATCCAGCATCTGTCATGAAGTCCATTCCACATCTGGATTCTCACAGAAGGACCATTCTACCTCCGGCATCTGACAGGTGGACCATTCCACATCTGGCATCTGGCAGGCAGACCATTCCACATTTGTGTGTTTGCAGGTCGACAATTCCAACTACGGGATCTTTCAAGCATACATATCCACATCTGGCATCTGGCACAAATTATATTGTACATCCAGAGCCTCACATGAGGAACATTCCACCTCCGTCATCTGGCAGATGTACCATTCCACATGCGGAATGTGTCAGAGGAACATTCCACATCCAGCATCTTCCAGGTGGACAATTCCACATCCATTATCTGTTAGGCTGAGCAGTCCAATTCCAGCAAATGGCAGGAAGATGATACCAGATTCAGCATCTTACAGGCAGACCATTCCACATCCAGCATCTGGCAGGTAGTCAATTCTAAATGCGGCATCTCGCTGGCAGACCAGTCCACATCTGGCATCTATCAGGCAGACTAGTCAATATCTGGGATCAAGTGGGTGGACAATGCCACATCTGGCATCAGGCAGTCCGACCACTCCACATGCTGCATCTGGGAAAAAAAAACATTCTATATCTGGCATCTGGCAGCAAACCATTCCCCATCCTGCAACTGGCACGTGGTCTATTCCACACCAGCATCAGCAAGGCAGACTATTCCATATCCAGCATCTATCAGAGGACCATTCCACATCCTAAAACTGACAAGCATACCATTTCACATCTGGCATCTGGCACGAATTTCATTCCACATCCGGCATCCTTCCAGAAGATCAGTCTACATCCGGCATCTCGCCGCTGTACCATTACACGTCCGGCATCTGGTATAAAGTCCATTCCACATCCGGATTCTCACAGAAGGACCATTCCACCTCCGGCATCTGGCAGGTGGAACATTCCACATCTGCCGTCTCGCAGGTGGACAATTATACCTCCGACATCTTGCAGGTGCACAATTCCACATCTCGCATTTGGCACGAATTATATTGTAAATCCACATTCTCACATGAGGACCATCTGGCAGATGTACCATTCCAAATCCGGAATGTGTCAGAGGAACATTCCACATCCAGCATCTTCCAGATGGACAATTCCACATCTGGCATCTGTTAGGCAGAGCAGTCCATGTCCAGCAAATGGCAGGAAGATGATACCAGATTTAGCATCTTACTGGCAGACCATTCCACATCTAGCATGTGGCAGGTAGTCAATTCTAAATCCGGCATCTCACTGGCAGACCAGTCCAAATCTGGCATCTGGCAGGCCAAACACTCCACATTCAGTATCTGGCAGGAGTACCATTCCACATCTGGCATTTGGCAGCAAACAAATCCACATCCGGCGATGGACAGTATAAATTTGTTATGTGAGTGAGTTCCACAGTGTAACCGTGTTATGTGAGTCAGTTCCACAGTGTAAACGTCATGTGAGAGAGTTGCACAGTACAATTTTGTTTACTTAGTGTAACCCATATTCCAAACTATATGTTAGTGTGTCCCACAGAGTAAACTTGTTGTGTGAGCAATTTAGACAGTGTGACCTTATTATGTGAGTGATTCCCACCATGTAAACTTGTAATGTGTCTGAGTTTCACTGTGTAACCTTATAATTTTGCAAAATTCGATATTGTTTGTTCGTGAGTTCCTCAGTGCAACTTTTTTAGGTGAGTGAGTTCCACAGTGTAACCGTGTTATGTAATTTACACAGTGTGACCTTGTTATGTGAGTGAATCCCATCGTTTGACCTTGTTATATGAGAGAGTTTGAAAGTGTGACGTTGTTATGGAAGTGAATTCCACAGTGTCAACCTGTCTAGTTAGTGAGCCTCAGAGTGTAACATTGGTAGAGAGTGAGTTTGACTGTGTGACATTGTTATGTGTGAGATTCCCACAGTGTAAACTTGTTATGTGGGTGCGTTTCACAGTGTTACCCTGTAATTTTGCTAAATTCGATATTGAACATGTTATGTTAGTGAGTTCCTCAATGAAACATGTTTAGGTGAGTGTGTTCCACAGTGTAACCGTGTTATTTTGGAGAGTTCCACAGTATAATTTTGGGTACTTAGGGCATCCCATATTGTAAACTTTATGTTAGTGAGTCCCACAGTGTAAATTTGTTATGTGAGTAATTTTCACAGTGTGACCTTATTATGTGAGTCCCACAAATTCACCTTATTATGTGAGAAATTCCCACAGAGTAAATTTGTAATGTCAGTGAGTTTGAAAGTGTGACATTGTTATGGAAGTGAATTCAACAGTGTCAGCCTGTCTAGTTAGTGGGCCTCAGAGTGTAACATTGGTAGAGAGTGAGTTTGACTGTGTGACATTGTTATGTGTGAGATTCCCACAGTGTAAACTTGTTATGCGGGTGAGTTTCACAGTGTTACCTTGTAATTTTGCTAAATTCGATATTGAACATGTTTTGTTAGTGAGTTCCTCAGTGTAACCTTTTTAGGTGAGTGAGTCCCACACTGTAAACTCACCGTTGTATCATTTCACATCTGGCATCTGGCACGAATTCCATTCCACATTCGGTATCTGTCCAGAAGATCATTCTACTCTGGCATCTCGCCGCTGTACCATTTCACATCCAGCATCTGTCAAGAAGTCCATTCCACATCCGGATTCTCACAGAAGGACCATTCCACCTCCGGCATCTGACAGGTGGACCATTCCACATCTGGCATCTGGCAGGCAGACCATTCCACATTCGGAATGTGTCAGACGAACATTCCACATCCAGCATCTTCCAGGTGGACAATTCCACATCCATCATCTGTTAGGCTGAGCAGTCCAATTCCAGCAAATGGCAGGAAGATGATACCAGATTCAGCATTTTACAGGCAGACCATTCCACATCCAGCATCTGGCAGGTAGTCAATTCTAAATGCGAAATCTCACTGGCAGACCAGTCCACATCTGGCCTCTATCAGGCAGACTAGTCAATATCTGGCATCAAGTGGGTGGAGAATGCCACATCTGGCATCTGGCAGGCCGACCACTCCACATCCTGCATCTGGGAAAAGAAAACCATTCTACATCTGGCATCCGGCAGCAAACAATTTCCCATCCTGCAACTGGCAGGTGGTCTATTCCACTCCAGCATCAGCCAGGCAGACCATTCCATATCCAACATCTGGCAGAGGACCATTCCACATCCTGCAACTGACAAGCATACCATTTCACATCTGGCATCTGGCACGAATTTCATTCCAGATCCGGCATCCGTCCAGAAGATCATTCTACATCCGGCATCTCGCCGCTGTACCATTACACGTCCGGCATCTGGTACAAAGTCCATTCCACATCCGGATTCTCACAGAAGGACTATTCCACATCTTGCGACTCGCAGGTGGACAATTATACCTCCGACATCTTGCAGGTGGACAATTCCACATCTAGCATCTGGCACGAATTATATTGTACATCTACATTCTCACATGAGGACCATCTGGCAGATGTACCTTTCCAAATCCGGAATGTGTCAGAGGAACATTCCACATCCAGCATCTTCCAGATGGACAATTCCACATCTGGCATCTGTTAGGCAGAGCAGTCCATGTCCAGCAAATGGCAGGAAGATGATACCATATTCAGCATCTTACAGGCAAACCATTCCACATCTAGCATCTGGCAGGTAGTCAATTCTAAATCGGGCATCTCACTGGCAGACCAGTCCAAATCTGGCATCTGGCAGGCCAACCACTCCACATTCAGTATCTGGTAGTTGTACCATTCCACATCTGGCATTTGGCAGATAACAAATCCACATCCGGCGATTGACAGTATAAATTTGTTATACGAGTGAGTTCCACAGTGTAACCGTGTTATGTGAGTCATTTCCACAGTGTAAACTTGTCATGTGAGAGAGTTGCACCGTATAATTTTGTTCACTTGGGGAATCCCATGTTGTAAACTTCATGTGAGTTAGTCCCACGGTGTAAACGTTGTTTGAGTAATTTAGACAGTATGACCTTATTATGTGAGTGATTCCCACCATGTAAACTTGTAATGTGTCTGAGTTTCACTGTGTAACCTTGTAATTTTGCTAAATTCGATCTTGTAAAAGTTATGTAAGTGAGTTCCTCAGTGCAACTTTTTTAGGTGAGTGAGTTCCACAGTGTAAACTTGTCGTGTGAGAGATTTACACAGTATAATTTTGGGTACTTAGGGAATCCCATATTGTAAACTTTATGTTAGTGAGTCCCACAGTGTAAATTTGTTCTGTGAGTAATTTACACAGTGTGACCTTATTATGTGCGTCCCAAAAATTCACCTTATTATGTGAGAGATTCCCAGAGTTTAAATTTGTTTTGTGAGTGAGTTTGAAAGTGTGACATTGTTATCGAAGTGATTTCCATAGTGTCAACCTTTCTACTTAGTGAGTATCAGGGTGTAACATTGGTTTGGAGTGTGTGCGACAGTGTGACATTGTTATATGTGAGATTCCCACCGTGTAAACTTGTTATGTGGGTGAGTTTCACAGTGTTACCTTGTATTTCGCTAAATTCGAGATTGAAAATGTCATGTTAGTGAATTCCTCAGTGTAACCTTTTTAGGTGAGTGAGTCCCACACTGTAAACTCACCGCTGTACCATTTCACATCTGGCATCTGGCACGAATTTCATTCCACATCCGGCATCCGTCCAGAAGATCATTCTACATCCGGCATCTCGCCGCTGTACCATTACACGTCCGGCATCTGGTACAAAGTCCATTCCACATCCGGATTATCACAGAAGGACCATTCCACCTCCGGCATCTGGCAGGTGGAACATTCCACATCTGGCGTCTCGCAGGTGGACAATTATACCTCCGATATCTTGCAGGTGGACAATTCCACATCTTGCATCTGGTACGAATTATATTGTACATCCACATTCTCACATGAGGACCATCTGGCAGATGTACCATTCCAAATCCGGAATGTGTCAGAGGAACATTCCACATCCAGCATCTTCCAGATGGAGAATTCCACATCTGGCATCTGTTAGGCAGAGCAGTCCATGTCCAGCAAATGGCAGGAAGATGATACCAGATTCAGCATCTTACAGGCAGACCATTCCACATCTAGCATCTGGCAGGTAGTCAATTCTAAATCCGGCATCTCACTGGGAGACCAGTCCAAATCTGGTACCTGGCAGGCCAACCACTCCACATTCAGTATCTGGCAGGAGTACCATTCCACATCTAGCATTTGGCAGCAAACAAATCCACATCCGGAGATTGACAGTATAAATTTGTTATGTGAGTGAGTTCCACAGTGTAACCGTGTTATGTGAGTCAGTTCCACAGTGTAAACTTGTCATATGAGAGTGTTGCACAGTATAATTTTGTTGACTTAGCGTAACCCATATTCCAAACTATATGTTAGTGTGTCCCACAGAGTAAACTTGTTGTGTGAGTAATTTAGACAGTGTGACCTTATTATGTGAGTGAATCCCACCATGTAAACTTGTTATTTGTCTGAGTTTCACAGTCTAACCTTGTAATTTTGCTAAATTCGATATTGAAAATGTTATGTGAGTGAGTTCCACTGTGTAAACTTGTCAAGTCAGAGAGTTGCACAGTATAATTTTGTTTACCTAGTGAAACCCATATTCTAAACTATATGTTAGTGTGTCCCACAGTGTAAACTTCTGTGAGTAATTTACATAATGTGACCTTGTCATGTGATTGATTCCCACCATGTAAACTTGTTATGTGTCTGAGTTTCACAGTGTAACCTTGTAATTTTGCTAAATTCGACATTGAAAATGTGATGTTTGTGAGTTCCACAGTGTAACCGTGTTATGTGAGTCATTTCCACAGTGTAAACGTCGTGTGAGAGAGTTGCACCGTATAATTTTGTTTACTTGGGGAATCCCATATTGTAAACTTCATGTGAGTTAGTCCCACAGTGTAAACTTGTTATGTGTGTGAGTTTCACACTGTAACCTTGTAATTTCGCTAAATCCGATAGATAAAAACTCAGTGCAACATTTTTATGTGAGTGTTTTAAAGAGTGTAACCGTGTTATGTTAGTCAGTTCCACAGTGTAAACTTGTCATGTGAGAGAATTGCACAGTATAATTTTGTTTACTTATTGAAACCCATATTCTAAAATATCACGTGAGAGAGTTGCACAGTATAATTTTGTTTTCTTAGTGAAACCCATATTCTAAACTATCTATGTGTTAGTGTGTCCCTCAATGTAAACTTGTTGTGTGAGTAATTTACTTTGTGTGATGTGATTTATTCCCACCATGTAAACTTGTTATGTGTCTGAGTTTCACAGTGTAACCTTGTAATTTGGCTAAATTCGATATTATAAAAGTTATGTTAGTGAGTTCCTCAGTTGAAATTTTTTAGGTGAGTGTGTTCATCAGTGTGAGTGAGTCCCACCATTTGACCTTGTAATATGAGAGAGTTTCAAAGTGTGACGTTGTTATGGAAGTGAATTCTAGTGTCAACCTGTCTAGTTAGTGAGCTTCAGAGTGTAACATTGGTACAGAGTGAGTATGACAGTGTGACATTGTTATGTGTGAGATTCCCACCGTGTAAACTTGTTATGTGTCTGAGTTTCACAGTGTTACCTTTTAATTTCGCTAAATTCGATATTGAAAATGTGATGTTAGTGAGTTCTTCAGTGAAACCTATTTAGGTGAGTGAGTTACACAGTATAACCTTGTTTTGTGAGTGAGTTCCACAGTGTAACAGTGTCATGTGAATCAGTTCTACAGTGTAAACGTCATGTGAGAGAGTTGCACAGTATACTTTTGTTTACTTAGTGAAACCCATATTCTAAACTATATGTTAGTGTGTCCCACAGTGTAAACTTGTTGTTTGAGTAATTTACACAGTGTGACCTTGTTATGTCAGTGTGTCCCACCATTTGACCTTGTAACATGAGAGAGTTTTAAAGTGAGACGTTGTTATGGAAGTGAATTCCACAGTGTCAACCTTTCTACTTAGTGAGTATCAGAGTGTAACATTGGTATAGAGTGAGTTTGACAATGTGATAAGCTTGTTCTGTAGTAAGTGAGTTTCACAATGTTACCTTTTAATTTCGCTAAATTTGATATTGAAAATGTTGTTAGTGAGTTCCTCAGTGTAACCTTTTTAGGTGAGTGTGTCCCACAGTGTAAACTTGTTGTGTGAGTAATTTACACAGTGTGACCTTGTTATGTGAGTGATTTCCACCATGTAAAATTGTTATGTGTCGTAGTTTCACAGTGTTTTCTTGTAATTTTGCTAAATTCGATATTGAAAATGTTATGTGAGTGAGTTCCTCAGTGCAACTTTTTTAGGTGAGTGAGTTCCACAGTGTGACCTTGTTAGGTGAGTGTGTACCACAATTTGATCTTGTAATGTGAGTGAATTTGACATTGTGACATTGTAATGTGTGTGATTCCCACCGTGTAAACTTGTTATGTGGGTGAGTTTCACTGTTGTGAGAGATGGGAAAATTGACCTAAAATTATGAACATGGAAGAAACTAAAGTTCATCAGTAAAATGGCTGTAACCAGTTCAAACAGGATAAGCTTGGGGCTTAGGATGCAGGAAAGCAGAGTCAGCACGATTAACATAAGAATCTTCTAGTCTTTGTAACAAGACCATAGGACTAAGATAAGGAATGGTAAGGTACAATAGAATGTAGGAAGTTGAGGTAGTCTGGATCAGATAAGGGTCTCCTAGCCCTGGACAGAAGTACCAAGTCATACATTTCTAATTAGCTAACCATACACAGATTTATACATATGAAATTAGCCAACCCTAGACAGGATGAGTCAACTCTGCATATCAAGAGACTGTAGCCCAGAGAATCAGGAAGGTGTGAATAAGGACAATGACATGATGGGGCACCCACAGGATACCCCCTGGTCCTCCAAGTGTACTGAAACTGCACGTAGGCAGGAAGGATTACCTATGCCAAACGCATCCAGGGAGGCAGAAGAATGTAAGGGGGAGGGCATTCTGATACTGAAATTGACTGTATAAAAGTTGGGTGAGCCCCAGTATGTGTGTGTATTCCCAGGGTAAGGGGAAGCACCCAACTTTGCCTTGTTGTAGTAATAAATGTTCTTTGTTCTCAATTTTTGTCTCGAGCAATTTCTTTAAAGGTACTTTAATTCCTAACAAATGGGGGCTCGTCCGGGATCACACTCCCTCCACTGACAGAGTGCCCCGACGACGAGAGTAGGTGCACCCCGGCTGATTCAGCTGGACTCACGGGCGACGGGTGGCTGGTCAGTGGAAGAAGCGAGTGATATCCGAGAAGAGGCATTGAGAACAAACGGCGGAAGGACGCGCGCTAGAGCAGTACTGCCAGAACTCGGTAAGAGTATTTTACTTGTTCCTAAGCATGGGAATAGCGGGCAGTAGAGATGAGAGTCCTGACACAGGACGTGACCACCAGATAGCTACGTACAGCCCGCTTTGGTTGATGTTATCTGAGTGGGGCACAGGAAAGACCCGCGGTAAAGACAAACTGACGATGGTCAGGTATTGTTGTAATGAATGGGTTAAATACCCGGTTAAAGGGAGCTCCGTGTACTGGCCAAAATTCGGATCCGAGGATGAATGGATGTGTGAAGCTTTGAACTTATGGCTCTATCAAAACCAGCCAGACAATGTTGAGAGCAGGGAATATGCAGCCTGCTGGCTCAAGGGATCCATTGAACAGCTGGTTTTGAATGAGAAAGAATTCAGGAATAAGAGAGAGGAGGAACCTCTTGTCCCTGAACCACAGGGTTGGGATGTGTTACATTCCCTCCCTCCACCCTATGTTCCTCCTATGCCAACTCCTATCTTTCCTCCCCCTCCTATTACCTACCCTTCTGCACCTCCCCCTCCTCCTCCCCTACCACTAGAGAAGAGAGAGGAGAACCGGAGTGGTATGGTGACTCGCTCACAAAGCGCTCGATTACCACCCCCGTTAACAGTAGAGGTAGAGCATTGTTACTCAGAACAGCGTGAGACCCCTCAGGAAGAAGTGGCCGAACCCTGCGATGTATTCCTCAGGGAACAGGAACACAAATCAAAGAAACCAGAAATTAGCTGGATGCGACCCCTACGGGAGGTTCCCATAGGAGAAGGTCTTGGGTTCGTAAATGTGCCCCTGACCAGCACTGAAGTACGTAATTTTAAGAAAGAATTAATCTCCCTGATAGAAGATCCCCAGGGATGTGCCGAACAGTTAGACCAATTTTTGGGACCAAATTTGTATACTTGGGAGGAATTAACAGCCATTTTTAAAACCTTGTTTACCTTCGATGAGCGGGGAATGATCCGACAGGCAGGCATTAAAGCATGGGATAAGGAACACCAAGGGGGACACGAGGCGATCCCTGGAGAAGCCAAATTCCCTCTCACAAAACCTAATTGGGACAAAAATACCAGTGCTGGCCACACACTGATGGAGGAATATAGGATAAATTTGATCAGAGGAATCAAGGATTCTGTCCCCAAAGGACAGAACTTTAAAAAAGCCTTTGAGGTTCCCCAAGGTCCTGAGGAGACCCCCTCTGCATTTCTCAATAGATTGCGCACGGCAATTCAACAATACGGGGGTCTCGACATAGAATCCCCAGCAGGGGAGCAATTGGTTCTAACGGGTTTCGTTACCAACTCAGCCCCAGACATCCGAAGAAAGTTACAAAAGACAGAAAATTGGCATGAGCAAGGAATTACCCAGTTACTACAGATTGCTCAGAGAGCATTTGTACAGAGGGCAGAGGATAAACAAAAAGGGAAAGCTAAAATTCTATTACAGACAGTTAAAGGAATAGTAGCTGACCACCACCAAAAAGAGGGGAGCCAAGGGTGGGGAGGTGGAGACCCCAGCAGATGGAGGAATAGAGGAGGATTCCGGGGACGACGTATGCCCCCTAGAAATTTTGGGAAAGATTGGGAAACGGGACCCCTCATTTGTTTTCATTGTAAAAAGGAAGGGCACTTTAAAAAGGAATGCCCACTGTGAGCAATGGACACACGTTCCTATGCCTTGATGGAAGCTGATCACGAATAGGGGGGTCACGGTTCTCAATTAATACATACCGTGGGGCTGCAAGGAGAACCGTTAGTTAATTTATGCATAGGACCTCACAGGGATAAGATGACATTTCTGGTCGATTCTGGAGCTGCCCGATCTAGCGTTCTATACCAACCGAAGGGGGTGAAAATAGAAGGGACAGTTACAGTTTCTGGGGTAGGAGGTCGAGACTTTCCAGTCCCGGTATTGCGAGAAGTCAGTATTCAAATGGGAGATAAGATCATAATTGAGGATCTTCTATTACTTCCCCAAGCCGGAGTATGCTTGCTAGGGAGGGATCTACAGGACCAATTGGCTATCGGTACTCGACCTCTACAATCAGGCATTGGAGTTCAATTCTATGTTTTAAACGAAGAAGATCGCAAACTAATAAATCCAAGAGTATGGGCAGGGAAGGGAAATAGAGGAATCCTTGATATTCCTCCGCTACAAGTCACGCTAAAAGATCCTCAACGAATTGTTAGACAGAAACAGTACCCAATTCCGATGGCTGGCCGGAAAGGCTTACAGCCCGTAATTGACCAGTTGATTCAAGACGGTATACTCGAACCCTGTATGTCTCCCTTTAATACCCCGATTTTACCTGTTCAAAAGCCAGACGGCACTTACCGCCTAGTACAGGACATGAGGGAGCTTAACAAATTCATTCTTGCCCGTCACCCGGTTGTACCCAACCCGTATACCATCATGAGTAAAATTGACCCCCATAATCAATGGTTTAGTGTCATTGATTTAAAGGATGCATTCTGGACTTGTCCATTGGCCACAGAAAGCAGAGACATGTTCGCCTTTGAATGGGAGAACCCCTTTACTGGCCGTAAAAACCAATACCGGTGGACAGTCCTTCCCCAAGGCTTTACCGAATCGCCCAATTTATTTGGTCAAGTCTTAGAGCGGGTATTAGATGAAGCTCCTAAGATAGAAAATTGCCAACTCATACAGTATGTGGATGACTTGCTAATTACTGCAAGAACACAGGAATTAGCTAAAGATTTTACAGTGGCACTTTTAAACTTTCTGGAGAAGAAAGGTCTGAGAGTCAGTGAGTCTAAATTACAATTTGTGCAAACTGAGGTCAAATACTTAGGTCATCTAGTTAGTCAAGGAACCAGGAAAATTAGCCCAGAAAGAATAACTGGTATTATACAGATCCCCCCTCCCAAAAATACTCAAGAACTCAGGAAATTCCTCGGGTTAGTGGGATTCTGTAGAATATGGATAGAGAATTATTCGATTCTGGTCAAATTTCTTTATGATAAGATTTCCAGTATAAGACCCGAAACCCTTGACTGGACGGATGAAGAGATTGAAAAATTCAACTTTGTTAAACGGTGCCTAACGAGTGCCCCAGTTTTAGCGCTGCCCGACCTAAACAAAACCTTTGATTTGTACACTAATACCAAAGCTGGAACAGCCACCGGCGTGCTCACACAGAGCAAGGCTGGCTATAGACAACCAGTGGCTTTCCTGTCAAAGCTTTTAGACCCCGTTTGTCGCGGCTGGCCAGAATGTATACAAGCCGTCGCAGCCACTGCAATTTTGGTGGAAGAAGGACGAAAGATTACTTTCGGTGCCCCTATGATAGTTCATACCCCTCATACAGTCCGCAATATTCTATTACAGCGGGCTGGAAGGTGGCTCACGGATTCGAGAATCCTAAAATACGAAACGATATTAATGGACAGCAATGATTTGACCTTAATTACAACCAAAACTCTCAACCCAGCAGCCTTCCTCATCTCCCCAGCTAATGACCAGCCTTTGGACAGTGTTAGGAATTAAAGTACCTTTAAAGAAATTGCTCGAGACAAAAATTGAGAACAAAGAACATTTATTACTACAACAATGCAAAGTTGGGTGCTTCCCCTTACCCTGGGAATACACACAGACACTGGGGCTCACCCAACTTTTATACAGTTGATTTCAGTGTAGGAATACCCTCCCCCTTACATTCTTCTGCCTCCTGCTGGAGAGGTTTGGCATTAGGCAATCCTGCCTGCCTACGTGCAATTTCAGAATACTTGGAGGACCAGGGGGGGTATCCTGTCGGTGTCCCTTCATGTTATTGTCCTTATTCACACCTTCCTGATTCTCAGGGCTACAGTCTCTTGATATGCAGAGTTGACTCATTCTATCTAGGGTTGGCTAATTTCATATGTATAAATCTGTGTATGGTTAGCTAATTAGAAATGTATGACTTGGTACTTCTGTCCAGGGCTAGGAGACCCTTATCTGATCCAGACTACCTCAACTTCCTACATTCTATTGTACCTTACCATTCCTTATCTTAGTCCTATGGTCTTGTCACAAAGACTAGAAGATTCTTATGTTAATCGTGCTGACTTTGCTTTCCTGCATCCTAAGCCCCAAGCTTATCCTGTTTGAACTGGTTACAGCCATTTTACTGATGAACTTTAGTTTCTTCCATGTTCATAATTTTAGGTCAATTTTCCCATCTCTCACAATCCTCACTTTTCTTTTAGATCAGTAATACTGATCTTTCACCATGATCAGTGTTACTGATCTTTGGTTACTAGTGTCAGTGTGACTGATCCCCCCCCCCCCTCCTCACTTTTCTTTTAGATCAGTAATACTGATCTTTCAAGTGTAAGGTGTAGTTTTACCCAGCTGGTCAATAACTGAATTGTAATGTCTGTGTAAAGTCTTTAGGTAGGGGAGCACCATGAAGGTCAGAGTAGCGAGTCCAGCTGCTTATTAGGGTTGCGAGTATCAGGCTCCAGTTCTCAGTAAAGAGTCTAGTCCAGCCCACACGTTGAAACATTGAAGCAGTGTCTTTGAACCACCCGACTTTTGTAAGCGTTGTCCTGACGAAGTCTGTGAGAGACGCTGCCTTCAGCAGCGAACGAGTAGTCAGGCAGTTCCGTTGAATTGTGGCTAGTATCTGATGTCCTCTTCAGCCCCGAACCCTAGGGCCACCGATCTCCGAAGGCTGTTTGGAGCCTGATATTAAAGTGTCAAGCAGCTCACGTTGTTGGAAACTGGTGCTCCCCTTCACGGGGTGATGAAAAGTGACCAAGCTGGGGGGGGATTGTTTCTTGTGATTTAACTGTGTGTTGCAGCTTGTCTGCTAACATTAGCATATGTATCATTGAACTTGTGAGTTGCAGCCTGTCTGTGTACATTAGCATATGTGTCAACTCTCTCTCTCTCTGCTACATTGTCAATCCTGACTACCATTCTGTCTGTCTTTGTCCCACCATGTCCTTTGTGCTATTGCCTCAAAACTCTTGTCTCTAATACCTGTGTAGGCTAAGATACAAATTAAATGTACTCCACTAAAGCTGTTCAGTTCCCCTGGTCCGTATTGGAATCCCTTGTATCCCACTATGACTATACATGAAATCTATGCCCTGTCTACATTCTAAAGGAGCCCAATTGTAACCTCTGCTGCCCCTATTCCAGGGGGGACTTAAACATTAACGAACAATATTCCAAAAAATGAGTAAACAACAATAAAAGTAAAACCCATTGAAAACAGCAATAAAATACAACAATAACTGAATAAACAACGATAAATGTAAAACCCATTAAAATACGGCAATAAAAATACAACAATAATTGTATAAACCACAAAACATGTAAAGCTCATTGAAAACAGCAATAAAATACAACAATAACTGAATAAACAACGATAAATGTAAAACCCATTAAAATACGGCAATAAAAATACAACAATAATTGTATAAACCACAAAACATGTAAAGCTCATTGAAAACAGCAATAAAATACAACAATAACTGAATAAATCATTAAAGAAACGAAAAAAAATGTAACATTACGGCACTTTGTCACGGCGCAGTGTAAGTTTCAGGTCTGATAGATGAGGAACTGCACGACAGGTTGAGGTTTGAATCTGTGTGTCGTGATGTTGTGGTTCAGAAGCTGGTTTAATTCTTTGAATGTGGGTCCAGCCTTTCTCTCTTGTTCTTACTGCGGTGTCTGTAATTAAAAGTACACAGAAGGGACCATCCCAGGCAGGTTTTAGTTGATCCTCTTGCCATGCTTTTACATAAACCCAATCGCCAGGTTTTAATAAAATGAATAACAATCTGACTTTCCTTTGTGTTAGTGTAAAAATTGTAAAATGAAACACAAACCATATTTGCATGGGTTTTGAATATGTTAGACCTTATTAAAATGCAGTTGGAGCTGCTTGTCTGTATGGGGCACAACCCTCCAATTTGTTCGAGTACATAACAGACATTGTAGCACAAGAGCCTCTGCAAAAGAACTTGAAACATATTCAACCTTTAGTTCTGCCTTAAGTAAAATGCCTTGTGCCACAGCTCACAGGAGCTGGTCTTATTTAAAACAGTCTGTAAAACAGGCACCAAAAAAAGTTAAAAGATGTTCTTATGAAGATTGCACACACAATAATTTAAGTACAGGCTAGTTTCTATTATATTCAACTTAAAAGTTCTGCTGCATGAATCCTGGAGCTTGTGGAGTCATTATTGAATCAAGAAATATTGGTGCCATGCCAATCTCATTCTAACATGCCAATTTCTCCAGTCCTTAAGTCAAGATGTACTGAATAGCATCTGGTACAAGATCTGTGAGTTCTTAATGATATTATTCTTATGCACCCAATTGTTCTGAACTATGCCACCAATTTAAATCATATTCCACCTATTGCAGTACTCACACAGCACCATAGACCAGTTCGCAGGTTTATTTCTCCATTAAGCTGAATCCAGTTGCGCAGGGTTTACCTCCGTGATTATTTACAATGTAACTTCCGCACTACCGGATTTAAATATAAACCTGATGAATGGGGGAAAGTTATCATGAATTAAATAACAGCGGCAATACAGAGAAATTGTGCTGAGGCATTAATTTCACTCCAGAGGAAAATGCACCAGAGAAATGAATGATTAAACTTATAGGAATCCCCATAGGAATCCCCAGAGGTATCTTTATTCTCCAGAGGTGGGTGATCTTTAAACTCACGGACCTTGACTGCTGAATGTGTAGAAGAAATACCTCTAACTGCAAGACAAGAGCCTGAAGCCTCAATTTCAAGTGCCACAGTGCACTTAAAGGGACATGCACACTCCCCCTTCAACTGGCTGATCCAGCCACTTTACACATCAGATCCTTTCTTTATCTTACATACACTTAAAATAAGACGTGTAGAACTCACCCTATTAGCGCAAACATTTCTCCCTGCAAATGTTATAACATCACTATTCTCAGGTAGTCCCTGTGCAAAATCACATTTAAATACAATTTATTTCATAAATTGGAATTAACTGGTAGTTAAATTCGCTAATTCTACAGTATTGAAAAATGATCCTTTATGACATTTAAATTTTAGCATGAATTTTAATCAATATTGGTCAGTGACTGAAGTGGGAAGTCGTGATTTATGAAATTATCTCTGGTCTCTACTCTCCCACTCCCTGCACTTCTCCCAACATTCAGGAGCTGGCACACAGTCCCTGCCTTTTTTCATGTTACTCATCTACTATTCCTTTAACTGCTTGCATCAAAATGTTAGCCTTTGCTTTCTGCTTATCCTCAGATGTCTGGACAAATGCTTTTTGTGTGATCTGTAGAAGCTGGGTTATTCCCTGCTCATGCCAATTTTCTGTCTTTTGTAATTTTCTCTTAACGTCTGGGGCTGAGTTGGTAACAAAACCTGTTAGTACCAATTGTTCCCCTGCTGGGGATTCTATGTCGAGACCCCCATATTGTATATATATTTGGTCCCAAAAATTGGTCTAACTGTTCGGCACATCCCTGGGGATCTTCTATCAGGGAGGTCAGTTCTTTCTTAAAGTTACACACTTCAGTACTGGTCAGGGGCACATTTACGAAACCGAGACCCTCTCCCATGGGAACTTCCCGCAGTGGTCTCATCCAATTGGTTTCTGGCTTATTAGGTCTGGGTTCCTGCTCCCTGGGAAATGAATCAAAGGGTTCTGCCCTTTCTTCCTGAAGAGTCTCACGCTGTTCTGAATTAAAGTTACCTCTCTCTCCTGCCAACAGAGGTGGTAATCGAGTGCTTTGTGAGCAAGTTATCATACCACTCCTGCTCTCTTCTCTCTTCTCTAGTGGTGGGGGAGGTGGGGAAGGTGCAGAAGGGTAGGTCATAGGAGGGGAAGGAAAGATAGGAGCTGGCATAGGAGGAACATAGGGTGGAGGGAGGGAATGTAACACATCCCAACCCTGTGATTCAGGGACAAGAGGTTCCTCCTCTCTCTTATCCCTGGATTCTTTCTGATTCAAAACCAGCTGTTCAATGGATCCCTTGAGCCAGCAGGCTGCATATTCCCTGCTCTCAACATTGTCTTTCTGGTTTTGAGAGAGCCATAGGTTCAAAGCTTTACACATCCATTCATCCTCGGATCCGAATTTTGGCCAGTACACGGAACTCCCTTTAACCGGGTATTTAACCCATTCATTACAACAATACCTGACCATCGTCAGTTTGTCTTTACCGCGGGTCTTTCCTGTGCCCCACTCAGATAACATCAACCCAAGCGGGCTGTACGTAGCTATCTGGTGGTCACGTCCTGTGTCAGGACTCTCATCTTTACTGCCCGCCATTCCCATGCTTAGGAACAAGTAAAATACTCTTACCGAGTTCTAGCAGTACTGCTCTAGCGCGCGTCCTTCCGCCGTTTGTTCTCAATGCCTCTTCTCGGATATCACTCGCTTCTTCCACTGACCAGCCACCCGTCGCCCGTGAGTCCAGCTGAATCAGCCGGGGTGCACCTACTCTCGTCGTCGGGGCACTCTGTCAGTGGAGGGAGTGTGATCCCGGACGAGCCCCCATTTGTTAGGAATTAAAGTACCTTTAAAGAAATTGCTCGAGACAAAAATTGAGAACAAAGAACATTTATTACTACAACAATGCAAAGTTGGGTGCTTCCCCTTACCCTGGGAATACACACAGACACTGGGGCTCACCCAACTTTTATACAGTTGATTTCAGTGTAGGAATACCCTCCCCCTTACATTCTTCTGCCTCCTGCTGGAGAGGTTTGGCATTAGGCAATCCTGCCTGCCTACGTGCAATTTCAGAATACTTGGAGGACCAGGGGGGGTATCCTGTCGGTGTCCCTTCATGTTATTGTCCTTATTCACACCTTCCTGATTCTCAGGGCTACAGTCTCTTGATATGCAGAGTTGACTCATTCTATCTAGGGTTGGCTAATTTCATATGTATAAATCTGTGTATGGTTAGCTAATTAGAAATGTATGACTTGGTACTTCTGTCCAGGGCTAGGAGACCCTTATCTGATCCAGACTACCTCAACTTCCTACATTCTATTGTACCTTACCATTCCTTATCTTAGTCCTATGGTCTTGTCACAAAGACTAGAAGATTCTTATGTTAATCGTGCTGACTCTGCTTTCCTGCATCCTAAGCCCCAAGCTTATCCTGTTTGAACTGGTTACAGCCATTTTACTGATGAACTTTAGTTTCTTCCATGTTCATAATTTTAGGTCAATTTTCCCATCTCTCACAACAGTTTAGAACATTCGTGCTCAGAGGTTATCGACTTACAAACAAAAATTAGGGAAGACCTAACCGATGTCCCTTTAACTGAAGGGGAAAAACTGTTTATTGATGGTTCTTCACGTTGTATTGCAGGAACCCGCTATAGCGGGTATAGCGTAGTGGACGGTAAACAGGAACTGGTGATCGAAGCTGGTCGCCTCCCCGGCCATTGGTCAGCACAATCCTGTGAGTTATATGCCCTCTGTAGAGCACTCCACGAACTAGAGAACAAGGTAGGAACGATCTACACTGATTCTAAATATGCTTTTGGGGTAGTCCATACCTTCGGTAAGATATGGAAGGAAAGAGGGATGATAACTGGCAAAGGACAAAAGTTAGCTCATGAACAGTTAATCACCCAATCCTTGGAGGCTTTAGCACTCCCGTCCGATATTGCCATTGTACATGTGCGTGGACATCAGACTGGTAACAGTCCTGAAGCTAGAGGAAACAGGCAGGCTGATGCAGCTGCCAAACAGGCGGCATTAGCAGAAAAGATTCATTTATACCAGCTACTACCCACGCCAATAGAGATTAAAAAGAATCCCATCTTTACACGGGAAGAAGAGGTCGCAATGAGAGATCAGGGATTTTGCCAGACTGCCGACGGGTTGTGGTGGACAGTAGACGGACGGCAAGTTATTAACAAAGCCATAGCCCGCCAAATCATAGATCAGTGACATCAACAAACACATTGGGGAACCCAGTCCCTTATAGATGCTTTTACACGTTCCCTTCACTGCCTTGGCATATACAATATTACTAAATCTGCTACTCGATCTTGTCCCATTTGTCAAAGGGTTAATAAGAAATCGATGCGCCAAGTAATACCTGGCGGTCGCGACATTGCCGTTCGCCCGTTCCAGCGCATACAAATAGACTTTACTGAACTTCCTAAGATTGGCATTTACAAATTTCTCCTTGTCTTGGTCGATCATTTCACAAGATGGGTTGAAGCTTTTCCTACCCCGAATGATCGTGCCAACACTGTCATCCGAATACTTATTGAATGTGTCATTCCACGATACGGTATGATGCAGACCATTGATTCAGATAGAGGTATGCATTTCACCTCTAAGATTCTACAGGGTGTCTGCAAGAGCTTAGGAATAGAATGGCAACTACATACCCCATGGCATCCCCAAAGTTCGGGGCGAGTCGAACGTATGAATCAAACATTGAAACTCCAACTCACTCGACTTCATGAAGAGACTGGTCTGTCCTGGATTAAATCATTACCGTTAGCGCTGATTAGAATTCGGACAGCACCTCGTAAAGACCTCGCAGTCTCACCGTATGAGATGATGTTTGGACTCCCATTTATGGGATACCACACTGATTCTCCCATTCCTGAAGCTAATGACCAATACATTTCTAAATTTTTACGAGGACTTTCTACTTCCATCCAAGATTTAAAGCAAAAAGGACTCTTAGCCCAAACACCACCCTTAGACTTTCCTATACATTCTATTAGACCTGGTGATTGGGTTTATGTAAAAGCATGGCAAGAAGATCAACTAAAACCTGCCTGGGATGGTCCCTTCTGTGTACTTTTAATTACAGACACCGCAGTAAGAACAAGAGAGAAAGGCTGGACCCACATTCAAAGGGTTAAACCAGCTTCTGAACCACAACACCACGACACACAGATTCAAACCCCAACCTGGCGTGCAGTTCCTCATCCATCAGACCTGAAACTTACACTGCGCCGTGACAAAGTGCCGTAATGTTACTTGTTTTTTGTTTATTCAGTTATTGTTGTATTTTATTGCTGTTTTCAATGAGCTTTACATTTATTGTGGTTTATTCAGTTCTTGTTGTATTTTAATGCTGTTTTCAATGAGCTTTACATTTATTGTGGTTTATTCAGTTCTTGTTGTATTTTAATGCTGTTTTCAATGAGCTTTACATTTATTGTGGTTTATTCAGTTCTTGTTGTATTTTATTGCTGTTTTTAATGAGCTTTACATTTATTGTTCATTGTTGTTTACTCATTTTTTTGGAATATTGTTCGTTAATGTTTTAAGCCCCCCTTGGAATAGGGGCAGCAGAGGTTACAATTCAGCTCCTTTAGAATGTAGACAGGGCATAGATTTAATGTATAGTCATAGTGGGATATAAGGGATCCCAATACGGACCAGGGGAACTAAACAGCTTTAGTGGAGTACATCTAATTTGTATCTTAGCCTACACAGGTATTAGAGACAAGAGTTTTGAGGCGATAGCACAAAGGACATGGTGGGACAAAGACAGACAGAATGGTAGTCAGGATTGTACATGTAGCAGAGAGAGAGAGAGTTGACACATATGCTAATGTACACAGACAGGCTGCAACTCACAAGATCAATGATACATATGCTAATGTTAGCAGACAAGCTGCAACACACAGTTAAATCACAAGAAACAATCCCCCCCCAGCTTGGTCACTTTTCATCACCCCGTGAAGGGGAGCACCAGTTACCAACAACGTGAGCTGCTTGACACTTTAATATCAGGCTCCAAACAGCCTTCGGAGATCGGTGGCCCTAGGGTTCGGGGCTGAAGAGGACATCAGATACTAGCCACAATTCAACGGAACCGCCTGACTACTGCTACTCGTTCGCTGCTGAAGGCAGCGTCTCTCACAGACTTCGTCGGGACAACGCTTACAAAAGTCGTGTGCTTCAAAGACACTGCTTCAATATTTCAACGTATGGGATGGACTAGACTCTTTACTGAGAACTGGAGCCTGATACTCGAAACCCTAATAAGCAGCTGGACTCGCTACTCTGACCTTCATGGTGCTCACCTACCTAAAGACTTTACACAGACATTACAATTCGGTTATTGACCAGCTGGGTAAAGCTACACCTTACACTTGAAAGATCAGTGTTACTGATCTAAAAGAAAAGTGAGGAAAGGGGGGGGGGGGGGATCAGTCACACTGACACTAGTAACCAAAGATCAGTAACACTGATCATGGTGAAAGATCAGTATTACTGATCTAAAAGAAAAGTGAGGATTGTGAGAGATGGGAAAATTGACCTAAAATTATGAACATGGAAGAAACTAAAGTTCATCAGTAAAATGGCTGTAACCAGTTCAAACAGGATAAGCTTGGGGCTTAGGATGCAGGAAAGCAGAGTCAGCACGATTAACATAAGAATCTTCTAGTCTTTGTAACAAGACCATAGGACTAAGATAAGGAATGGTAAGGTACAATAGAATGTAGGAAGTTGAGGTAGTCTGGATCAGATAAGGGTCTCCTAGCCCTGGACAGAAGTACCAAGTCATACATTTCTAATTAGCTAAACATACACAGATTTATATATATGAAATTAGCCAACCCTAGACAGGATGAGTCAACTCTGCATATCAAGAGACTGTAGCCCAGAGAATCAGGAAGGTGTGAATAAGGACAATGACATGATGGGGCACCCACAGGATACCCCCTGGTCCTCTTAGTGTACTGAAACTGCACGTAGGCAGGAAGGATTACCTATGCCAAACCCATCCAGGGGGGCAGAAGAATGTAAGGGGGAGGGCATTCTGATACTGAAATTGACTGTATAAAAGTTGGGTGAGCCCCAGTATGTGTGTGTATTCCCAGGGTAAGGGGAAACACCCAACTTTGCATTGTTGTAGTAATAAATGTTCTTTGTTCTCAATTTTTGTCTCGAGCAATTTCTTTAAAGGTACTTTAATTCCTAACACTGTGTAACCTTGTAATTCCACTATATTCGAGATTGAAAATGTGATGTTAGTGAGTTCCTCAGTGTACCCTTTTTAGGTGAGTGAGTCCCACAGTGTATACTTGTTATGTCAGTCAGCTCCACAGTGTAACTGTGTTATGAGAGTTAGTTCCACACTGTAACATTGTCATGTGAGAGAGTTGCACAGTATAATTTTGTTCACTTAGTGAATCCCATATTGTAAACTTCATGTTAGTGACTCCCACAGTGTAAATTTTTTATGTGAGAGAGTTCCACAGTGTAAGCTTGTTATCTGGGTCAGTTTCACAGTGTAACATTGTTATTTGAGGGATTCCCATAGTGTTCTCATGTTCTGTGAGTGAGTCGCACTGTTTGACCTGGTTATGTCAGTGAGTTCGACATTGAAAATGTAACGTGAGTGATTTTCACAGTGTGACCTGGTGATAGGAATGATTTTCACAGTGTGGACTGGTTCTGTGAGTGAGTTCCACATTCAAACCATGTTATGTCAGTGAGTCCCACAGTGAAACCTTGTGAACTAATTGAGTACCAGTGTGAGCTTGTTCTGTTAGTCACTTCAACACTGTGACCTTGGTGTTCTAGTGAGTTCCAAAGGGTAAATTTATTATGTGAGATATTCCCACAGTTTATTTCACCTTCTTATTGAGGAGGTGAATGAGTTCCACAGAATGAACTTTTTATGTCAGTGTATTCGACATTTGAAAATGTCATGTGAGATAGTTCAATGGTGTAAATTTGTTATGTGTGAGAGTTGCACAGTATAATTTGGTTTACTTAGAGAATCCCACATTGTAAATGTTACGTGAGTGAGTCCCACAGTTTGACCTTGTTATGTGAATCAGTTCCACAGTGTGACATTGCTGAGGTCATGAGTTCCACATTGTAAACTTATTATGTGAGAGATTTCCACAGTTTAACTTTCTTATTGAGGGGGATTCCACAATGTGAATGAGTTCCACAGAATGAACATGTGATGTGATTTTTACCTGCCGTCTAACCTTGTTATGTGAGTGAGTCCCACATTCTGACCTTGTTATATCACTGGTGTTCGACATTGAAAATGTTTTGTTAGTGAGTTCCACAGTGTAACCTTGTTACGTGAGTGAGTTCCACTGTATAATCATGTTTTCTTTGTAAATCCCATATTATACATTTTATGTTCCTGAGTCCCACAGTGTAACCGTGTTATGTGAGTGATGGGAGTGAATTCCACACTGTCAACCTCTAGTTAGTGAATCTCAGAGTGTAAAATTGGTATGTTAGTGAGTTTGACAGTGTGACGTTGTTATGTGTGAGATTCCCACCATGTAAACATTTTGTTAGTCAGTTCCACAGTGTGACCTTGTTATTTGAGGTATTCCCATAGTGTTATCATGTTATGTGAGCGAGTTCTACTGTGTAAACATTAAAGTGAGTTAGTCAAACAGGGTGAACTTGTTCTGTGAGTGAGTCCCACAGTTTCACCTTGTTATGTCAGTGAGTTCGAGATTGAAAATGTAAAGTGAGTGGTTTTTACAGTGTGACCTTTTGATATGAACGATTTTCACAATGTGGATGGTTATGTGTGTGAATTCCACATTCCAGCCATGTTATGTTAATGAGTTGCACTGTGTAACCTTGTTAAGTAAAGTGTACCACAGTGTGAGATTGTTATGTTGGTGACTTTCACAGTGTGACCTTGCTATTTGAGTTAGTTCCACAGTGTGATATTGATGTGCTAGTGAGTTCCACATTGCAAACCTATTATATGAGAGATTCCCACAGTTTAATTTTCTTATTGAGGGGGATTACACAACTTAACTTTGTTATTTGAATGAGTTCCGCAGAAGGAACGTGATGTAATTTTTACCCACCGTCCTACCTTGTTATGTGAGTGAGTCCCACATTCTGACCTTGTTATATCACTGGGTTCGACATTGAAAATGTTTTGTTAGTGAGTTCCACAGTGTAACCTTGTTACGTGAGTGAGTTCCACTGTATAATCATGTTTTCTTTGTAAATCCCATATTGTACATTTTATGTTACTGAGCCCCACAGTGTAAGCTTGTTATGTGAGTAATTTTATCAGTGTGACCTGGAGATGTGATATTGTACTTTGAATTCAGCTTCAGATTTAGTAATAAAGTTTTGTATAAACTAAAGTGCTCTCAGTGTGTGTGTCTGTTTTCTTTCAGAAGCTCAAACATTGTGACCAATCTAAAACGAACAAAGTGAGAGGTACTACTTTACCCATTGCCGAGAGCACTTCAGGATGCCGGATGTGGAATAGTCCATATGCAAGATGCTGGACGTGGAATGGTCCGCCTGCCATATACCGGATGTGGAATGGACCACCTGCCAGATGCTGGATGTGAAATGGTCAACCTGCCAGATGCTGGATGTGGAATGGTCAACCTGCCAGATGCTGGATGTGGAATGGTCCGCCTGCCAGATGCCAGATGTAGAATGGTCTTATGGCCAGATGCCAGGTTTGGAAAGTTCCGCCTGCCAGATGCCTTAAATGGAATAGTCCTCCTGCCAAATGCTAGATGTGGAATGGTCTTCCTTAAAGATGTCAGATGTCAAACAGTCCAACTGGCAGTTGCCGGATGTGGAATGGTCCACCTGCCAGATGCCGGAAGTGGAATGGTCCACTTGACAGATGCTAGATGTGGAATGATCTTCTGGTCAGATGCCACATGTGGAATGTTCCGCATGCCAGTTGCTGGATGTGGAATGGTCCACCAGACAGATGCCGGAGGTGGAATGGTCCTCCTGCCACATGCCAGATGTTGAATGGTCCGCCTACCAGATGCCAGATGTAGAATGGACCGCCTGAGAGATGCCAGATGTGTAATGGTCTGGTCCGCCTCCCAGTTGCTAGATGTGGAATGATGGACCTGACTGATGAAAGATATGGAATGGTCCGCCTGGCTGATGCTGGAGTGGAATAGACCACGTTGCCAGATGAGGAATAGTTTGCTGGAGTGGAATAGACCACAGTTGCCGGATGAGGAATGGTTTGCTGTCAGATGCCAAATGTGGAATGGTGTTTTTCCTAGATGCAGGATGTGGAGTGGTCGTCTGGCCAGATGCCAGATGTGGCATTGTCCACCCACTTGAGGTCAGATATTGACTAGTCTACCTGACAGATGCCAGATGTGCAATGGTCTACCTGTCAGATGCCGGATTTGGAATGGACCACTTGTCAGATGCCGGATGCAGAATGGTCTGCATGTCAGATGTCAAATGTCATATCAGCTTCCTGCCATTTGCTGGATATGGAAACGTCCACTTGCCAGTTGCCAGATGTGTAATGGTTCACCGGCCATATGCCAAATGTAGAATTATCTTCTGGACAGATGCTGGATGTGGAATGGAATTCATGCCAGATGCCAGATGTGGAATGGTCTGCGTGGCTGATGCTGGTGTGGAATAGTCCACCTGCCGGATGCTGGAGGTTGAATGGTCATCCTGACAAATTGCAAATGTGGAATGGTCCGCCTAGAAGGTGCCAGATATGGTATTGTCCTCCTGCCATATGTGGAATGGTTCACTTGACAGATGCCAGATGTGAAATGGTCCACCTGCCAGATGCTGGATGGTGAATGGTCGACAGATACCAGATATGGAATGATCCATCTGAAAAATGCCTGATGTCAAATGGTATGCCTGCCAGATGCTGAATGTATAATGGTACTCCTGCCAGATGCTGGATGTGGAATGAGCCACCTGGCTGATGCTGTAGTGGAATAGTCCATCTGCCAGATGCCTGAGGTTGAATGGTCATCCTGCCAGATGCCAGATGTGGAATTGTCTGCCTACCAGATTTCAGATGTGAAATTGTCCACTTGCCAGATATCAGAGGTGGAATTGTCCTCCTGCCAGATGACAGATGTGGAATGTCCTGCCTGGCTGATGTTAATGTGGAATAGTCCACCTGCCAGATGCCAGATATGGTATGGTCCTACTGCCAGATGTGAAATTGTCCAATTAACAGATGCCAGATGTGAAATGGTCCACCTGCCAAACACTGGATGTTGAATGGTCGACAGATGCCAGATATGGAATGGTCTGCCTGAAAAATGCCTGATGTGAAATTGTCTGCCTGCCAGATGCCGATTGTAGAATGGTACTCCTGTAGAATGCCAGATGTGGAATGGTCCAGCTTTCAATTGCCAGATGTGGATTGGTTTGCTGCCAAATGCCAGATGTGGAATGGTATTCCTGCCAGATGCTGAATGTGGAGCGGTTGGCCTGCCAGATGCCAGATTTGGACTGGTCTGCCAACGAGATGCCGGATTTAGAATTGACTACCTGCCAGATGCCGGATGTGGAATGGTCTGCCTGTCAGATGCTGGATGTGGAATGTTCCTCTGCCAGATTCCGGATGTGGAATGGTACACCTGCCAAATGTTGGAGGTGGAATGGTCCTCATGTGAGAATCCGGATGTGGAATGGACTTCGTGCCAGTTTCTGGATGTGGAATGGACTGCTAGCAACTTACAGAATGTGGAATGGTCCTTTGCCAGATGCCGGATGTGGAATGTTCTGCCTGTCAGATTCATGATGTGGAATGGCCTTCCTGGAAAATGTCCGATATGGAATGGTCCATCTGACATATGCTGGATGAGGAATAGTCTGCCTGCCAGAAGCAAGAAGGAGAATGGTCTTCCTGCCAGTTGCTGGATCTGGAATGGTTCTTCTTCAATATGTCGGATTTCCAATGGTCCACCTGCCAGATGCCGGATGTAGAATGGTCTTCCTGCCAGATGCAGTGACTCCAATTTGACAGTTAGGAGATGGTTTAACAGTGATGTACTGTAAACTGAAGCAGATATTATGATACCAGGTACACAGTGTTGAGAGGGTTTAACAGTGATGTACAATAAACTGTGCCAAATACAGTAACACGGGTCTCATAGTGGGGAGAAAGATTAACGGTGATGTTAGACAGATCCTGTGACAAAGGTTTCACAGTGTTGAGAAGTTTAAATAGTGACGTACGATAAACTTTGGTGGATATGGTGACCGAGTTTAAAGTGGAGAGATGGTTTAATGGTGATATATGGTAGACTCAGGCATATTTTGTGACACTGTGTTCACAGTAGTGAAATGGTTAAAAAGTGATGTACGATAAACTGTGTCAGATACTGTAACACCATGTTCACAGTAAGAAGGTTTAATGGTGATGTACGGCAGACTGAGGCAGAGACCGTTACACTGGGTTCACAGTGGGGAGAAAGTTTACAGTTTTGTACAATAAACTGTGGCAGAAACTCTGACAAGAGGTTTCCAGTTGGCATAAGGTTTAACGGTGCTGTAAGATAAACTGTGACAGATACTGAGACACCAAGTTCACAGACGTGAGAATGTTCAATGGTGGTATATGGTTGACTGAGGCAGGTACTCAGACACTGGGCTCACAGTAGTGAGAAGATTTAACGGTGATGCATGGCAGACATAGGCAAATAATGTTACACCGGGTTCACCGGGCAGAAGGTTTAACGGTTATATACGGAAGAATGAGGAAGATACTGTGAGACAGGGTTCACAGCAGCAGTGAGAAGGTTTAACAATGATGTCCAATATAATGTAGCAAATACTGTGACACTGGATTCACATTTGAGAGATAAAACAATGGTGATGTATGGCAGACTGAGGCAGATACTGTGACACCAGTTACACAGTGGGGAGAATGTTTAATGAGGATGTATGGTACACTTTGACAGAAACTGTTCACACCAGGTACACAGTAGTATTTAGGTTTAACAGTGATATATGATACATTGAGAAAGACAACAGACTCGCCAAGGCAAATAGCGCCTTTGGAAGTCTACAAGTCTGGAAAAACAACCAACTGAAAAACCTCACAAAGATAAGCGTATACAGAGCCGTTGTCATACCCACACTCCTGTTCGGCTCCGAATCATGGGTCCTCTACCGGCACCACCTACGGCTCATAGAACGCTTCCACCAGCGTTGTCTCCGCTCCATCCTCAACATCCATTGGAGCGCTTACACCCCTAACGTCGAAGTACTCGAGATGGCGGAGGTCGACAGCATCGAGTCCACGCTGCTGAAGATCCAGCTGCGCTGGATGGGTCACGTCTCCAGAATGGAGGACCATCGCCTTCCCAAGATCGTGTTATATGGCGAGCTCTCCACTGGCCACCGTGACAGAGGTGCACCAAAGAAAAGGTACAAGGACTGCCTAAAGAAATCTCTTGGTGCCTGCCACATTGACCACCGCCAGTGGGCTGATAACGCCTCAAACCGTGCATCTTGGCGCCTTACAGTTTGGCGGGCAGCAACCTCCTTTGAAGAAGACTGCAGAGCCCACCTCACTGACAAAAGGCAAAGGAGGAAAAACCCAACACCCAACCCCAACCAACCAATTTTCCCTTGCAACCGCTGCAATCGTGTCTGCCTGTCCCGCATCGGACTTGTCAGCCACAAACGAGCCTGCAGCTGACGTGGACTTTTTACCCCCTCCATAAATCTTCGTCCGCGAAGCCAAGCCAAAGATGATACATTATGGTATAATAAACTCTGGCATATACTATGACCCCGGTTTCATAGTGGGGAGAAGGTTCAACATTGATGTACAATAAACTACGTCAGATACTGTGACACCGGGTTCACAGTAATGAGAATGTTTAACAGTGATACACGATAAACAGTTCCAGATATTATGACACCGGGTTCACTGTGGGGAGATGGTTTAATGATGATGTATGGCAGATTGAGACAGATACTATAAACTCCATGAGATACTGTGACACCGGATTCAGTGTGGGGAGTGGTTTAATGGTGATGAACGGAAGACAGAGGCAGATACTGTGAAACCGGATTCACAATGGGGAGAAGGTCAATCACTGCTGGACCATAAACTGTGCAAGATACTTTGACCCTAGGTTCACAGTGCGAGAATGTTTCACAGTAATGAACGATGAACTGTGTCAAATACTGTGACCCCAGGTTCACAGTGGGGAGAAAGTTTAATGATGTACGGTAAATTGAGATGGATACTGTGACACTAGTTGAATAGAGGGAATGAGTTTAAACAGTGATGAACGATAAACTGTGTCAAATATTGTGACACTGGGTTCACATCCGTCATACGGATGAACAGTAATGTACGATAAACTGTGTTTGATACTGTGACACCAAGTTCACAATGGGGAGAAGGTTTAACGTGATGTACGGTAGACTGAGGTAGATACTATGACACAAGGCTCATTGTATTGTTAATTCCTCTTCATTACAACATCTAATTTATATGCTCCATTTTTCTTGTGGCAACTTCCAAACTTTCCATAAAGTTAAATTCTAATCAGATTTTGTTCATTTAAATAGGTCACCATTAAAAGCCCAAATCATTTGGTCTCTAAAGTACGCCTCACAAAATTAAATTCTTTACTTGGGTTTGGTTGCAACAGCTCTTCAGTTTGCTTCATTATTTTTTCAGTCCCTCGTTTTGTGTTTTCTTTTTTGCCTGTGCAGCTTCACCAAATGGGCATCCAACTCTCTCTTCTCAGCTTGACCCAACGTCTCCTCTGTAAACTTAAGCAAACCAAGGAGACCAAAGTTAAAATTTTCATATTTGCATTTTCAAAAACAAAAATGGTGCTGTGACTTGCAGTTTCACATCTTAATCCCACTTGCTAAACTCGCAAGCAACTGCACCTCATCCTACAGCTGGAAAATTGCAAGAGAACTGCTGGGTTAAAGCAAAGATTCCTCCCAGTCACCTCATTAAAGGCCTCCAAGTTAACAACAGATAGCAACCTGAAAGATAAATACAAAGATCTGTATCAGGAATATTAACGGGCTTTTAAAAAAAAATCATTTCCACTATTGAAAGAAAACTCAGGCTTTTGTTGAACAATTCCTGTTGTATTCCTCAAAATGGTTTGAATCTTGATTTCAAGCAGAGTCATTTGGTGAGATTGTTGGTCCAGAACAAACCCTGCCCACACACTCCCTTAAATACCTCCAAAGTCCTGGCTCAGCTCTGCTCCATGCTAAAGCTATCAGAGCTTTTCTGAAGAGATATCAGAATTCAGATGCAGATACGACGAGTCAGAAACACCCTAATACTTCCCTGAACAACACACCTCTCTCTGAAAACCAGCAAGAACCTTCCTGAACTGTAATGTTTTTTTCACCTTTCGAGCACCAAAGCCTGGTGAATTTTATATATGTTAAATTCTGTGCACAGTATAAGAATGGCCTGCAACCAGTGAACTTTGAGGAATGAGAAGTGAGATTGGACTGTGAACCAAAGAACTTTTCTGAACTTACACACACATTACACACACGTGCACTTAGAATTAGAAGGGGGGTAAGTTAAGTAAAGTAATTTAAAGTAGTAAAACAGTCATAAGTTGAAGTGTAATTCCATATTCATATTTAAAGATAATTAAAATCAATGGCGAATCTGTCTGCCTCACAGCAGGAAAAAGGCAATTTTGTGTGATAAGACACTTTTTAATTATATGACAGTAAATAGAGAGAGAGGTTCAAGTTTCAAACTATTACAAACTCCAGTCACCAGAGCTACCTGGATTATACCTCTTCCCACTTTATTTTTTTGCAAGGACACCACATTGTATATTGATATGTTTTTGAAAGAGATTATTGTAGGAGTCGTGGAGGCCACAAACAAACACAAACACTTCACAAAACAGCTCTTATTTAAAATGCAAGAGCTTTGCTGATAGAGAGTCATTCAGGTGCCAAGAGCCTTTGCAAAGACAAAACAAGGAGACTGCTTTGCTAAAGAATTTCAAAAGCAGGTGTAAATGGATTATTGATTTTAAATCAACTGATGAATGGACTCAGAAGTTTGGGTCCAGTGCAGTAATCTGGCTGGTTGCAGTTTGCTGTTCTACGAAGGTCATGTGCTTTTGCAAGCATAGAGGAGAGACCAAATATGCTTTTTCTAATAGAGAGATGGCAAGCTGAAGACGGTTTGTGAGTTCTCAGTTCAGCCTGTTGAAAAACTTTTAATCCAAACTATAGGAAATGGCTGGCCTGAGTGTTTCACCTGAAATAAGGAAAACAAAAGGAACTCTATGGTGACCTGCAGAAGAGGTGATCATTTGGAAAACCGTGACGGGTTTCATTGACAAGACCCCAAAGTGGCTGATCAGAGGGAATCAGTTTTTGTGTGTCCAATGAGCAAGAAATCCCTCTCTGAAACCAACAAGAGCCTTCCTGGAGGTGTAACCATTCACTTTTAAGCACCAGAGCTTGGTGCAAATTCATAAATGTTGAATTCTTTGCACAGTATAAGAATTGATAGACACCAGTGAACATGGAGTTGTGTCAAAGAACTTTATGCACATTAAATACACCTGCACTGAGAATTAGAACGGGGCAATGTAAGGCTGTTAAGTTAATAGTGATAAGTTAAAGTTTGATCCTGTTTTTTTGTTTAAAGAAAATTAAAAATGACGTTTGTTTAAGTATCTTTTGTCTTGGTGATTTTCTATTGCTGCTAGGTTTTGGGTCCTCTGGGCTTGTAAAAGTCCCAAGGAGGTTTTCTACTCCAGAACACCCAAAATGTCTTATTTCTTCAATAAATGCAGATTCCCCCATAAAGCCTGCACCCATATCTCCAATTTTCTTTCTGCCCTTACCCCACCTCCTCTCCGGCAGAACAAGGACAGAATCCTCAGATTTCTCGCTTACCACCCATCAGCTGCCACATCTGACACATTATGCTTGAACACTTCCAACTTCAGCACCATTCTCTAACCTGCTACATCTAACCCACTCCACTCAGATCCTCTTTTCACAGGGGCACGTCTTTCTGTGACTCCCTCAAGAGCACTTCCCTCTCCCTTGACAGCACTTCCCACTCCACCCACCACCACCTGACGCACTCCCCTTTGGAATTGCAGAAATTTCCAAAGTTGTCCCTCCATTTCCTGCCACCTCCATCCAAGGCCACAATCAGACCTTCCAGGTGATGCACTGTTTCACATGCACCCCATCCAACCTAATCTACTACATTTGGTCGACTCAGTTGACCTCGATATCACCAAGACCAAATACAGACTGGGTAGCCATTTTGCTAAACATCTGTGCTCTGTGGATCTAACCTTGAGCTTCCTGTGGCCTACCATATCATTTCTCAAACCCTTCAGCAACATGTCTGTTGGCCCCATCCTTTGGCAGGCTGAGGGCACACAAACTTAAAGAAAACATATTATATTCCTCCTGGGCAGCCTTAAACTCTATAGCATGAATACGAATGTTTCTAATTTTAACCAATCACTCACCTCTGTCTGATTTCAGTTTCCATCTCTTGATCTACTGCCCATTTGAATAAAATTACTCCTTTAAGGTAGAAGAGTTGACAGTGGTGTTTTCCCCATGTCGCTTGCCATTGAACAACTGGCAAAATTAAGTTGCGCTTGTTGCAAAATGAATGGTGTTATTGTTCAAAATCTCCCTGAGATTGAAAGTATTCTTGTACTGAATAGACATCTGGGCCAAATGGCTATTTAAGGATATTCTGTACCTGATTGTACACCCTGAAGTACAATGAGTAATTCTCTCCACTAAAGATTGTTACATCTATACAGAACATGTATTAATACACAAAACAATCACACCTCCTTATTGGTCAGGAAGTGCGTAAACCTCACAAGGAGACTGAGGAGGTCAAGGCCAACGGCTCTCATCCTGAGATTTTACAGGAGCGCAGTTGAGTCTCCTGTCTGGCTGCATCATTGGATGGTCTAGTAGCTGTAAAGCATCAGACAGGAATGATGCAAAGAGTTGTGAGGATCACTGGGGTCTCCCTTTCTTCTGTAGATGACATTTACTGGGAGTGTTGTTTAAATAGGGCTCAAGGAATTGTAAAAAGACCATTTCCATCCAGTGCACAGCATCTTTAACCACGTCCATCATCAAAATCAGGACTGCCAGGCTGGGGAATAGCTTCTTCCCACAGGCTGTGAGATGGAAGAAAAGTATCCTGTAAGTGGGATAATCATCCCAAATATTTATATATGTAGCGGCTACTTCGATAGGGCTACTAAAGCAACACACCCACACACACACACCAGGTTAGTCAACACAAGACTGCTTTATTCAGACTTTACAGGCTTCTTTGATTTAGTGTGTCCTGGGCTCCATGGGACATCATTATGAGTTTGCTTCTGAACCACAGGACCGCAGATTTAAATGAAGCCGTGTGAGTGTCCCGTGCCATCCGGCAGGAGAATCCACAGATCAACGTGCCGTTCCACGCCACGAAGCACCACGCCTGGACAGTCAATTAAATGGATGAGTTCCCAACTGTCTGTCTTATATTTTCACTCGCGTGCCAAAGAACCTTACCCGCTCGGCTCTCTACACAGCTGCTAAACCACCCAGTTCCCCCACAGAACCTTCACAGAAACTAAAACATCAGCTGCATGCACCTGAGGTGGACCCCCTCGCCGTCTGGGCTGGGGGCACTGAAATAGGTGAAGCGGGCTTCACATGGGCAGGCTTGAGTCTACACGAAACAGCTGTGAATGTCCCCTTATGTCCAAAGTATACACAAGCCCATCCTTCTTCACCACATGGAAAGGGCCCTCATACGTTAATTGTAATGGCGCTCCTGGGACCTGTCTGCGCACAAAAACAAAATCAGCGTCCAGGAATGGTGGGGCACATTCTGTTTAGGTGATCCATGCCAGTGGGTAGGAAAAAGTTTGCTGATCATGACTCCATGTCAAAGCTGTGAAGGAAATTCAGGTCAGAGTTGGTTGTGAAATGAATGTCCCATGAAACTGTAAGAACTGTACCATAAACCATCTCTGTGGACAATGCGGACATATCTTCCTTTGAAGAGATGTGCACTCCGAATAGAATCCATGGCAACTCATCGACCTAATTGGGACTGGTGAGTCAGGCCTTAAGTGCGGACTTCAGTTGCCAGTAGAAACGTTCCACAAGTCTGTTGGACTGTGGATGAATTGTGCTCAACGATCTGAAGTAATGTGTGTTGAAAAACCAAATCTAGCCATCCAATCGACAGTGAATGCTCTTGCCCTTGTCTCAGTGTCACTGGATGGCAACGGGACAGCCCCTGACCAGCGTGTGAAACGTTCTATGACTGTTAGAATGTATTTCAAAATTTGAGATAATGGCAATGATCCAAGCAGGTCCACATGCACGTGTTCCAACCGCCTGTGTACCACCGGGAAATGTTGAAGAGGTGCCTTATTGTGCCGCTGAATTTTGGCAGTCTGGCAGGAGGTACCTGTGCAGACCCATTATGCAACACCCTTTTTTAGTCCATGCAATACATATTTATTTGACATGAGCTTGACAGATGTTCTGATGGACAGATGAGACAAGGTGTGTATCTGGTCAAAAAGGCGTTGCCTCCAAGATATCCGGAATCACTGGTCTAATGTAGCCCAAAGACATGTCACAAAGTAAGGTTGGCCGCCCAGTTGTGATGCCACCTGCAGTATGTCCAAGTTAGTCATGGTCGTACTATATGGCTGACCATCGGGGTCCATTGCCTGGACACTGGCTAATTCAGGAATATCAATCTCATCCTGAATATGATATACAGTCGGTCTGGACAGAATATTCATGACGCCATTGTTTTTACCAGATGTTTCCAAGTATATTTAAGGGAATTCTAAATATCTGCCCTAAGTGCCAATAAGCTGCTGGCAGGTTTGAACAGCATTCTTCAACCCAAGTGGCATCCTAAGAAATTCAAAAAGCCCAGAAGGGGTAATAATTGCCATTTAAGGAATGTAATACTTATGGGCTGGGATAAATGGGGAACAGTGGGGAACAGATGGGGCAAAGTGGGGAACATTGTGAAGAATGGGCAACAGGGTGGAACAGATGTGGTACACCTGTTCCCCACTATTCCCCAGCTGTTCCCCACCAGTTCCCCACTATTCACCACCGTACCCCATGATTCCCCACTCTTCCCCTCATTTCCCAATCTGTTCCCCACTGTTCCTCCCATTTGTCTCTGTTCCCCACTGTTCTCCATTGTTCCTTAGCGATCCCCACTTTTCCTCATCTCTTCCTTTCATTCCTCAATTTTCACCTCTGTTGCCCACTATACACCACTTTTCCCCTCTGTTCCCCACTGTTCCCTCATTGTTCCCCACTGTTCCTAAAAGAAGTCTGTAAAGTCTGAATAAAGCAGTCTTGTGTTGACTAACTTGGTGTATGTGTGTTTGTGTGTGTATTACTTTAGTAGCTCTACCGAAGTCGCCGCTACAATTGGGGACCCCAAATGCAAGATTCAGGGAAATTTGAATCTCCAGTTACCATGTACACAAGGACGGCAGCAGCTGTTGCCACCAGGGCTGCAGTTAATGTGGTGGAACTTCACTTCCCTCCTTTCTGGACACATCAACCTCGGGTATGGCTTCATCAGGCTGAAACCCAGATTTGTCTTGTGGCATAATGGCAGAGGACATGAAATTCTGCCATGTAATAGGTGCATTGGACACTACTGCAGCGTCTCAAGTAATAGAATATGTTGCCAATCCCCTGGCAGAAAACCAGTAAACCAGGTTCCGCCAATTTCTCCTGGACTCGCTGGAATTGACTAGACATGAGCACGACTTTTAAATATGGAGGACCTAGGTGATAGGAATCTATCCGATTTAATGAATGAGATGCTCGCATTAGCAGATGGTTATTCTCATTGTTTACTTTTTGAGACTCTATTCCTGTCCAAACTCCCAGGTCGTGTCGCAATACCAATCATTAACATGGATTTCCACCATCCCCATGACGTAGCGCAGGAGACTGACAGGCTGGATCACACTCCAACGCTAGAGTCTGCTCACGTACAGACTGTTTTCGCAGCAGATCCATATCCCGTGTCCTATGAGCCAACTATATCTTCAGTTCAGTTAAAGAAGGATGAACGTGCTGACAGGTGGTGAGAATGGTGTTTTTACCATGGCTGTTGGTGAAAAATGCCCATAAATGTGTCCCGACATGTACCTATTACAGAAAAAAGGCAGGAAAGATAAGGCCGTCTACCATTTATGGCCATGGCAGCTGGCACAAGTACGTCCCATTGTATCTTCCAAGACTGCGCTGGTAAGCACAAGTTTCTTGTAGACACGAGTGCTGAGGTTCGTTTGCTCCCACCAACCTATTTTGAAATAAAACCCACATAAACAACACCACCTGACTCTTCAAACACAAATGGGATGAAAATTCCCTGCTTTGGCACAGGATAGGTCACGATTGGGATAGGAGGTGTGACATTCCATTGGAATTGCCTATTGGCTTCCATTGCACAGCCTATTTTGGGTGCAGATTTTTTAAGGTCCCATGACTTGCCAGTAGATGTGAAGTGGAGGAAATTGGTTCCTGCTACCACTTTTCAAACATACCCTCTGGGATGCAGCAAAGGGAGAGTTTCCCACCTCGGGATGCATACCTTGAACAAATGTGCACATGCTGCTCTGCTCAACGAATTTCCCTGTACTCTCTCACCTAATTTCAATATCTCCTAAACAGCCCAGGGTGTGTCCCATTACATAGACACTTCAGGCCCACCAAATTACGCCAGGGTTCGTCATCTTCCACCTGATAAACTGCGCAGGCAAGGGCAGAGTGAACTGCAATTGAGGAATTAGGTATCATTCAGCGCTCCAACAGTCCTTGGGCATCACTGTTAAACATGGCACCCAAGAAAACAGGTGGATGGACACCCTGCAGCGATTACCGTAGGATCAATAACTACAGCCGACAGATACCCTATACCTCATATGCGAGATTTCGCTGCCCATCTGCACAATTTCTGTGCTTTCACCAAGGTAGATCTTGTCATGAGATCAAGTGTGGGGAAAAGTAGGGAATGGTGTGGAACCGTGGTGATCACTGCAGTAAAATGGAGAACACGGGAATATTGGGGAGCAGGGTGGAACAATGAGGAAAGGGGAACAGATGGGAAAGAGTGGGGAACACTGCAGAACAGAGGGGAACAAAAGGGAGCAGGGGGATTGTCTTGGGTAAACTTATACCTCTCATTTTGTTCATTTTAGATTGGTCACAGTGTTTTAGCTACCGAAAGAAAATAGACACACACACCGAGAGCAGTTCAGTTTATACAAATGTTTATTACTAATTCAAAAGCTGATTTCACACTACAATATGCAAGCCCTTCCCAACTATACTTATCAACGCTTGGACTGGTCCCAACTGCCGAAGCGAGGCAACAACTGCACACTTGTAGTAGGTTGTCAGGGCGCTGGTAGCAGCTTCTCCACCTCCCCCGACCGGGACGTTGCTCGGACTCTGGCTGTTCTTCCTTCTTGACAAGGGGTGTTCCCACCCCTCGGAGAGTCTAAACTTCAGCAGCAGGACCACAGACTTTTATACCCCAAAAACAATTAATCATGCACCCACTCCCTCTAACATTTGTCAGTCAAAATCAAAGCTGAGCATACTATTCTACAATTTAGAAGATTAATTATTATGGAGCAGGATGCTATGATATCCTGGTTTATCTCGTAGATACAAGGACTCATTAAAACTTCTTGAGCAAGACAGGTTGTGACCAATACGTCAATTTCAGAGTGTCGTATTTGACAACTGCTTTCCCTGGGCCTCACGGTGGAATTCCATTTCAAAGTGTATCTTCAGATAAGTCCCCATGGATGAGTTTAATTACATCTGCTAGTTCTGAAAGTAAGGTGACCTGTGTGTGGACCCAGTGTCGTCAGTTCCACATAAGCAAAAAGCATCTGAGTACATGGTTTTAATCCTCCATTACATTCCACCCCTTGGTCACAATCTGTCATTTGCGAGGCCTAACCAGTATTTGAGTACAGAGGGAGCGAAAAAAGAGAAATCAAAACAACAATTACAAAGATAAGCAATGACGCGAGCAACCAACGGAGGATAGTGTGGCCCACTCCCCCAAATGTAGCAGTTAGCCATGAGAAAGGATTCCAACCAAGGCTCAAATTATCCTTGTTGGCCACAATACCCAGATACTGGAGCTCACGAACAGATTTTGAAACATGCTGAACAATAACATATTTATATAAGCTGCACTTGAGGCTGGTGACCGAGGACTTCCTTGGTGTAATGCATCGGACCGTGTTTCCCACGGGGAACTCCCTTGGAACGTCCTCGACATTACAAATCCAATTGCTGGCATCAAAGCAGCTGTTAAGCCAGATCACCAGGAGTGTAAAATGGAGAACCTGGAACAAAGAAGCCTGACACATGTCACTCACGATACCATAAGCGTTCAGTGTTTAAACAGACTAAATCATCCTGTCCCTCAATAGCTACCCACCGAGTGTTACCCTGGGCAGGTGTCACTATTTCCCCTTTTACAGGAGGGCCACTACCTGGTGGTGCCACCCATACCTTTTGTCCAACATTCTCTAGTTCGGGAATGGGGGGCAATGACTGTTATTCCTCTGGAATAGGCTGTAATTCAGGAGCGTGAAGAAGTCGGTGGAAAGGTGTACCTCCTTTTAAAGGGCGATGATTCAAATTGTCGACTGCCTGCTGCAGCACATGGCACCATCCCTTCTGGGTCCCCAGTGATGTTAACAAATGAATTTGTTCCTTCAGTAAGCCGTTCATTTGTTCAACTAACCCGGCAGCCTGCGGGTAATAAGGAATATGGTGGACCCATAAAATACCGTTGTCATTTGTCCAATCACAGATTGCTTTCCCGGAGAAGTGCGAGCCATTATCAGAGTGAATCTCCTCTGGAACATCATAACGATAAATCAAATGGTTTTGTCCTTGGATAGTGCTAGCTTGGTCAGCCGTCTTGGTGGGAAAAGTAAAAACCAGGCCCGAAAAGGTGTCAACCATTACTAGGACGTAATATTTACCCATGCAGTCTAGCATGGGGCCTATGTAATCAATTTGCCAGACCGCAGCTGAATGAGCACCCCGTTTTATTCGGCCATGCGGACCAGGTGGAACGGTATGGAACTTCACAAGCTGACATTCTGGGCATGTACATACGACCATGCGGACATCATCCTTATGGATGGATAAAGCATGTGTACGGGACCACATAGCTGATCCCTTCTCCCCCAAATGACCACTCTGTTCATGTGCCCATCGAGCCAGGGGGACGGTATCAGCACAGCTGATAGTGGCAAGCTGATCTGCTACTGCATTATGTTGAGCCATGTTAGTCGCCATATTGGTATGGGCATCAACGTGATAAACGGTTATCTCACGATGGTGGGAAGCATCCCACAACAGCTGCCACAACTCTTTGCCCCATACTGGGCGGTCATGTATCATCCAGTTGTTCTTTTGCAAATCAGGCATCCATACCACAAGTCCATTAGCCAAAGCCCAGGAATCAGTAAACAGGCGAAGAGGGTGATCATGGGGATCTAGTGGTAAAGTGACTGCCTTCAACTCAGCATACTGACTGGAGCCACCATCCCCCTCCTCCGATAACTGAGTTCCTGACCTAGGATGGTAAGCCACCTGTTCGTGTATGCGGCCCACCCCTTCAGGCCCTCTGGTCGCACGACTCTGAATATACCACTTCCATTTAACAATAGAAGACTGCTGAGCCCGCCGGATCTTTAGATTAGCATCATTAGCCAGGACCCAATTCATTATAGGAAGTGCAGGTCGCAATTGAACATCTGCATCGCCTGTCATTCTTTCAGTCTCTAGCAGGGCCCAGTAACAGGCTAGTAACTGTTGTTCAAAAACAGAATAACGAGTGGCAGCCTCAGGCATGGTACGTGACCAGAATCCTAGTGGGACTCGGCGACCCTCTTGTTTCTGCCAGAGGCTCCAGGAGGCCACATCATCAATATAATGGTGAATTGAGAGGGAAGGCGATACTGGAAGGTGGGTGAAGGTATACTGGCGCCCCTTCCAGGTAAAGGCGAACTGATCCTGTGAGTCCTCAGCTATAAGAATACTGAAGAAGGCCTTAGCGAGATCAATGACAGCATACCATGTTCCTGAGTTCCCAGTAGCAATGTTTTCAATAAGAGTGACAATGTCCGGAACTGCTGAAGCAAGTGGTGGGGCATGTTTGTTCAAAAAACGATAATCAACTGTCATTCTCCAGGAGCCGTCCGGCTTCTGGACCGGCCAAACAGGGCTATTAAAGGGCGACGTTGCGGGCCTCACTACCCCTTCTTCTTGCAGAGCATCGATGGTGGCAGTAATCTCTTCCTGCCCCCCAGGGAGATGATATTGTGGAATGCACACTGGTTTCATGGGGGCTGGCACCATCACAGGATCCCACTTAGCCTGACCCACTACTAGTTTTTTTGTAATAGTTCGAATTCCAAATTCAAATCCCCCTTGGCTAGTATTAAGGGCCATACCGGCCAACATATTAATACCCAGGATACACTCGTCAGTAGCAGCCACCAGGGCATGTAACCAGACAGGGGAAGGGCTATCACCCACCATGGCACAGACTTTTATTTCCTTTGCCAGGGTGACCGCTCCTCCCAACCCCTCTATTCGAAAGGCCGGTCCAGTCCAGAGGTCTGGATTACCAGGAATCACCGAGTGCTCTGCACCGGTGTCGACCAAAGCCAAGTATTGGCGATCATTACCCCCACCCCAGTGGATTGTTAACGGTATGTAGGGCCGCGGATCCCCGTGTGTGCGCCGTGTCTCGATGGAGTAGACACGGGAATCCTGCCCACACCTTCAGGCTTCAGAAGGGTTCGGGGGCTTCCAGGACCACATGCTATTGTTATCTTTAAGAGCCTGTTTAACCCATTGTTTTACCACATCATGAGTAACTGGAGCAGGAGAAGCCAGCTCGATAGAAGCAGCAGTGGGAGCAGAAAGCACAGCTGGGCCAGGAGGACTCAGCAGCTGGGGATGATGTTCCCCTGCTTTTTGCCTAAATCGATCTCCAATGGCAGCCAGCTCTTTTACAGAGAAATCACGGATCATTGACTCCTTCCGACCCCTGTTCCCACTTTGGCTCACAGGGTCCTCCACCCAGTCTAGGGGAGGAGGTGGAGGCCATCCAACAGAGGGAGTAGGCCACAGAGCATAAGCAGGGGTTTGGGTATTTTCCCCTGGGTCCACATGGGAAACCGGGGTATCTATCCCTTCCATCTCTACCCTTACATCATCCCCCCTTCTGTCTGTTTGGGAAATCTGCTGCCTTATAGGGCGGGCATGAACAGCAGATGGAGAGGGTAGTATGTTAGACACATGCTGAGGAGTATCTGCATTATTACCATTGTCATTCCAGATATTCCCATCCCAATCCTCAATTACATCAGGATCGTCACCATTCCTTATCATGGCATGAATACGATATGGATCGGGTTCTACTCCATGCCTTTCCTTATCTGCACAGAGCTGCTGCCGGAGTTTAATATTACGGCAAATCATTTGGACATGCTTATCTTCCCATTCTTTGGCTCTGTCCTGACTGGTACGAACAATCTCGCTCATCATGGAACAGCATTGTCGCAGGACTTCTAGCTCCTCCTCTAATTGCTTTCTTTTGCACTGAGATTCTACTTCTCTTTGAATTAATTCTGCTTCACGCTGAACGGAGTGGCGTAATGCTGTGGCCAGCAACCAAAAACCATTCGTCAGCATTCCCTTTTTATCAGGAAATTTACTTTCTCGAAGGAGAGTGGCAACCCGCTCTCCCAGAGGTGCACTTGATGAGTCTAACTTCTCATCCCAACTAATGGGTGGTCCCAACAAAGACAGGGTATTGGCCAACATGCCAAACCCATCGTCTTTGGAAGTCCATCCAGGAATCAAGAACTGCTCAGGGCTCACCTCTTTCTTTCGGCGAAACATCTTGAGACCAATCCTGCTCGCAGCGCCAATTGTCTTGGGTAAACTTATACCTCTCATTTTGTTCATTTTAGATTGGTCACAGTGTTTTAGCTACCGAAAGAAAATAGACACACACACCGAGAGCAGTTCAGTTTATACAAATGTTTATTACTAATTCAAAAGCTGATTTCACACTACAATATGCAAGCCCTTCCCAACTATACTTATCAACGCTTGGACTGGTCCCAACTGCCGAAGCGAGGCAACAACTGCACACTTGTAGTAGGTTGTCAGGGCGCTGGTAGCAGCTTCTCCACCTCCCCCGACCGGGACGTTGCTCGGACTCTGGCTGTTCTTCCTTCTTGACAAGGGGTGTTCCCACCCCTCGGAGAGTCTAAACTTCAGCAGCAGGACCACAGACTTTTATACCCCAAAAACAATTAATCATGCACCCACTCCCTCTAACATTTGTCAGTCAAAATCAAAGCTGAGCATACTATTCTACAATTTAGAAGATTAATTATTATGGAGCAGGATGCTATGATATCCTGGTTTATCTCGTAGATACAAGGACTCATTAAAACTTCTTGAGCAAGACAGGTTGTGACCAATACGTCAATTTCAGAGTGTCGTATTTGACAACTGCTTTCCCTGGGCCTCACGGTGGAATTCCATTTCAAAGTGTATCTTCAGATAAGTCCCCATGGATGAGTTTAATTACATCTGCTAGTTCTGAAAGTAAGGTGACCTGTGTGTGGACCCAGTGTCGTCAGTTCCACATAAGCAAAAAGCATCTGAGTACATGGTTTTAATCCTCCATTACAGGGATTGATGGGAATCAGTGGGGAACTGTGGGTAATAGGTGGGATACTGCTAGAAAACAGTTGGGATTGGTGGGGAACAGTGGGGAAAGTTGGGGAACAGGTGAAGAACAATGGGCTACAGTGCAGAACTGTGGGGAACAGATGTGAAACAGTAGAGAACTGTTTGGGAACAGCTGGAGAACAGAGGGGAACTGATGGGGAACAGTGGAGAACCATGGGGAAACAGGTGGGAAACTGGTAGAAAACAGTTGGGATTGGTGGAGAAGAGTAGGGAACATTTGGGAACAGGTGAAGAACAGTGGGGGACAGTGATGAACTGTGGGGTAAAGAGGTGGAACAGTAGGGTACAGTGGAAAAATTGGTGAACAGCTGGAAAACAGAGCCGAACTGTGGGGAGCAGGGGAACAGTGTGGAAGAGATGGTGAACGGTGGAGAATGGGGGAAAAGTGGGGAATTGGTGGGAGATAGTTGGGGAACAGTGGCGAACAGGTGTGGAATAGCTGGGGAACAGTGGGAACAGGTTTGGAACAGTAGGAAAACGGTGGGGAACAGTGGGGAAAAGATGAGGGACAGTGGGAAACAGTTTAGAACAGATGGGGAACTGATGTGGAACATTAGTGAACAGTGGAGAAATGTGGGGAACTATCGGGAACATGTGTCGAACAGCTGGGGAACTGTGAGCAACTCTGGGAAACATTGGTGAAAACTGGGGAACTGTTGAGGACAGTGGGGAGCAGTGGGGAACAGATGGTGAACAGTGGAGAACTGTGGGAAACAGTGTGGAAAATTAGGTCACAGATGGGAAAAAGAGGAGTATCTGATGGGCAACAATGGGAAACATGGGGTGCAGTGGGTAACAGTTGGGATCTGTGGGGTACAGTCGGGAACAGTGAGGAACAATAGGGGAAAGTGGGAGAAATGGGGAACAGTTGGGAACAGAGGGGAAAAGTAAAAAACAGAGGGGAACAGTGGTGAACAGAGTGGAAAAGTAGGGAACAGTTTAGAATAGATGGAGAGAAGTGGGGAACAGTGAGGAACTGTGGGAGACAGTGGGAAAGAGGGGAAGAATGAGTAACAGTGGGGTATACAGGGTAACGGGGAGAGCAGTGGGGAACAGAATGTGAACATTGGAGAATGTGGGGAACAGTGGTCAAATGTGTGTGACAGATGGAGAACTGTGAAGAACAGTGGGAAACACGGGGCACAATTAGGGAACAGTGGTGTATAGTGGGCAACAGTGGGGAAAATTGAGGTACAGAAGGAAGAGATGGGGAAAAGTGGGGATCACTGAGGAACAGTGGAGAACAGTGGAACAGAGACAAATAGGGGGGAGCAATGGGGAACAGATATTGACCTGTGGAGAATGTGGGAACAGTGGGGAACAGATTGGGAAATGAGGGGAAAAGTGGGGAACCATGTGGAACAGTGGTGAAAAGTGGGGAAGTGGTGGGAAACAGCTGGATAACAGTGGGGAACAAATGGGGAACAGTGGGGAACCATGGGACCTGGTGGGAAACTGAGGGGTCAAAGGGAAGAATGAGTAACAGTGGGTAATAGATAGCGAACTGTGGAGAACGGGGTAATAGTGGAGAAAAGTGGGTAACTGATGGGTAATGAGGGGAACAGTGGAGAACATTGGGGAATAGGAGGAACAGTGGGGAGCAGATAGGGGGACTGATGAGAATAGTGGGGAATAGTCAGGAACAGTCAGTAATGGTGGTGAACAGATGTGGAACAATGGCAAAAATGGGAAACAGTGGGGAAAAGTGGGGAACTAAAGGGAACAGTTGGGATCAGTAGGGAACAGGTGTGAAATAGTGGAGAACAGTGAGGACAATGAGGAACAAGGGGAACAGATGGGGTATAGTGGGGTACACTGCAGAACTGTGGAGAACATTGGGGAACAGTGAGGAACAGTGGAGAAAAGTGGCGAACAGTAGGAAACAGTTCGGGAACATCTGGATAACAGTGGAGAGGTGGAGAACAGTGAAGAACCATGGGGAACAGTAGGCAACAGAGCGGAACAGTGGAGAACTGTGGGGAATAGTCGGGAACAGTGGTGATCAGATGGCGAACAGTGGGAAAAATGGGGAACAGTTCGGCTACAGTTGGGAAAAGTGTGGAACAGTGAAGAACTCTGGGGAACAGTGGGGAACAGAGGTGAACAATGGGGAATTGGGGTAACTGTGGAAAAAATTAGGGAACAGATGGGGAACAGCTAGAGAACATTGGGAAACAGTGCAGAACATGGGGGAAAATGGAAGAGTGGGGAACAGATGGAGAACAGTGGGGAAAAATGGGCAACAGTGTGGAACAGATGTGAAACAGTCTGGAAGCATGGGGAACACTGTAGGACAATGGGGATCAGAGGGGAATATTGGGGAGCAGGGGGGATCAATGAGGAAAGGAACAGATGGGAAACAGTGGGGAACACTGCAGAACAGATGAGAACAGAGGGGAACAGTAGGGACCAGGGGGAACTGATGGGGAACAGTGTGGAACCGTGAGGAACAGGAGGGAAACTGCTGGAAAACAGTTGGGATTGGTGGGGAAAAGTGTGGAACAGTTGGAGAAAGGTGAAAAACAGTGTGGTATAGTGAATAATTGTGGGAAATAGATGTGGAACATTAGGGAACGGTAGAAAAAATGGGGAAGAGTGGGGAACAGTTTGTGAATAGCTGGAGTACAGTGGGGAACAGTGAAGAACTGTGGGGATCAGTGTGGAACAGATATGGAGCATTAGGGAACAATGGGAAAAATGGGGAACAGTGGTGAACAGTTTGAGAGCAGCTGGGGAACAGTGGAGAACAGGTGTGGAACAGTAGGAAACAGTGGGAAAAATGGAGAACAGTGGTGAACAGTTTGAGAGCAGCTGGGGAACAGTGGAGAACAGGTGTGGAACAGTAGGAAACTGGGAAAAATGGAGAACAGTGGTGAACAGTTTGAGAGCAGCTGGGGAACAGTGGAGAACAGGTGTGGAACAGTAGGGAACAGTGGGAAAAATGGGGAACAGTGGTGAACAGTTTGAGAGCAGCTGGGGAACAATGGAGAACAGGTGTGGAACAGTAGGGAACAGTGGGAAAAATGGGGAACAGTGGTGAACAGTTTGAGAGCAGCTGGGGAACAGTGGAGAAGAGGTGTGTAACAGTAGGAAACAGTGGGAAAAATGGAGAACAGTGGAGAAAGGATGGGTAACATTTGGGAACAGCTGGAGAACAGTGAGGAACTGTGAGGGAACAGTGGGTAATGGGGAGAATGAGTAACAGTGGAGAACAGAGGGTAACAGGGGAGAGCAGTAGGGAACACTGGAGAATGTGGTTAACTGTTAAAAAGTGTGTGACAGGTGGGGAACAGCAGGGAACACTTGGGAAAAAGTTGAGGAACAGTGGTGTATAGAGGGCAACATTGGGGTAAATTGAGGAATGGAAGGAAGGGATGGGGAACAGTGGAGATCTCTGCAGAGAAGAACAGAGGAGAACAGTGGGCAACAGCGGGGAATAGTGGGGACCAGATAGGGAATTGTGGAGAACGGGGGAACAGTGGGGAACAGATTGGGAAATGAGGTGTCAGTGGGGATCCATGGGGAACCGTGGGGAACAGGTGGGAAAATGTTGGAAAACAGTTGGGATTGGTGGCGAACAGTGCGTAACAGTTGGGAAACAGGTGAAGAACAGCATGGTACAGTGAAGAATTGTGGGTAACAGATGTGGAACAATAGGGATCAGTGGGATAAATGGGGAACAATTAGGGTACAGCGAGAGAATAGTGAAGAACTGTGTGGAACAGATGTGGAACAGTAGGGAACAGTGGGGAAAATGAGGAAGAGTTGGGAACAAAGGGGAACAGTGGGGAACAGCGATGAACTTTGGGAAATAGTTGGGAAAAGGTGGGGAACAGTTTGGTTACAGCTGGAGAACAGTGGGGACCATGCAGAACAGGTGAAGAACAGTGGAGTACAGTGAAGAATTATGAGGAACTGTGGGGAACAGCTGGAGAATATTGGGGAACATTGGGGTAGAGTCGGGAATGGTGGTGAACAGAGGTGGAAAGGTGAGAAAAAAGAGAAACAGTGGGGAAAAGTGGTGAACTGTGTGGAACAGTGGGAAGCAGATTGGTAACTGTTGGGGAACAGTGTGGACCCATGGGGAACAGTGGGAAAAATGGGGAACAGATTGGGAACAGATCGGGAACAGCTGGAGAACAGTGGGGAACTGATGGGGAACATGTGTCGAACAGGTAGGGAGTAGTGAGGAACAATTGGGGAACAGTGGGGAAAAGTAAGGAACATTTGGGGAATAGTTGTGGAATAGTGGAGAACAGTTGTAAAACATTGGGGAACAGTGGTATAAATGGGGAACAGAGGGGAAAAGTGGGGAACTGTGTGGAACAGTGGGGAATAGTTGTGGGACAGTGGGGAACTGAATATGAAGATTGGGGAACATTGCAAAAATTGGGCAACAATGCAGAACAGATGGGGAACAGTGGGGAAAAGTAATTGTGGAGCAGTTGTTAAATAAAGGAGAACAGGTGTGAAACAGTGGGGAAAAGTGTGGAACCGTGGGGAAAACTCTAGAAAAATGATGAACAGGGGAATATTGGGGAGCAGGGTGGAACAACGAGGAAAGGGGAACTGATGGGGAACACTGCAGAACAGAGGTGAGCAAAAGAGTGTTGGGGGAACAGTTGGGAATCTGATGGGAAACAGTGGGGAACTGTGGGTAATATGTGGGAAAATGCTGGGATAAAGTTGGGATTGGTGGGAAAGTGGGGAAAAGTTGGGGAACAGATGTGGAACAGTAAGAAAAATGGGGAACAGAGGGGAACAGTGGTGAACAGTGGGGAACAGTTTAGGAACAGCTGGAGAACAGAGGGGAACAGATGGGGAACTGATGGGGAACACAGGTAAACCAAGGGGGACAGGTGGGAAACTGCTGGTAAACAGTTGGGATTGATGGGGAAGAGTAGGAAACAGTTGGGGAACATGTGGAAAAAAGTGGGGTACAGTGGGGAGCAGATCCGGAACAGTAGGCTACAGTGGTAAAAGGGGAACTGCTGGAAAACAGCTGCCAAACTGTGGGGAGCAGGAAGAACAGTGTGGAACAGATGGTGAACAATGGAGAATGGGGGAAGAGTGGGGAAAAATGGGGAACAGATTGGGAATGAGGTGAACAGTGGGGAATCTTGGGAAACAGTGTTGAAAAGTGCAGAACTGGTGGGACACAGGTGGGGAACAGTCGAAAAAGGTGAGGGACGGTGGGAAAATGTTTAGAACAAATGGAGAACTGATGTGGAACTGTGGCGATCAGTGAGGAACAGTGCAGAAATGGTGGGCAACTGCTGGGGAACATGTGTCGAACAGGTCGGGAACAGTGAGGAACAGATGGGGAAAAGGTGAGGGACAGTGTGAAACAGTTTAGTACAGATGGGGAACTGATGTGGAGGGACAGTGTGAAACAGTTTAGTACAGATGGGGAACTGATGTGGAACTCTGGGGATCAGTGGGGAACAGTGGTGAAATGATGGACAACTGCTGGGGAACATGTGTCGAACAGGTAGGGAACAGTGAGGAACTATTGGGGACAGTGGGCAACCCTAGGGAACAGTTGGGAAACTTCTGGGAAACAGATGGGATTGGTGGGGAACAGTGGGGAAATGTAAGTAACTGTGGTGAACAGTTGTGGAACAGTGGAGAACAGGTGTGAAACAGTGGGGAACAGTGGGTAAATGGGAAACAGTGGGAAAAGATGGGGAACAGTGGGAAACATTGGGGAAAATGGGCAAGATGGCGGAACATATGTGGAACTGTGGGAATAAGAAGGTTAAAGTGGGAAACTGTGGGGAACAATTGAGGAACAGTGGGGAACTGATAGTGAACAGTGGGAATATTACTAAAATTGGGCAACAGTGACAAACAGATGGGCAACAGTGGTATTAATGGGGAAAAATGGGGAACTGTGAGGAACATTTGGGAATATGGGCAACGGGGAAGAACAGATGTGGATCAGTGGGGAATAGTAGGGAACAATGTGGAACCGTGCAGAACACTGCAGAATAATGGGTAATGGAGGGGAATATTGGAGAGCAGTGGGGGGGGGAAACACTGAGGAATGTTAAAATGATGGGGAACCGTAGGGAAAAGTGGAGAAATGGTGGAGAACTGCTGGGGACATGTGTCGAACAGGAGGGGAACATTGCGGAAACAGCTTGAAAACAGTGGGTATTAGATGGGGAACTGATGGGGAACAGTGGAGAGATGGTGGGGAACTGCAGGTGAAAAATGGGGACTTGTGGGAACATGTATCTAACAGGTGGGAAAAAGTGAAGAAAAGATGGGGAGGAGTGGGGAACCTTGGGGAACACTGCCAAGCAGTGGGTAACAGAGGGAATAGTGGGGAGCAGGGGTGAACAATGAGGAAAGGGGAACAAATGTTGAACAGTTGAGAACAGTGCAGAACAGAGGGAAAGAGTGGGGTGCAGGGGTGAATAACGAGGAAAGGTGAACAAATGCAGAACATTGGAGAATGTGGGGAACAGTGGGTAACAGATGGAAATGAGATAGAGAACAGCTGGGAAACAGTGAGGAACTGTGTGGAACAGTGGATAACAGAGGGGGATCATTGAGGAACAGTGGGGATCAGTGGAGAAGAGTGGGTAACAGAGGGTAACATTAAGGAATGGAGAGAACTGCTGGTGAACAGAGGGGAATAGTGTGGAATATGTGTCAAACAAGTGGTGAACATGTGTCAAACATGTGGGGAACAGTGTGGAACTGGGATGAACACTGCATAACAATGGGGAATGGAGGGGAATAGTGGGGAATAGGGGAGAAAAATGAGGAATTGAAGGAACAGATGGGGAACAGTGGGAAAATCTGCAGAACAGAGGGGAATAGTGGGGAGCAGTGGTGAACAGATGGTGAACTGTGGAGAATGGGGGAACAGTGGGGAAAAATGGGAAACAGATTGGGAAATGAGGGGAACAGTGGGGATACAAAGGGAACAGTGGGGGAACATAGTGTCTAAGTGGTGAACAGTGGGGAACTTGTGAGGAACAGTGGAGAACAGATGGGGAACAGACTAGAAATTGTGGTAAACTGTTGAGGAACAGGTGGGGAACAGTGAGGAACAGATGGGATAGTGTGGGGTACCGTGGAAAATACTGCTGGGCAGTGGGAAATAGAGGGGAATAGTGGGAAGCAGGGGGTTAACAATGAGGAAAGGGGAACAGATGGGGAACAGTGGAGAATGGGGGAACAGTGAGTAACAGATGGAAAAGAAATGGAGAACAGCTGGGGAACAGTTAGGAACAGAGGGGAATATTGAGGAACAGTGGGGAACTGTAGGGAAAACTGCAGAATAGTGGGGAACATTGGAGACATAGTGTGGAACTGCTGAGTTACAGTTGGGACTTGTGGGGAACATGTGTCGAACATGTGGGTAAAATATGTCGAACATGTGATTAACAGTGAGGAACAAATGGGCAACAGTGTGGAACTCTGGTGAACACTGCATAATAATTGGGAATGGAGGGGAATAGTGGGGAGAAGCGGAGAATAATGCGGACCTCAGGGAACATATGGTGAACAGTTTGGAAAACTGCGGAACAGTGGGGAATAGTGGGGAGCGGTGGAGAACAGATAGCGAACTGTGGAAAATGCAGGAACACTGGGTAACAGTTCGGGACCTGCTGGAGAACAGCAGGGAAGAGTGAAGTAATGTGGGGTTCAGTGAGGAATTGAGAGGAACAGTGGGGACTTCTGGTCAACCTGTTTTGAACAGGGGGGAAACAGTGAGGAACAAATGGGGTACAGTGTGGAACCATGAGGAACACTGCAGAACAATGGGGAACAGAGGGGAATAGTGGGGAACAATTAGGAAAGGGGAACCGTGGCGAACACTGCAAAACAGTGGGGAACCAAAGGGAGCAGTGGGAACGGATTGGAAAAATTGGGGAACCGTGGGAAACACTGCAGAACAGAAGGGAACGAAAGGGAGCAGGGCGAACATATCAGAAAAAAGTTGAGAAGTGGGGAACACTGCAGAACAGTGGGGAATCAAAGGGAGCAGGGGGATCAGATTGGAAAAAGTGGCGAACAGTGTGGAAAAATGCAGAAGAGTGAGGAAACAAAGGGAGCAGGGGGAACAGATTGGAAAAAGTGGGGAACTGTGTGGAAAAATGCAGAACAGTGGGGAACCAAAGGGAGCAGGAGGAATCGATTGGAAAAAGTCGGGAACCGTGGAGAACACTGCAGAACAGAGGGGAACCAAAGGGAGCAGGGGTAACGGATTGGAAAATGTGGGGAACTGTATAGAATACTGCAGAATAGAGGGGAAACCAAAGGGAGAAGGGGAAACAGATTGGAAAAAGTGCAAACTGTGGGGTAAACTGCAGAACAGAGGGGAGCCCAAGGAGAAGGGCGAACAGATTGGAAAAAGTGGGGAACGGTGTGGAAAAATTGAGAAGAGTGGAGAAACAATGGGAGCAGGGTGAACGGATTGGAAAAATTGGGGAACAGTGTGGAACACTGAAGAACAGAAGGGAATCAAAGGAAGCAGGGGGAACGGATTGGAAAAAGTGGGGAACCATTCGGAACACTTCACAACAGAGGGGAACCAAAGGAGCACGGGGAAGAGATTGGAAAAATTGGGAAACCATGGAGGACAGTGCAGGACGGAGGGGAACCAAAGGGAGCAGGGGGAACAGATTGGATAAAGTGGGGAACTGTGGGGAACATTGTAGAACTGAGGGGAACCAAAGAGAGGACGGTGAACAGATTGCAAAAAGTGTGGAACCGTGGGAACACTGCAGGACAGAGGGGAACCAAAGGGAACAGGAGGTACAGGTTGTAAAAAGTGGGGAACCGTTAGCGAAAACTGCAGAACAGTGGGGAACCAAAGGGAGCGGGGGAACAGATTGCAAAAGGTGGGGAACAGTGGGGAATATTGCAGAAAAGAGGGGAACCAAATGGAGCATGGGAACAGATTGGAAAAATTGGGGAACCGTGTGGAAAAATGCAGAACAGTGGGAAACCAAAGGGAGCAGGGAGAACGGATGGGGAAATGTGGGGAACCGTGGAGAGCACTGCAGTACAGAGGGGAACCAAAGGGAGCAGGGGGAACAGATTGGAAAATGTGTGGAACCGTGGCGAACACTGCAAAACAGTGGGGAACCAAAGGGAGCAGTGGGAATGGATTGGAAAAAGTGGGGAACCGTGGGAAACACTGCAGAACAGAGGGGAACGAAAGGGAGCAGGACGAACATATCGGAAAAAAGTTGAGAAGTGGGGAACACTGCAGAACAGTGGGGAATCAAAGGGAGCAGGGGGATCAGATTGGAAAAAGTGGCGAACAGTGTGGAAAAATGCAGAAGAGTGAGGAAACAAAGGGAGCAGGGGGAACAGATTGGAAAAAGTCGGGAACCGTGGAGAACACTGCAGAACAGAGGGGAAACAAAGGGAGCAGGGTTAACGGATTGGAAAATGTGGGGAACTGTATAGAAAACTGCAGAATAGAGGGGAACCAAAGGGAGCAGGGGGAACAGATTGGAAAAAGTGGTGAACCGTTCGGAACACTGCACAACAGAGGGGAAACAAAGGAGCACGGGGAAGAGATTGGAAAAAGTGGAAAATGTGGGGAAAACTGCAGAACAGAAGGGAGCCCAAGGAGAAGGGGGAACAGATTGGAAAAAGTGAGGAACGGTGTGGAAAATGCAGAAGAGTGGAGAAACAACGGGAGCAGGGTGAACGGATTGGAAAAAGTGGGGAACAGTGTGGAACACTGCAGAACAGAGGGGAATCAAAAGAAGCAGGGGGAACAGATTGGAAAAAGTGGTGAACCGTTCGGAACACTGCAAAACAGAGGGGAAACAAAGGAGCACGGGGAAGAGATTGGAAAAATTGGGAAACAGTGTGGAAAAATGCAGAAGAGTAAGGAAACAAAGGGAGCAGGGGGTATACATTGGAAAAATTGCGGGACCGTGGGGAACACTGCAGAACAGAGGGGAACCAAGGGAGCAGGTGGAACGAATTGGAAAAAGTGGGGAATCGTGAAGGACAATGCAGGACAGAGGGGAAAGAAAGGGCACAGGGGGAACGGATTGGAAAAAGTGGGGAACTGTGGGGAACACTGCAGAACAGAGGGGAGCGAAAGGAGAAGGGCGAACAGATTGGAAAAAGTGGGGAACTGTGTGGAAAAATGCAGAAGAGTGGAGAAACAACGGGAGCAGGGTGAATGGATTGGAAAAAGTGGGGAACCGTTAGGCACACTGCACAACAGAGGGGAAACAAAGGAGCACGGGGAAGAGTTTGGAAAAATTGGGAAACAATGGAGGACTGTGCAGGACGGAGGGGAACCAAAGGGAGCAGGGGGAACAGATTGGAAAAAGTGGGGAACAGTGGGGAACACTGTAGAACAGAAGGGAACCAAAGAGAGCACGGCGAACAGATTGGAAAAAGTGTGGAGCCGTGGGGAACACTGCAGGACAGAGGGGAACCAAAGGGAGCAGGGAGAACAGATTGGAAAAGTCGGGAAATATGGGGGAAAATGCAGGATATAGGGGAACCAAAGGGAGCAGGGGGAATGGATTGGAAAAAGTGGGTAACCGTGGGGAACACTGCAGGACAGAGGGAAACCAAAGGGAGCAGGGGGAACGGTTTGGAAAAAGTGGGTAACCGTGGGGAACACTGCAGGACAGAGGGAAACCAAAGGGAGCAGGGTGAACAGATTCGAAAAAGTGTGCAACCTTGGGGAACACTGCAGAATAGAGGTGAACTAAACGGAGCAAAGGGAACAGATTGGAAAAAGTGCAGAACCATGGCGAACACTGCAAAACAGTGGGGAACCAAAGGGAGCAGCGGGAACGGATTGGAAAAAGTGGGGAACAGTGGGAAACACTGCAGAACAGAGGGGAACCAATGGGAGCAGGGCGAACAGATTGGAAAAAGTGGGGAACTGTGTGGAAAAATGCAGAAGAGTGGAGAAACAACGGGAGCAGGGTGAACGGATTGGAAAAAGTGGGGAACCGTTATGCACACTGCACAACAGAGGGGAAACAAAGGAGCACGGGGAAGAGATTGGAAAAATTGGGAAACAATGGAGGACTGTGCAGGACGGAGGGGAAACAAAGGGAGCAGGGGGAACAGATTGGAAAAAGTGCGGAACCGTGGCGAATACTGCAAAACAGTGGGGAACCAAACGGAGCAGCGGGAACGGATTGGAAAAAGTGGGGAACCGTGGGAAACACTGCAGAACAGAGGGGAACGAAAGGGAGCAGGGCGAACATATCTGAAAAAAGTTGAGAAGTGGTAAACACTGCAGAACAGTGGGGAATCAAAGGGAGCAGGGGGATCAGATTGGAAAAAGTGGCGAACAGTGTGGAAAAATGCAGAAGAGTGAGGAAACAAAGGGAGCAGGGGGAACAGATTGGAAAAAGTGGGGAACTGTGTGGAAAAATGCAGAACAGTGGGGAACCAAAGGGAGCAGGAGGAACAGATTGGAAAAAGTCGGGAACCGTGGAGAACACTGCAGAACAGAGGGGAACCAAAGGGAGCAGGGGTAACGGATTGGAAAATGTGGGGAACTGTATAGAATACTGCAGAATAGAGGGGAAACCAAAGGGAGCAGGGGAAACAGATTGGAAAAAGTGCAAACTGTGGGGTAAACTGCAGAACAGAGGGGAGCCCAAGGAGAAGGGCGAACAGATTGGAAAAAGTGGGGAACGGTGTGGAAAAATTGAGAAGAGTGGAGAAACAATGGGAGCAGGGTGAACGGATTGGAAAAATTGGGGAACAGTGTGGAACACTGAAGAACAGAAGGGAATCAAAGGAAGCAGGGGGAACGGATTGGAAAAAGTGGGGAACCATTCGGAACACTTCACAACAGAGGGGAACCAAAGGAGCACGGGGAAGAGATTGGAAAAATTGGGAAACCATGGAGGACAGTGCAGGACGGAGGGGAACCAAAGGGAGCAGGGGGAACAGATTGGATAAAGTGGGGAACTGTGGGGAACATTGTAGAACTGAGGGGAACCAAAGAGAGGACGGCGAACAGATTGCAAAAAGTGTGGAACCGTGGGGAACACTGCAGGACAGAGGGGAACCAAAGGGAACAGGAGGTACAGGTTGTAAAAAGTGGGGAACCGTTAGCGAAAACTGCAGAACAGTGGGGAACCAAAGGGAGCGGGGGAACAGATTGCAAAAGGTGGGGAACAGTGGGGAATATTGCAGAAAAGAGGGGAACCAAATGGAGCATGGGAACAGATTGGAAAAATTGGGGAACCATGTGGAAAAATGCAGAACAGTGGGAAACCAAAGGGAGCAGGGAGAAAGGATGGGGAAATGTGGGGAACCGTGGAGAGCACTGCAGTACAGAGGGGAACCAAAGGGAGCAGGGGGAACAGATTGGAAAATGTGTGGAACCGTGGCGAACACTGCAAAACAGTGGGGAACCAAAGGGAGCAGTGGGAATGGATTGGAAAAAGTGGGGTACCGTGGGAAACACTGCAGAACAGAGGGGAACGAAAGGGAGCAGGACGAACATATCGGAAAAAAGTTGAGAAGTGGGGAACACTGCAGAACAGTGGGGAATCAAAGGGAGCAGGGGGATCAGATTGGAAAAAGTGGCGAACAGTGTGGAAAAATGCAGAAGAGTGAGGAAACAAAGGGAGCAGGGGGAACAGATTGGAAAAAGTGGGAACTGTGTGGAAAAATGCAGAACAGTGGGGAACCAAAGGGAGCAGGAGGAACAGATTGGAAAAAGTCGGGAACCGTGGAGAACACTGCAGAACAGAGGGGAAACAAAGGGAGCAGGGTTAACGGATTGGAAAATGTGGGGAACTGTATAGAAAACTGCAGAATAGAGGGGAACCAAAGGGAGCAGGGGGAACAGATTGCAAAAAGTGGAAAATGTGGGGAAAACTGCAGAACAGAAGGGAGCCCAAGGAGAAGGGGGAACAGATTGGAAAAAGTGAGGAACGGTGTGGAAAATGCAGAAGAGTGGAGAAACAACGGGAGCAGGGTGAACGGATTGGAAAAAGTGGGGAACAGTGTGGAACACTGCAGAACAGAGGGGAATCAAAAGAAGCAGGGGGAACAGATTGGAAAAAGTGGTGAACCGTTCGGAACACTGCACAACAGAGGGGAAACAAAGGAGCACGGGGAAGAGATTGGAAAAATTGGGAAACAGTGTGGAAAAATGCAGAAGAGTAAGGAAACAAAGGGAGCAGGGGGTATACATTGGAAAAATTGCGGGACCGTGGGGAACACTGCAGAACAGAGGGGAACCAAGGGAGCTGGTGGAACGAATTGGAAAAAGTGGGGAATCGTGAAGGACAATGCAGGACAGAGGGGAAAGAAAGGGCACAGGGGGAACGGATTGGAAAAAGTGGGGAACTGTGGGGAACACTGCAGAACAGAGGGGAGCGAAAGGAGAAGGGCGAAAAGATTGGAAAAAGTGGGGAACTGTGTGGAAAAATGCAGAAGAGTGGAGAAACAACGGGAGCAGGGTGAATGGATTGGAAAAAGTGGGGAACCGTTAGGCACACTGCACAACAGAGGGGAAACAAAGGAGCACGGGGAAGAGTTTGGAAAAATTGGGAAACAATGGAGGACTGTGCAGGACGGAGGGGAACCAAAGGGAGCAGGGGGAACAGATTGGAAAAAGTGGGGAACAGTGGGGAACACTGTAGAACAGAGGGGAACCAAAGAGAGCACGGCGAACAGATTGGAAAAAGTGGGGAACTGTGGGGAACTGTGGGGAACACTGTAAAATAGAGAGGAACCAAAGATAGCACGGCGAACAAATTGGAAAAAGTGTGGAACCGTGGGGAACACTGCAGGACAGAGGGGAACCAAAGGAAATAGGAGGTACAGGTTGGAAAAAGTGGGGAACCGTTGGCGAACACTGCAGAACAGTGGGGAACCAAAGGGAGCAGGGGGAACAGATTGCAAAAAGTGGGGAACAGTGGGGAATATGGCAGAAAAGAGGGGAAGCAAATGGAGCATGGGAACAGATTGGAAAAATCGGGGAACCGTGTGGAAAAATGCAGAACAGTGGGAAACCAAAGGGAGCAGGGAGAACGGATTGGAAAATGTGGGGAACCGTAGGGAGCACTGCAGTACAGAGGGGAACTAAAGGGAGCAAGGGGAACGGATTGGAAAAGTGGGGAACTGTGGGGGAAAATGCAGGACAGAGGGGAACCAAAGGGAGCAGGGGGAACGGTTTGGAAAAAGTGGGTAACCGTGGGGAAAACTGCAGAACACTGCGGAACCAAAGGGAGCAGGGGGAACAACTCGGAAAAGTGGGGAACCGTGGGGAACACTGCAGAATAAAGGAGAACCAAACGGAGCAGGGGGAACAGATTGGAAAAAGTGGGGAATCGTGGGGTGTTCTGCAGAACAGTGGGGAACCAAAAGGAGTAGGGGGAATGGATTGGAAAAAGTAGGGAACCGTGGAGAACATTGAAGGACAGAGGGGAAACAAAGGGAGCAGGGGGAACGGATTGGATAAAGTGGGGAACTGTGAAGAACACTGCAGACAGAGAGGAACCAAAGCGATCATGGCGAACAAATTGGAAAATAGTGGAGAAGTGGGGAATACTGCAGAACAGTGGGGAACCAAAGGGAGTGGGGAAAACAGAGTGGAAAAAGTGGGGAACAGTGTGGAAAAATGCAGAAGAGTGAGGAAACAAAGGGAGCAGGGGGTATACATTGGAAAAATTGGGGAACCATGGGGAACACTGCAGAACAGAGTGGAACCAAGGGAGCAGGTGGAAGGGATTGGAAAAAGTGGGGAACTTAGTGGAAAAATGCAGAAGAGTGGGGAACCAAAGGGAGCAGGAGGAACAGATTGGAAAAAGTCGGGGACCGTGGAGAACACTGCAGAACAGAAGGGAACCAAAGGGAGCATGGGTAACGGATTGGAAAATGTGGGGAACTGTATAGAAAACTGCAGAATAGAGGGGAACCAACGGGAGCAGGGGGAACAGATTGGAAAAAGTGGAAACTGTGGGGAAAACTGCAGAACAGAGGGGAGCCCAAGGAGAAGGGGGAACAGATTGGAAAAAGTGGGGAACGGTGTGGAAAATGCAAAAGAGTGGAGAAACAACGGGAGCAGGGTGAATGCATTAGAAAAAGTGGAGAACAGTGTGGAACACTGCAGAACAGAGGGGAATCAAAGGAAGCAGGGGGAATGGATTGGAAAAAGTGGGGAACCGTTCGGAACACTGCACAACAGAGGGGAACCAAAGGAGCACGGGGAAGAGATTGGAAAAATTGGGAAACCATGGAGGACAGTGCAGGACGGAGGGGAACCAAAGGGAGCAGGGGGAACAGATTGGAAAAAGTGGGGAACACTGTAGAACAGAGGGGAACCAAAGAGAGCACGGCGAACAGATTGGAAAAAGTGTGGAGCCGTGGGGAACACTGCAGGAGAGAGGGGAACCAAAGGGAGCAGGGAGAACAGATTGGAAAAGTGGGGAACTATAGGGGAAAATGCAAGACAGACGGGAACCAAAGGGAGCAAGAGGAATGGATTGGAAAAAGTGGGTAACCGTGGGGAACACTGCAGGGCAGAGGGGAACCAAACGGAGCAGGGGGAACGGTTTGGAAAAAGTGGGTAACCGTGGGGAACACTGCAGAACACTGCGGAACCAAAGGGAGCAGGGGGAACAGTTCGGAAAAGTGTGGAACAGTGGGGAACACTTCAGAATAAAGGAGAACCAAACAGAGTAGGGGGAACAGATTGGAAAAAGTGGGAAATCGTGGGGAGTTCTGCAGAACAGTGGGGAACCAAAAGGAGCAGAGGGAATGGTTTGGAAAAAGTGGGGAACCGTGGAGAACATTGCAGGACAGAGGGGAAACAAAGGGAGCAGGGCGAACTGATTGGAAAAAGTGGGGAAACGTGGGAAACACTGCAGGACAGAGGGGAAACAAAGGGAGCAGAGTGAACAGATTCGAAAAAGTGTGCAACCTTGGGGAACACTGCAGGACAGAGGGGAACCAAAGGGAGCAGGGGGAACGGATTGGATAAAGTGGGAAACAGTGTGGAACACTGCAGAACAGAGGGGAATCAAAGGAAGCAGGGGGAACGGATTGGAAAAAGTCGGGAACCGTTCGGAACACTGCACAACAGAGGGGAACCAAAGGAGCACGGGGAAGAGATTGGAAAAATTGGGAAACCATGGAGGACAGTGCAGGACGGAGGGGAACCAAAGGGAGCAGGGGGAACGGATTGGATAAAGTGGGGAACTGTGAAGAACACTGCAGAAAGAGAGGAACCAAAGCGATCACGGCGAACAAATTCGAAAATAGTGGAAAAGTGGGGAATACTGCAGAACAGTGGGGAACCAAAGGGAGCGGGGGAAACAGATTGGAAAATGTGGGGAACAGTATGGAAAAATGCAGAAGAGTGAGGAAATAAAGGGAGCAGGGGGTATACATTGGAAAAATTTGGGAACCGTGGGGAACACTGCAGAACAGAGTGGAACCAATGGGAGCAGGGCGAACAGATTGGAAAAAGTGGGGAACGGTGTGGAAAAATGCAGAAGAGTGGAGAAACAACGGGAGCAGGGTGAACGGATTGGAAAAAGTGGGGAAGTGTTTGGAACACTGCAGAACAGAGGGGAATCAAAGGAAGCAGGAGGAACGGATTGGAAAAAGTGGGGAACCGTTAGGAACACTGCACAACAGAGGGGAAGCAAAGGAGCACGGGGAAGAGATTGGAAAAATTGGGAAACAATGGAGGACAGTGCAGGACGGAGGGGAACCAAAGGGAGCAGGGGGTATACATTGTAAAAAGTGGGGAACAGTGGGGAACACTGTAGAACAGAGGGGAACCAAAGAGAGCAAGGCGAACAGATTGTAAAAAGTGTGGAGCCATGGCGAACACTGCAGGACAGAGGGGAACCAAAGGGAGCAGGGAGCACAGATTGGAAAAAGTGGGGAATCCTGGGAAACACTGCAGAAAAGAGGGGAACCAAAGGGAGCAGGGGGAACAGATTGGAAAAAATGTGGAGAACCGTGGGGAAACTGCAGAACAGAGGGGAACCAAAGGGAGCGGGGGAAACAGATTGGAAAAAGTGGGGAACAGTGTGGAAAATGCAGAAGAGTGAGGAAACAAAGGGAGCAGGGGGTACACATTGGAAAAAGTGGGGAACTGTGAGGGACACTGTAGAACAGAGGGGAACCAAAGAGAGCACGGCGAACAGATTGGAAAAAGTGGGGAATCTTGGGGAACACTGCAGAAAAGAGTGTAACCAAAGGGATCAGGGGGAACAGTTTCGAAAAAATGTGGAGAACCGTGGGGAAGCTGCAGAACAGAGGGGAACAAAGGCGCAGGGGGAACAGATTGGAAAAAATTGGGGAACTGTCTGGAACACAGCAGAACAGAGGGGGAAAAAAGGGAGCATGAGAACAGATTGGAAAAAATGTGGAGAACCATAGGGAACACTGCAGAACAGAGAGGACCCAAAGGGAGCAGAGGGAAGAACTCGGAAAAGTGGGGAACCGTGGGGAACACTGCAGAATAGAGGGGAACCAAGAGAGCAGGGGGAACGGATTGGAAAAAAGTGGGGAACTGTGTGAAAAAATGCAGAACTGTGGGGAACCACAGGGAGCAGGAGGAGCAGATTGGAAAAAGTCGGGAACCGTGGAGAACACTGCAGAACAGAGGGGAAACAAAGGGAGCAGGGGTAACGGATTGGAAAATGTGGGGAACTGTATAGAAAACTGCAGAATAGAGGGCAACCAACGGGAGCAGGGGGAACAGATTGGAAAAAATTGGGGAACTGTCTGGAACACAGCAGAACAGAGGGGAAAAAAAGTGAGCATGGGAACAGATTGGAAAAAATGTGGAGAGACATGGGAAACACTGCAGAACAGAGAGGACCCAAAGGGAGCAGAGGGAAGAACTCGGAAAAGTGGAGAACCGTGGGGAACACTGCAGAATAGAGGGGAACCAAGAGAGCAGGGGGAACGGATTGGAAAAAGTGGGGAACTGTGTGGAAAAATGCAGAACAGTGGGGAACCACAGGGAGCAGGAGGAACAGATTGGAAAAAGTCGGGAACCGTGGAGAACACTGCAGAACAGAGGGGAACCAAAGGGAGCAGGGGTAACGGATTGGAAAATGTGGGAACTGTATAGAAAACTGCAGAACAGAGGGGAACCAAAGGGATCAGGTGGGACGGATTGGAAAAAGGGGGGAACCGTGTAGAACACTGCAGGAAAGAGGGGAAGCAAAGGGAGCTGGGGAACGGATTGGAAAAAGTGGGTTACTGTATGGAAAGCTGCAGAACAGAGGGGAACCAAAGGGAGCAGGGGGAACAGATTCGAAAAAGTGGGGAAACGTGGGGAACACTGCAGAACAGAGGGGAACCAAAAGAGCAGGGGAAAGGGATTGGAAAAAGAGGGGCATCATGGGGAACACTTCAGAACAGAGGGGAACCAAGGGAGCAGGTGGAACTGATTGGAAAAATTGGGGAATCGCGAAGGACAATGCAGGAGAGAGGGGAAAGAAAGGACACAGGGGGAACGGACTGGAAAAAGTCCGGAACCGTGGAGAACACTGCAGAACAGAGGGGAACCAAAGGGAGCAGGGGTAACGGATTGGAAAATGTGGGGAACTGTATAGAATACTGCAGAATAGAGGGGAACCAAAGTGAGCAGGGGGAACAGATTGGAAAAAGTGGAAACTGTGGGGAAAACTGCAGAACAGAGGGGAGCCCAAGGAGAAGGGGGAACAGATTGGAAAAAGTGGGGAACGGTGTGGAAAAATGCAGAACAGTGGGGAACCAAACGGAGCGGGGGAAACAGATTGGAAAAAGTGGGGAACCGTGGGGAACACTGCAGAACAGAGGGGAACCAAAGGGATCAGGGGGGACGGATTGGAAAAAGGGGGGAACCGTGTAGAACACTGCAGTAAAGTGGGGAACCAAAGGGAGCTGGGGGAACGTATTGGAAAAAGTGGGTTACAGTATGGAAAACTGCAGAACAGAGGGGAACCAAAGGGAGCAGGGGGAACAGATTCGAAAAAGTGGTGAAACGTGGGGAACACTGCAGAACAGAGGGGAACCAAAAGAGCAGGGGAAGGGGATTGGAAAAAGAAGGGAATCATGGGGAACACTGCAGAACAGAGAGGACCCAAAGGGAGCAGAGGGAAGAACTCGGAAAAGTGGGGAACCGTGGGGAACACTGCAGAATAGAGGGGTTCCAAGAGAGCAGGGGGAACGGATTGGAAAAAGTGGAGAACTGTGGAGAACAATGCAGACCAGAGGGGAACCAATGGGAGCAGGATGAACAGATTGGAAAAAGTGGGGAACGGTGTGGAAAAATGCAGAAGAGTGGAGAAACAACGGAGGCAGGGTGAACGGATTGGAAAAAGTGGGGAAGTGTTTGGAACACGGCAGAACAGAGGGGAACCAAAGGCGCAGGGGAAACAGATTTGAAAAAATTGGGGAACTGTCTGGAACACAGCAGAACAGAGGGGAAAAAAAGGGAGCATGGGAACAGATTGGAAAAAATGTGGAGAACCATGGGGAACACTGCAGAACAGAGAGGACTCAAAGGGAGCAGAGGGAAGAACTCGGAAAAGTGGGGAACCGTGGGGAACACTGCAGAATAGAGGGGTTCCAAGAGAGCAGGGGGAACGGATTGGAAAAAGTGGAGAACTGTGGAGAACAATGCAGACCAGAGGGGAACCAATGGGAGCAGGATGAACAGATTGGAAAAAGTGGGGAACGGTGTGGAAAAATGCAGAAGAGTGGAGAAACAACGGAGGCAGGGTGAACGGATTGGAAAAAGTGGGGAAGTGTTTGGAACACGGCAGAACAGAGGGGAACCAAAGGCGCAGGGGAAACAGATTTGAAAAAATTGGGGAACTGTCTGGAACACAGCAGAACAGAGGGGAAAAAAAGGGAGCATGGGAACAGATTGGAAAAAATGTGGAGAACCATGGGGAACACTGCAGAACAGAGAGGACTCAAAGGGAGCAGAGGGAAGAACTCGGAAAAGTGGGGAACCGTGGGGAACACTGCAGAATAGAGGGGAACCGAGAGAGCAGGGAGAACGGATTGGAAAAAGTGGGGAACTGTGAAGAACACTGCATACAGAGAGGAACCAAAGCGAGCACGGCGAACAAATTGGAAAATAGTGTAGAAGTGGGGAACACTGCAGAACAGTTGAGAACCAAAGGGAGCGGGGGAAACAGATTGGAAAAAGTGGGCAACAGTGTGGAAAATGCAGAAGAGTGAGGAAAAAAAAGGGAGCACCGGGAACAGCTTGGAAAAAGTGGGCAACGGTGTGGAAACTGCAGAAGTGAGTGGAACCAAAGGAGCAGGGGGAACAGATTGGAAAAAAGTGGGGAACCGTGGAGAACACTGCAGAACAGAGGGGAACCAAAGGAGCAAGGGCAACTGATTAGAAAAAAAGGGGAACCGTGGGGAACACTGCAGAACAGAGGGGAACCGAATGGAGTACGGGGTACAGATTGGAAAAATTGGGGGATTATGTGGAAATGTACAGAAAAGTGGGGAACCAAAGGGAGCATGGGGAACGGAGTGGAAAAAATGGGGAACCGTGGGGAACACTGCAGAACAGAGGGGAACCAAACGGAGCAGGGAGAACGGATTGGATAAAGTGGGGAACTGTGAAGAACACTGCAGACAGAGAGGAACCAAAGCGATCATGGCGAACAAATTGGAAAATAGTGGAGAAGTGGGGAATACTGCAGAACAGTGGGGAACCAAAGGGAGCGGGGAAAACAGAGTGGAAAAAGTGGGGAACAGTGTGGAAAAATGCAGAAGAGTGAGGAAACAAAGGGAGCAGGGGGTATACATTGGAAAATTTGGGGAACCATGGGGAACACTGCAGAACAGAGGGGAACCAAGGGAGCAGGTGGAACGGATTGGAAATGTGGGGAACTGTGTGGAAAAATGCAGAACAGTGGGGAACCAAAGGGAGCAGGAGGAACAGATTGGAAAAAGTCGTGGACCGTGGAGAACACTCGAGAACAGAGGGGAACCAAAGGGAGCAGGGGTAACGGATTGGAAATGTGGGGAACTGTATAGAAAACTGCAGAATAGAGGGGAACCAACGGGAGCAGGGGGTACAGATTGGAAAAAGTGGAAACTGTGGGGAAAACTGCAGAACAGAGGGTAGCCCAAGGAGAAGGGGGAACAGATTGGAAAAAGTGGGGAACGGTGTGGAAAATGCAGAAGAGTGGAGAAACAACGGGAGCAGGGTGAACGGATTGGAAAAAGTGGGGAACAGTGTGGAACACTGCAGAACAGATGGGAATCAAAGGAAGCAGGGGAACGGATTGGAAAAAGTGGGGAACCATTCGCAACACTGCACAACAGAGGGGAACCAAAGGAGCACGGGGAAGAGATTGGAAAAATTGGGAAACCATGGAGGACAGTGCAGGATGGAGGGGAACCAAAGGGAGCAGGGGGAACAGATTGGAAAAAGTGGGGAACTGTGGGGAACACTGTAAAACAGAGAGGAACCAAAGAGAGCACGGCGAACAGATTGGAAAAAGTGTGGAACCGTGGGGAACACTGCAGGACAGAGGGGAACCAAAGGGAATAGGAGGTACAGGTTGGAAAAAGTGGGGAACCGTTGGCGAACACTGCAGAACAGTGGGGAACCAAAGGGAGCAGGGGGAACAGATTGCAAAAAGTGGGGAACAGTGGGGAATATTGCAGAAAAGAGGGGAAGCAAATGGAGCATGGGAACAGATTGGAAAAATCGGGGAACCGTATGGAAAAATGCAGAACAGTGGGAAACCAAAGGGAGCAGGGAGAATGGATTGGAAAACGAGGGGAACCGTGGGGAGCACTGCAGTACAGAGGGGAACTAAAGGGTGCAAGGGGAACGGATTGGAAAAGTGGGGAACTGTGGGGGAAAATGCAGGACAGAGGGGAACCAAAGGGAGCAGGGGGAATGGATTGGAAAAAGTGGGTAACCGTGGGAAACACTGCAGGACAGAGGGGAACCAAAGGGAGCAGGGGGAACGGTTTGGAAAAAGTGGGTAACCGTGGGGAACACTGCAGAACACTGCGGAACCAAAGGGAGCAGAGGGAACAGCTCGGAAAAGTGGGGAACCGTGGGGAACACTGCAGAATAAAGGAGAAATAAACGGAGCAGGGGGAACAGATTGGAAAAAGTGGGGAATCGTGGGGAGTTCTGCAGAACAGTGGGGAAGCAAATGGAGCATGGGAACAGATTATAAAAATCGGGGAACCGTGTGAAAAAATGCAGAACAGTGGGAAACCAAAGGGAGCAGGGAGAACGGATTGGAAAATGTGGGGAAACGTGGGGAGCACTGCAGTACAGAGGGGAACTAAAGGGAGCAAGGGGAACGGATTGGAAAAGTAGGGAACTGTGGGGAACACTTTAAAACAGAGAGGAACCAAAGAAAGCACGGCGAACAGATTGGAAAAAGTGGGGAACGGTGTGGAAAAATTGAGAAGAGTGGAGAAACAATGGGAGCAGGGTGAACGGATTGGAAAAATTGGGGAACAGTGTGGAACACTGAAGAACAGAAGGGAATCAAAGGAAGCAGGGGGAACGGATTGGAAAAAGTGGGGAACCATTCGGAACACTTCACAACAGAGGGGAACCAAAGGAGCACGGGGAAGAGATTGGAAAAATTGGGAAACCATGGAGGACAGTGCAGGACGGAGGGGAACCAAAGGGAGCAGGGGGAACAGATTGGATAAAGTGGGGAACTGTGGGGAACATTGTAGAACTGAGGGGAACCAAAGAGAGGACGGCGAACAGATTGCAAAAAGTGTGGAACCGTGGGGAACACTGCAGGACAGAGGGGAACCAAAGGGAACAGGAGGTACAGGTTGTAAAAAGTGGGGAACCGTTAGCGAAAACTGCAGAACAGTGGGGAACCAAAGGGAGCGGGGGAACAGATTGCAAAAGGTGGGGAACAGTGGGGAATATTGCAGAAAAGAGGGGAACCAAATGGAGCATGGGAACAGATTGGAAAAATTGGGGAACCGTGTGGAAAAATGCAGAACAGTGGGAAAGCAAAGGGAGCAGGGAGAACGGATGGGGAAATGTGGGGAACCGTGGAGAGCACTGCAGTACAGAGGGGAACCAAAGGGAGCAGGGGGAACAGATTGGAAAATGTGTGGAACCGTGGCGAACACTGCAAAACAGTGGGGAACCAAAGGGAGCAGTGGGAATGGATTGGAAAAAGTGGGGTACCGTGGGAAACACTGCAGAACGGAGGGGAACGAAAGGGAGCAGGACGAACATATCGGAAAAAAGTTGAGAAGTGGGGAACACTGCAGAACAGTGGGGAATCAAAGGGAGCAGGGGGATCAGATTGGAAAAAGTGGCGAACAGTGTGGAAAAATGCAGAAGAGTGAGGAAACAAAGGGAGCAGGGGGAACAGATTGGAAAAAGTGGGAACTGTGTGGAAAAATGCAGAACAGTGGGGAACCAAAGGGAGCAGGAGGAACAGATTGGAAAAAGTCGGGAACCGTGGAGAACACTGCAGAACAGAGGGGAAACAAAGGGAGCAGGGTTAACGGATTGGAAAATGTGGGGAACTGTATAGAAAACTGCAGAATAGAGGGGAACCAAAGGGAGCAGGGGGAACAGATTGCAAAAAGTGGAAAATGTGGGGAAAACTGCAGAACAGAAGGGAGCCCAAGGAGAAGGGGGAACAGATTGGAAAAAGTGAGGAACGGTGTGGAAAATGCAGAAGAGTGGAGAAACAACGGGAGCAGGGTGAACGGATTGGAAAAAGTGGGGAACAGTGTGGAACACTGCAGAACAGAGGGGAATCAAAAGAAGCAGGGGGAACAGATTGGAAAAAGTGGTGAACCGTTCGGAACACTGCACAACAGAGGGGAAACAAAGGAGCACGGGGAAGAGATTGGAAAAATTGGGAAACAGTGTGGAAAAATGCAGAAGAGTAAGGAAACAAAGGGAGCAGGGGGTATACATTGGAAAAATTGCGGGACCGTGGGGAACACTGCAGAACAGAGGGGAACCAAGAGAGCTGGTGGAACGAATTGGAAAAAGTGGGGAATCGTGAAGGACAATGCAGGACAGAGGGGAAAGAAAGGGCACAGGGGGAACGGATTGGAAAAAGTGGGGAACTGTGGGGAACACTGCAGAACAGAGGGGAGCGAAAGGAGAAGGGCGAAAAGATTGGAAAAAGTGGGGAACTGTGTGGAAAAATGCAGAAGAGTGGAGAAACAACGGGAGCAGGGTGAATGGATTGGAAAAAGTGGGGAACCGTTAGGCACACTGCACAACAGAGGGGAAACAAAGGAGCACGGGGAAGAGTTTGGAAAAATTGGGAAACAATGGAGGACTGTGCAGGACGGAGGGGAACCAAAGGGAGCAGGGGGAACAGATTGGAAAAAGTGGGGAATCGTGGGGAGTTCTGCAGAACAGTGGGGAAGCAAATGGAGCATGGGAACAGATTATAAAAATCGGGGAACCGTGTGAAAAAATGCAGAACAGTGGGAAACCAAAGGGAGCAGGGAGAACGGATTGGAAAATGTGGGGAAACGTGGGGAGCACTGCAGTACAGAGGGGAACTAAAGGGAGCAAGGGGAACGGATTGGAAAAGTAGGGAACTGTGGGGAACACTTTAAAACAGAGAGGAACCAAAGAAAGCACGGCGAACAGATTGGAAAAAGTGGGGAACGGTGTGGAAAAATTGAGAAGAGTGGAGAAACAATGGGAGCAGGGTGAACGGATTGGAAAAATTGGGGAACAGTGTGGAACACTGAAGAACAGAAGGGAATCAAAGGAAGCAGGGGGAACGGATTGGAAAAAGTGGGGAACCATTCGGAACACTTCACAACAGAGGGGAACCAAAGGAGCACGGGGAAGAGATTGGAAAAATTGGGAAACCATGGAGGACAGTGCAGGACGGAGGGGAACCAAAGGGAGCAGGGGGAACAGATTGGATAAAGTGGGGAACTGTGGGGAACATTGTAGAACTGAGGGGAACCAAAGAGAGGACGGCGAACAGATTGCAAAAAGTGTGGAACCGTGGGGAACACTGCAGGACAGAGGGGAACCAAAGGGAACAGGAGGTACAGGTTGTAAAAAGTGGGGAACCGTTAGCGAAAACTGCAGAACAGTGGGGAACCAAAGGGAGCGGGGGAACAGATTGCAAAAGGTGGGGAACAGTGGGGAATATTGCAGAAAAGAGGGGAACCAAATGGAGCATGGGAACAGATTGGAAAAATTGGGGAACCGTGTGGAAAAATGCAGAACAGTGGGAAACCAAAGGGAGCAGGGAGAACGGATGGGGAAATGTGGGGAACCGTGGAGAGCACTGCAGTACAGAGGGGAACCAAAGGGAGCAGGGGGAACAGATTGGAAAATGTGTGGAACCGTGGCGAACACTGCAAAACAGTGGGGAACCAAAGGGAGCAGTGGGAATGGATTGGAAAAAGCGGGGTACCGTGGGAAACACTGCAGAACAGAGGGGAACGAAAGGGAGCAGGACGAACATATCGGAAAAAAGTTGAGAAGTGGGGAACACTGCAGAACAGTGGGGAATCAAAGGGAGCAGGGGGATCAGATTGGAAAAAGTGGCGAACAGTGTGGAAAAATGCAGAAGAGTGAGGAAACAAAGGGAGCAGGGGGAACAGATTGGAAAAAGTGGGAACTGTGTGGAAAAATGCAGAACAGTGGGGAACCAAAGGGAGCAGGAGGAACAGATTGGAAAAAGTCGGGAACCGTGGAGAACACTGCAGAACAGAGGGGAAACAAAGGGAGCAGGGTTAACGGATTGGAAAATGTGGGGAACTGTATAGAAAACTGCAGAATAGAGGGGAACCAAAGGGAGCAGGGGGAACAGATTGCAAAAAGTGGAAAATGTGGGGAAAACTGCAGAACAGAAGGGAGCCCAAGGAGAAGGGGGAACAGATTGGAAAAAGTGAGGAACGGTGTGGAAAATGCAGAAGAGTGGAGAAACAACGGGAGCAGGGTGAACGGATTGGAAAAAGTGGGGAACATTGTGGAACACTGCAGAACAGAGGGGAATCAAAAGAAGCAGGGGGAACAGATTGGAAAAAGTGGTGAACCGTTCGGAACACTGCACAACAGAGGGGAAACAAAGGAGCACGGGGAAGAGATTGGAAAAATTGGGAAACAGTGTGGAAAAATGCAGAAGAGTAAGGAAACAAAGGGAGCAGGGGGTATACATTGGAAAAATTGCAGGACCGTGGGGAACACTGCAGAACAGAGGGGAACCAAGGGAGCTGGTGGAACGAATTGGAAAAAGTGGGGAATCGTGAAGGACAATGCAGGACAGAGGGGAAAGAAAGGGCACAGGGGGAACGGATTGGAAAAAGTGGGGAACTGTGGGGAACACTGCAGAACAGAGGGGAGCGAAAGGAGAAGGGCGAAAAGATTGGAAAAAGTGGGGAACTGTGTGGAAAAATGCAGAAGAGTGGAGAAACAACGGGAGCAGGGTGAATGGATTGGAAAAAGTGGGGAACCGTTAGGCACACTGCACAACAGAGGGGAAACAAAGGAGCACGGGGAAGAGTTTGGAAAAATTGGGAAACAATGGAGGACTGTGCAGGACGGAGGGGAACCAAAGGGAGCAGGGGGAACAGATTGGAAAAAGTGGGGAACAGTGGGGAACACTGTAGAACAGAGGGGAACCAAAGAGAGCACGGCGAACAGATTGGAAAAAGTGGGGAACTGTGGGGAACTGTGGGGAACACTGTAAAATAGAGAGGAACCAAAGAGAGCACGGCGAACAAATTGGAAAAAGTGTGGAACCGTGGGGAACACTGCAGGACAGAGGGGAACCAAAGGAAATAGGAGGTACAGGTTGGAAAAAGTGGGGAACCGTTGGCGAACACTGCAGAACAGTGGGGAACCAAAGGGAGCAGGGGGAACAGATTGCAAAAAGTGGGGAACAGTGGGGAATATGGCAGAAAAGAGGGGAAGCAAATGGAGCATGGGAACAGATTGGAAAAATCGGGGAACCGTGTGGAAAAATGCAGAACAGTGGGAAACCAAAGGGAGCAGGGAGAACGGATTGGAAAATGTGGGGAACCGTAGGGAGCACTGCAGTACAGAGGGGAACTAAAGGGAGCAAGGGGAACGGATTGGAAAAGTGGGGAACTGTGGGGGAAAATGCAGGACAGAGGGGAACCAAAGGGAGCAGGGGGAACGGTTTGGAAAAAGTGGGTAACCGTGGGGAAAACTGCAGAACACTGCGGAACCAAAGGGAGCAGGGGGAACAACTCGGAAAAGTGGGGAACCGTGGGGAACACTGCAGAATAAAGGAGAACCAAACGGAGCAGGGGGAACAGATTGGAAAAAGTGGGGAATCGTGGGGTGTTCTGCAGAACAGTGGGGAACCAAAAGGAGTAGGGGGAATGGATTGGAAAAAGTAGGGAACCGTGGAGAACATTGAAGGACAGAGGGGAAACAAAGGGAGCAGGGGGAACGGATTGGATAAAGTGGGGAACTGTGAAGAACACTGCAGACAGAGAGGAACCAAAGCGATCATGGCGAACAAATTGGAAAATAGTGGAGAAGTGGGGAATACTGCAGAACAGTGGGGAACCAAAGGGAGTGGGGAAAACAGAGTGGAAAAAGTGGGGAACAGTGTGGAAAAATGCAGAAGAGTGAGGAAACAAAGGGAGCAGGGGGTATACATTGGAAAAATTGGGGAACCATGGGGAACACTGCAGAACAGAGTGGAACCAAGGGAGCAGGTGGAAGGGATTGGAAAAAGTGGGGAACTTAGTGGAAAAATGCAGAAGAGTGGGGAACCAAAGGGAGCAGGAGGAACAGATTGGAAAAAGTCGGGGACCGTGGAGAACACTGCAGAACAGAAGGGAACCAAAGGGAGCATGGGTAAAGGATTGGAAAATGTGGGGAACTGTATAGAAAACTGCAGAATAGAGGGGAACCAACGGGAGCAGGGGGAACAGATTGGAAAAAGTGGAAACTGTGGGGAAAACTGCAGAACAGAGGGGAGCCCAAGGAGAAGGGGGAACAGATTGGAAAAAGTGGGGAACGGTGTGGAAAATGCAAAAGAGTGGAGAAACAACGGGAGCAGGGTGAATGCATTAGAAAAAGTGGAGAACAGTGTGGAACACTGCAGAAGAGAGGGGAATCAAAGGAAGCAGGGGGAATGGATTGGAAAAAGTGGGGAACCGTTCGGAACACTGCACAACAGAGGGGAACCAAAGGAGCACGAGGAAGAGATTGGAAAAATTGGGAAACCATGGAGGACAGTGCAGGACGGAGGGGAACCAAAGGGAGCAGGGGGAACAGATTGGAAAAAGTGGGGAACACTGTAGAACAGAGGGGAACCAAAGAGAGCACGGCGAACAGATTGGAAAAAGTGTGGAGCCGTGGGGAACACTGCAGGAGAGAGGGGAACCAAAGGGAGCAGGGAGAACAGATTGGAAAAGTGGGGAACTATAGGGGAAAATGCAAGACAGACGGGAACCAAAGGGAGCAAGAGGAATGGATTGGAAAAAGTGGGTAACCGTGGGGAACACTGCAGGGCAGAGGGGAACCAAACGGAGCAGGGGGAACGGTTTGGAAAAAGTGGGTAACCGTGGGGAACACTGCAGAACACTGCGGAACCAAAGGGAGCAGGGGGAACAGTTCGGAAAAGTGTGGAACAGTGGGGAACACTTCAGAATAAAGGAGAACCAAACAGAGTAGGGGGAACAGATTGGAAAAAGTGGGAAATCGTGGGGAGTTCTGCAGAACAGTGGGGAACCAAAAGGAGCAGAGGGAATGGTTTGGAAAAAGTGGGGAACCGTGGAGAACATTGCAGGACAGAGGGGAAACAAAGGGAGCAGGGCGAACTGATTGGAAAAAGTGGGGAAACGTGGGAAACACTGCAGGACAGAGGGGAAACAAAGGGAGCAGAGTGAACAGATTCGAAAAAGTGTGCAACCTTGGGGAACACTGCAGGACAGAGGGGAACCAAAGGGAGCAGGGGGAACGGATTGGATAAAGTGGGAAACAGTGTGGAACACTGCAGAACAGAGGGGAATCAAAGGAAGCAGGGGGAACGGATTGGAAAAAGTCGGGAACCGTTCGGAACACTGCACAACAGAGGGGAACCAAAGGAGCACGGGGAAGAGATTGGAAAAATTGGGAAACCATGGAGGACAGTGCAGGACGGAGGGGAACCAAAGGGAGCAGGGGGAACGGATTGGATAAAGTGGGGAACTGTGAAGAACACTGCAGAAAGAGAGGAACCAAAGCGATCACGGCGAACAAATTCGAAAATAGTGGAAAAGTGGGGAATACTGCAGAACAGTGGGGAACCAAAGGGAGCGGGGGAAACAGATTGGAAAATGTGGGGAACAGTGTGGAAAAATGCAGAAGAGTGAGGAAATAAAGGGAGCAGGGGGTATACATTGGAAAAATTTGGGAACCGTGGGGAACACTGCAGAACAGAGTGGAACCAATGGGAGCAGGGCGAACAGATTGGAAAAAGTGGGGAACGGTGTGGAAAAATGCAGAAGAGTGGAGAAACAACGGGAGCAGGGTGAACGGATTGGAAAAAGTGGGGAAGTGTTTGGAACACTGCAGAACAGAGGGGAATCAAAGGAAGCAGGAGGAACGGATTGGAAAAAGTGGGGAACCGTTAGGAACACTGCACAACAGAGGGGAAGCAAAGGAGCACGGGGAAGAGATTGGAAAAATTGGGAAACAATGGAGGACAGTGCAGGACGGAGGGGAACCAAAGGGAGCAGGGGGTATACATTGTAAAAAGTGGGGAACAGTGGGGAACACTGTAGAACAGAGGGGAACCAAAGAGAGCAAGGCGAACAGATTGTAAAAAGTGTGGAGCCATGGCGAACACTGCAGGACAGAGGGGAACCAAAGGGAGCAGGGAGCACAGATTGGAAAAAGTGGGGAATCCTGGGAAACACTGCAGAAAAGAGGGGAACCAAAGGGAGCAGGGGGAACAGATTGGAAAAAATGTGGAGAACCGTGGGGAAACTGCAGAACAGAGGGGAACCAAAGGGAGCGGGGGAAACAGATTGGAAAAAGTGGGGAACAGTGTGGAAAATGCAGAAGAGTGAGGAAACAAAGGGAGCAGGGGGTACACATTGGAAAAAGTGGGGAACTGTGAGGGACACTGTAGAACAGAGGGGAACCAAAGAGAGCACGGCGAACAGATTGGAAAAAGTGGGGAATCTTGGGGAACACTGCAGAAAAGAGTGTAACCAAAGGGATCAGGGGGAACAGTTTCGAAAAAATGTGGAGAACCGTGGGGAAGCTGCAGAACAGAGGGGAACAAAGGCGCAGGGGGAACAGATTGGAAAAAATTGGGGAACTGTCTGGAACACAGCAGAACAGAGGGGGAAAAAAGGGAGCATGAGAACAGATTGGAAAAAATGTGGAGAACCATAGGGAACACTGCAGAACAGAGAGGACCCAAAGGGAGCAGAGGGAAGAACTCGGAAAAGTGGGGAACCGTGGGGAACACTGCAGAATAGAGGGGAACCAAGAGAGCAGGGGGAACGGATTGGAAAAAAGTGGGGAACTGTGTGAAAAAATGCAGAACTGTGGGGAACCACAGGGAGCAGGAGGAGCAGATTGGAAAAAGTCGGGAACCGTGGAGAACACTGCAGAACAGAGGGGAAACAAAGGGAGCAGGGGTAACGGATTGGAAAATGTGGGGAACTGTATAGAAAACTGCAGAATAGAGGGCAACCAACGGGAGCAGGGGGAACAGATTGGAAAAAATTGGGGAACTGTCTGGAACACAGCAGAACAGAGGGGAAAAAAAGTGAGCATGGGAACAGATTGGAAAAAATGTGGAGAGACATGGGAAACACTGCAGAACAGAGAGGACCCAAAGGGAGCAGAGGGAAGAACTCGGAAAAGTGGAGAACCGTGGGGAACACTGCAGAATAGAGGGGAACCAAGAGAGCAGGGGGAACGGATTGGAAAAAGTGGGGAACTGTGTGGAAAAATGCAGAACAGTGGGGAACCACAGGGAGCAGGAGGAACAGATTGGAAAAAGTCGGGAACCGTGGAGAACACTGCAGAACAGAGGGGAACCAAAGGGAGCAGGGGTAACGGATTGGAAAATGTGGGAACTGTATAGAAAACTGCAGAACAGAGGGGAACCAAAGGGATCAGGTGGGACGGATTGGAAAAAGGGGGGAACCGTGTAGAACACTGCAGGAAAGAGGGGAAGCAAAGGGAGCTGGGGAACGGATTGGAAAAAGTGGGTTACTGTATGGAAAGCTGCAGAACAGAGGGGAACCAAAGGGAGCAGGGGGAACAGATTCGAAAAAGTGGGGAAACGTGGGGAACACTGCAGAACAGAGGGGAACCAAAAGAGCAGGGGAAAGGGATTGGAAAAAGAGGGGCATCATGGGGAACACTTCAGAACAGAGGGGAACCGAGGGAGCAGGTGGAACTGATTGGAAAAATTGGGGAATCGCGAAGGACAATGCAGGAGAGAGGGGAAAGAAAGGACACAGGGGGAACGGATTGGAAAAAGTCCGGAACCGTGGAGAACACTGCAGAACAGAGGGGAACCAAAGGGAGCAGGGGTAACGGATTGGAAAATGTGGGGAACTGTATAGAATACTGCAGAATAGAGGGGAACCAAAGTGAGCAGGGGGAACAGATTGGAAAAAGTGGAAACTGTGGGGAAAACTGCAGAACAGAGGGGAGCCCAAGGAGAAGGGGGAACAGATTGGAAAAAGTGTGGAACGGTGTGGAAAAATGCAGAACAGTGGGGAACCAAACGGAGCGGGGGAAACAGATTGGAAAAAGTGGGGAACCGTGGGGAACACTGCAGAACAGAGGGGAACCAAAGGGATCAGGGGGGACGGATTGGAAAAAGGGGGGAACCGTGTAGAACACTGCAGTAAAGTGGGGAACCAAAGGGAGCTGGGGGAACGTATTGGAAAAAGTGGGTTACAGTATGGAAAACTGCAGAACAGAGGGGAACCAAAGGGAGCAGGGGGAACAGATTCGAAAAAGTGGTGAAACGTGGGGAACACTGCAGAACAGAGGGGAACCAAAAGAGCAGGGGAAGGGGATTGGAAAAAGAAGGGAATCATGGGGAACACTGCAGAACAGAGAGGACCCAAAGGGAGCAGAGGGAAGAACTCGGAAAAGTGGGGAACCGTGGGGAACACTGCAGAATAGAGGGGTTCCAAGAGAGCAGGGGGAACGGATTGGAAAAAGTGGAGAACTGTGGAGAACAATGCAGACCAGAGGGGAACCAATGGGAGCAGGATGAACAGATTGGAAAAAGTGGGGAACGGTGTGGAAAAATGCAGAAGAGTGGAGAAACAACGGAGGCAGGGTGAACGGATTGGAAAAAGTGGGGAAGTGTTTGGAACACGGCAGAACAGAGGGGAACCAAAGGCGCAGGGGAAACAGATTTGAAAAAATTGGGGAACTGTCTGGAACACAGCAGAACAGAGGGGAAAAAAAGGGAGCATGGGAACAGATTGGAAAAAATGTGGAGAACCATGGGGAACACTGCAGAACAGAGAGGACTCAAAGGGAGCAGAGGGAAGAACTCGGAAAAGTGGGGAACCGTGGGGAACACTGCAGAATAGAGGGGAACCGAGAGAGCAGGGAGAACGGATTGGAAAAAGTGGGGAACTGTGAAGAACACTGCATACAGAGAAGAACCAAAGCGAGCACGGCGAACAAATTGGAAAATAGTGTAGAAGTGGGGAACACTGCAGAACAGTTGAGAACCAAAGGGAGCGGGGGAAACAGATTGGAAAAAGTGGGCAACAGTGTGGAAAATGCAGAAGAGTGAGGAAAAAAAAGGGAGCACCGGGAACAGCTTGGAAAAAGTGGGCAACGGTGTGGAAACTGCAGAAGTGAGTGGAACCAAAGGAGCAGGGGGAACAGATTGGAAAAAAGTGGGGAACCGTGGAGAACACTGCAGAACAGAGGGGAACCAAAGGAGCAAGGGCAACTGATTAGAAAAAAAGGGGAACCGTGGGGAACACTGCAGAACAGAGGGGAACCGAATGGAGTACGGGGTACAGATTGGAAAAATTGGGGGATTATGTGGAAATGTACAGAAAAGTGGGGAACCAAAGGGAGCATGGGGAACGGAGTGGAAAAAATGGGGAACCGTGGGGAACACTGCAGAACAGAGGGGAACCAAACGGAGCAGGGAGAACGGATTGGATAAAGTGGGGAACTGTGAAGAACACTGCAGACAGAGAGGAACCAAAGCGATCATGGCGAACAAATTGGAAAATAGTGGAGAAGTGGGGAATACTGCAGAACAGTGGGGAACCAAAGGGAGCGGGGAAAACAGAGTGGAAATAGTGGGTAACAGTGTGGAAAAATGCAGAAGAGTGAGGAAACAAAGGGAGCAGGGGGTATACATTGGAAAATTTGGGGAACCATGGGGAACACTGCAGAACAGAGGGGAACCAAGGGAGCAGGTGGAACGGATTGGAAATGTGGGGAACTGTGTGGAAAAATGCAGAACAGTGGGGAACCAAAGGGAGCAGGAGGAACAGATTGGAAAAAGTCGTGGACCGTGGCGAACACTCGAGAACAGAGGGGAACCAAAGGGAGCAGGGGTAACGGATTGGAAATGTGGGGAACTGTATAGAAAACTGCAGAATAGAGGGGAACCAACGGGAGCAGGGGGTACAGATTGGAAAAAGTGGAAACTGTGGGGAAAACTGCAGAACAGAGGGTAGCCCAAGGAGAAGGGGGAACAGATTGGAAAAAGTGGGGAACGGTGTGGAAAATGCAGAAGAGTGGAGAAACAACGGGAGCAGGGTGAACGGATTGGAAAAAGTGGGGAACAGTGTGGAACACTGCAGAACAGATGGGAATCAAAGGAAGCAGGGGAACGGATTGGAAAAAGTGGGGAACCATTCGCAACACTGCACAACAGAGGGGAACCAAAGGAGCACGGGGAAGAGATTGGAAAAATTGGGAAACCATGGAGGACAGTGCAGGATGGAGGGGAACCAAAGGGAGCAGGGGGAACAGATTGGAAAAAGTGGGGAACTGTGGGGAACACTGTAAAACAGAGAGGAACCAAAGAGAGCACGGCGAACAGATTGGAAAAAGTGTGGAACCGTGGGGAACACTGCAGGACAGAGGGGAACCAAAGGGAATAGGAGGTACAGGTTGGAAAAAGTGGGGAACCGTTGGCGAACACTGCAGAACAGTGGGGAACCAAAGGGAGCAGGGGGAACAGATTGCAAAAAGTGGGGAACAGTGGGGAATATTGCAGAAAAGAGGGGAAGCAAATGGAGCATGGGAACAGATTGGAAAAATCGGGGAACCGTATGGAAAAATGCAGAACAGTGGGAAACCAAAGGGAGCAGGGAGAATGGATTGGAAAACGAGGGGAACCGTGGGGAGCACTGCAGTACAGAGGGGAACTAAAGGGTGCAAGGGGAACGGATTGGAAAAGTGGGGAACTGTGGGGGAAAATGCAGGACAGAGGGGAACCAAAGGGAGCAGGGGGAATGGATTGGAAAAAGTGGGTAACCGTGGGAAACACTGCAGGACAGAGGGGAACCAAAGGGAGCAGGGGGAACGGTTTGGAAAAAGTGGGTAACCGTGGGGAACACTGCAGAACACTGCGGAACCAAAGGGAGCAGAGGGAACAGCTCGGAAAAGTGGGGAACCGTGGGGAACACTGCAGAATAAAGGAGAAATAAACGGAGCAGGGGGAACAGATTGGAAAAAGTGGGGAATCGTGGGGAGTTCTGCAGAACAGTGGGGAAGCAAATGGAGCATGGGAACAGATTATAAAAATCGGGGAACCGTGTGAAAAAATGCAGAACAGTGGGAAACCAAAGGGAGCAGGGAGAACGGATTGGAAAATGTGGGGAAACGTGGGGAGCACTGCAGTACAGAGGGGAACTAAAGGGAGCAAGGGGAACGGATTGGAAAAGTAGGGAACTGTGGGGAACACTTTAAAACAGAGAGGAACCAAAGAAAGCACGGCGAACAGATTGGAAAAAGTGGGGAACGGTGTGGAAAAATTGAGAAGAGTGGAGAAACAATGGGAGCAGGGTGAACGGATTGGAAAAATTGGGGAACAGTGTGGAACACTGAAGAACAGAAGGGAATCAAAGGAAGCAGGGGGAACGGATTGGAAAAAGTGGGGAACCATTCGGAACACTTCACAACAGAGGGGAACCAAAGGAGCACGGGGAAGAGATTGGAAAAATTGGGAAACCATGGAGGACAGTGCAGGACGGAGGGGAACCAAAGGGAGCAGGGGGAACAGATTGGATAAAGTGGGGAACTGTGGGGAACATTGTAGAACTGAGGGGAACCAAAGAGAGGACGGCGAACAGATTGCAAAAAGTGTGGAACCGTGGGGAACACTGCAGGACAGAAGGGAACCAAAGGGAACAGGAGGTACAGGTTGTAAAAAGTGGGGAACCGTTAGCGAAAACTGCAGAACAGTGGGGAACCAAAGGGAGCGGGGGAACAGATTGCAAAAGGTGGGGAACAGTGGGGAATATTGCAGAAAAGAGGGGAACCAAATGGAGCATGGGAACAGATTGGAAAAATTGGGGAACCGTGTGGAAAAATGCAGAACAGTGGGAAACCAAAGGGAGCAGGGAGAACGGATGGGGAAATGTGGGGAACCGTGGAGAGCACTGCAGTACAGAGGGGAACCAAAGGGAGCAGGGGGAACAGATTGGAAAATGTGTGGAACCGTGGCGAACACTGCAAAACAGTGGGGAACCAAAGGGAGCAGTGGGAATGGATTGGAAAAAGTGGGGTACCGTGGGAAACACTGCAGAACAGAGGGGAACGAAAGGGAGCAGGACGAACATATCGGAAAAAAGTTGAGAAGTGGGGAACACTGCAGAACAGTGGGGAATCAAAGGGAGCAGGGGGATCAGATTGGAAAAAGTGGCGAACAGTGTGGAAAAATGCAGAAGAGTGAGGAAACAAAGGGAGCAGGGGGAACAGATTGGAAAAAGTGGGAACTGTGTGGAAAAATGCAGAACAGTGGGGAACCAAAGGGAGCAGGAGGAACAGATTGGAAAAAGTCGGGAACCGTGGAGAACACTGCAGAACAGAGGGGAAACAAAGGGAGCAGGGTTAACGGATTGGAAAATGTGGGGAACTGTATAGAAAACTGCAGAATAGAGGAGAACCAAAGGGAGCAGGGGGAACAGATTGGAAAAAGTGGAAAATGTGGGGAAAACTGCAGAACAGAAGGGAGCCCAAGGAGAAGGGGGAACAGATTGGAAAAAGTGAGGAACGGTGTGGAAAATGCAGAAGAGTGGAGAAACAACGGGAGCAGGGTGAACGGATTGGAAAAAGTGGGGAACAGTGTGGAACACTGCAGAACAGAGGGGAATCAAAAGAAGCAGGGGGAACAGATTGGAAAAAGTGGTGAACCGTTCGGAACACTGCACAACAGAGGGGAAACAAAGGAGCACGGGGAAGAGATTGGAAAAATTGGGAAACAGTGTGGAAAAATGCAGAAGAGTAAGGAAACAAAGGAAGCAGGGGGTATACATTGGAAAAATTGCGGGACCGTGGGGAACACTGCAGAACAGAGGGGAACCAAGGGAGCTGGTGGAACGAATTGGAAAAAGTGGGGAATCGTGAAGGACAATGCAGGACAGAGGGGAAAGAAAGGGCACAGGGGGAACGGATTGGAAAAAGTGGGGAACTGTGGGGAACACTGCAGAACAGAGGGGAGCGAAAGGAGAAGGGCGAAAAGATTGGAAAAAGTGGGGAACTGTGTGGAAAAATGCAGAAGAGTGGAGAAACAACGGGAGCAGGGTGAATGGATTGGAAAAAGTGGGGAACCGTTAGGCACACTGCACAACAGAGGGGAAACAAAGGAGCACGGGGAAGAGTTTGGAAAAATTGGGAAACAATGGAGGACTGTGCAGGACGGAGGGGAACCAAAGGGAGCAGGGGGAACAGATTGGAAAAAGTGGGGAACAGTGGGGAACACTGTAGAACAGAGGGGAACCAAAGAGAGCACGGCGAACAGATTGGAAAAAGTGGGGAACTGTGGGGAACTGTGGGGAACACTGTAAAATAGAGAGGAACCAAAGAGAGCACGGCGAACAAATTGGAAAAAGTGTGGAACCGTGGGGAACACTGCAGGACAGAGGGGAACCAAAGGAAATAGGAGGTACAGGTTGGAAAAAGTGGGGAACCGTTGGCGAACACTGCAGAACAGTGGGGAACCAAAGGGAGCAGGGGGAACAGATTGCAAAAAGTGGGGAACAGTGGGGAATATGGCAGAAAAGAGGGGAAGCAAATGGAGCATGGGAACAGATTGGAAAAATCGGGGAACCGTGTGGAAAAATGCAGAACAGTGGGAAACCAAAGGGAGCAGGGAGAACGGATTGGAAAATGTGGGGAACCGTAGGGAGCACTGCAGTACAGAGGGGAACTAAAGGGAGCAAGGGGAACGGATTGGAAAAGTGGGGAACTGTGGGGGAAAATGCAGGACAGAGGGGAACCAAAGGGAGCAGGGGGAACGGTTTGGAAAAAGTGGGTAACCGTGGGGAAAACTGCAGAACACTGCGGAACCAAAGGGAGCAGGGGGAACAACTCGGATAAGTGGGGAACCGTGGGGAACACTGCAGAATAAAGGAGAACCAAACGGAGCAGGGGGAACAGATTGGAAAAAGTGGGGAATCGTGGGGTGTTCTGCAGAACAGTGGGGAACCAAAAGGAGTAGGGGGAATGGATTGGAAAAAGTAGGGAACCGTGGAGAACATTGAAGGACAGAGGGGAAACAAAGGGAGCAGGGGGAACGGATTGGATAAAGTGGGGAACTGTGAAGAACACTGCAGACAGAGAGGAACCAGAGCGATCATGGCGAACAAATTGGAAAATAGTGGAGAAGTGGGGAATACTGCAGAACAGTGGGGAACCAAAGGGAGTGGGGAAAACAGAGTGGAAAAAGTGGGGAACAGTGTGGAAAAATGCAGAAGAGTGAGGAAACAAAGGGAGCAGGGGGTATACATTGGAAAAATTGGGGAACCATGGGGAACACTGCAGAACAGAGTGGAACCAAGGGAGCAGGTGGAAGGGATTGGAAAAAGTGGGGAACTTAGTGGAAAAATGCAGAAGAGTGGGGAACCAAAGGGAGCAGGAGGAACAGATTGGAAAAAGTCGGGGACCGTGGAGAACACTGCAGAACAGAAGGGAACCAAAGGGAGCATGGGTAACGGATTGGAAAATGTGGGGAACTGTATAGAAAACTGCAGAATAGAGGGGAACCAACGGGAGCAGGGGGAACAGATTGGAAAAAGTGGAAACTGTGGGGAAAACTGCAGAACAGAGGGGAGCCCAAGGAGAAGGGGGAACAGATTGGAAAAAGTGGGGAACGGTGTGGAAAATGCAGAAGAGTGGAGAAACAACGGGAGCAGGGTGAATGCATTAGAAAAAGTGGAGAACAGTGTGGAACACTGCAGAACAGAGGGGAATCAAAGGAAGCAGGGGGAATGGATTGGAAAAAGTGGGGAACCGTTCGGAACACTGCACAACAGAGGGGAACCAAAGGAGCACGGGGAAGAGATTGGAAAAATTGGGAAACCATGGAGGACAGTGCAGGACGGAGGGGAACCAAAGGGAGCAGGGGGAACAGATTGGAAAAAGTGGGGAACACTGTAGAACAGAGGGGAACCAAAGAGAGCACGGCGAACAGATTGGAAAAAGTGTGGAGCCGTGGGGAACACTGCAGGAGAGAGGGGAACCAAAGGGAGCAGGGAGAACAGATTGGAAAAGTGGGGAACTATAGGGGAAAATGCAAGACAGACGGGAACCAAAGGGAGCAAGAGGAATGGATTGGAAAAAGTGGGTAACCGTGGGGAACACTGCAGGGCAGAGGGGAACCAAACGGAGCAGGGGGAACGGTTTGGAAAAAGTGGGTAACCGTGGGGAACACTGCAGAACACTGCGGAACCAAAGGGAGCAGGGGGAACAGTTCGGAAAAGTGTGGAACAGTGGGGAACACTTCAGAATAAAGGAGAACCAAACAGAGTAGGGGGAACAGATTGGAAAAAGTGGGAAATCGTGGGGAGTTCTGCAGAACAGTGGGGAACCAAAAGGAGCAGAGGGAATGGTTTGGAAAAAGTGGGGAACCGTGGAGAACATTGCAGGACAGAGGGGAAACAAAGGGAGCAGGGCGAACTGATTGGAAAAAGTGGGGAAACGTGGGAAACACTGCAGGACAGAGGGGAAACAAAGGGAGCAGAGTGAACAGATTCGAAAAAGTGTGCAACCTTGGGGAACACTGCAGGACAGAGGGGAACCAAAGGGAGCAGGGGGAACGGATTGGATAAAGTGGGAAACAGTGTGGAACACTGCAGAACAGAGGGGAATCAAAGGAAGCAGGGGGAACGGATTGGAAAAAGTCGGGAACCGTTCGGAACACTGCACAACAGAGGGGAACCAAAGGAGCACGGGGAAGAGATTGGAAAAATTGGGAAACCATGGAGGACAGTGCAGGACGGAGGGGAACCAAAGGGAGCAGGGGGAACGGATTGGATAAAGTGGGGAACTGTGAAGAACACTGCAGAAAGAGAGGAACCAAAGCGATCACGGCGAACAAATTCGAAAATAGTGGAAAAGTGGGGAATACTGCAGAACAGTGGGGAACCAAAGGGAGCGGGGGAAACAGATTGGAAAATGTGGGGAACAGTGTGGAAAAATGCAGAAGAGTGAGGAAATAAAGGGAGCAGGGGGTATACATTGGAAAAATTTGGGAACCGTGGGGAACACTGCAGAACAGAGTGGAACCAATGGGAGCAGGGCGAACAGATTGGAAAAAGTGGGGAACGGTGTGGAAAAATGCAGAAGAGTGGAGAAACAACGGGAGCAGGGTGAACGGATTGGAAAAAGTGGGGAAGTGTTTGGAACACTGCAGAACAGAGGGGAATCAAAGGAAGCAGGAGGAACGGATTGGAAAAAGTGGGGAACCGTTAGGAACACTGCACAACAGAGGGGAAGCAAAGGAGCACGGGGAAGAGATTGGAAAAATTGGGAAACAATGGAGGACAGTGCAGGACGGAGGGGAACCAAAGGGAGCAGGGGGTATACATTGTAAAAAGTGGGGAACAGTGGGGAACACTGTAGAACAGAGGGGAACCAAAGAGAGCAAGGCGAACAGATTGTAAAAAGTGTGGAGCCATGGCGAACACTGCAGGACAGAGGGGAACCAAAGGGAGCAGGGAGCACAGATTGGAAAAAGTGGGGAATCCTGGGAAACACTGCAGAAAAGAGGGGAACCAAAGGGAGCAGGGGGAACAGATTGGAAAAAATGTGGAGAACCGTGGGGAAACTGCAGAACAGAGGGGAACCAAAGGGAGCGGGGGAAACAGATTGGAAAAAGTGGGGAACAGTGTGGAAAATGCAGAAGAGTGAGGAAACAAAGGGAGCAGGGGGTACACATTGGAAAAAGTGGGGAACTGTGAGGGACACTGTAGAACAGATGGGAACCAAAGAGAGCACGGCGAACAGATTGGAAAAAGTGGGGAATCTTGGGGAACACTGCAGAAAAGAGTGTAACCAAAGGGATCAGGGGGAACAGTTTCGAAAAAATGTGGAGAACCGTGGGGAAGCTGCAGAACAGAGGGGAACAAAGGCGCAGGGGGAACAGATTGGAAAAAATTGGGGAACTGTCTGGAACACAGCAGAACAGAGGGGGAAAAAAGGGAGCATGAGAACAGATTGGAAAAAATGTGGAGAACCATAGGGAACACTGCAGAACAGAGAGGACCCAAAGGGAGCAGAGGGAAGAACTCGGAAAAGTGGGGAACCGTGGGGAACACTGCAGAATAGAGGGGAACCAAGAGAGCAGGGGGAACGGATTGGAAAAAAGTGGGGAACTGTGTGAAAAAATGCAGAACTGTGGGGAACCACAGGGAGCAGGAGGAGCAGATTGGAAAAAGTCGGGAACCGTGGAGAACACTGCAGAACAGAGGGGAAACAAAGGGAGCAGGGGTAACGGATTGGAAAATGTGGGGAACTGTATAGAAAACTGCAGAATAGAGGGCAACCAACGGGAGCAGGGGGAACAGATTGGAAAAAATTGGGGAACTGTCTGGAACACAGCAGAACAGAGGGGAAAAAAAGTGAGCATGGGAACAGATTGGAAAAAATGTGGAGAGACATGGGAAACACTGCAGAACAGAGAGGACCCAAAGGGAGCAGAGGGAAGAACTCGGAAAAGTGGGGAACCGTGGGGAACACTGCAGAATAGAGGGGAACCAAGAGAGCAGGGGGAACGGATTGGAAAAAGTGGGGAACTGTGTGGAAAAATGCAGAACAGTGGGGAACCACAGGGAGCAGGAGGAACAGATTGGAAAAAGTCGGGAACCGTGGAGAACACTGCAGAACAGAGGGGAACCAAAGGGAGCAGGGGTAACGGATTGGAAAATGTGGGAACTGTATAGAAAACTGCAGAACAGAGGGGAACCAAAGGGATCAGGTGGGACGGATTGGAAAAAGGGGGGAACCGTGTAGAACACTGCAGGAAAGAGGGGAAGCAAAGGGAGCTGGGGAACGGATTGGAAAAAGTGGGTTACTGTATGGAAAGCTGCAGAACAGAGGGGAACCAAAGGGAGCAGGGGGAACAGATTCGAAAAAATGGGGAAACGTGGGGAACACTGCAGAACAGAGGGGAACCAAAAGAGCAGGGGAAAGGGATTGGAAAAAGAGGGGCATCATGGGGAACACTTCAGAACAGAGGGGAACCAAGGGAGCAGGTGGAACTGATTGGAAAAATTGGGGAATCGCGAAGGACAATGCAGGAGAGAGGGGAAAGAAAGGACACAGGGGGAACGGATTGGAAAAAGTCCGGAACCGTGGAGAACACTGCAGAACAGAGGGGAACCAAAGGGAGCAGGGGTAACGGATTGGAAAATGTGGGGAACTGTATAGAATACTGCAGAATAGAGGGGAACCAAAGTGAGCAGGGGGAACAGATTGGAAAAAGTGGAAACTGTGGGGAAAACTGCAGAACAGAGGGGAGCCCAAGGAGAAGGGGGAACAGATTGGAAAAAGTGGGGAACGGTGTGGAAAAATGCAGAACAGTGGGGAACCAAACGGAGCGGGGGAAACAGATTGGAAAAAGTGGGGAACCGTGGGGAACACTGCAGAACAGAGGGGAACCAAAGGGATCAGGGGGGACGGATTGGAAAAAGGGGGGAACCGTGTAGAACACTGCAGTAAAGTGGGGAACCAAAGGGAGCTGGGGGAACGTATTGGAAAAAGTGGGTTACAGTATGGAAAACTGCAGAACAGAGGGGAACCAAAGGGAGCAGGGGGAACAGATTCGAAAAAGTGGTGAAACGTGGGGAACACTGCAGAACAGAGGGGAACCAAAAGAGCAGGGGAAGGGGATTGGAAAAAGAAGGGAATCATGGGGAACACTGCAGAACAGAGAGGACCCAAAGGGAGCAGAGGGAAGAACTCGGAAAAGTGGGGAACCGTGGGGAACACTGCAGAATAGAGGGGTTCCAAGAGAGCAGGGGGAACGGATTGGAAAAAGTGGAGAACTGTGGAGAACAATGCAGACCAGAGGGGAACCAATGGGAGCAGGATGAACAGATTGGAAAAAGTGGGGAACGGTGTGGAAAAATGCAGAAGAGTGGAGAAACAACGGAGGCAGGGTGAACGGATTGGAAAAAGTGGGGAAGTGTTTGGAACACGGCAGAACAGAGGGGAACCAAAGGCGCAGGGGAAACAGATTTGAAAAAATTGGGGAACTGTCTGGAACACAGCAGAACAGAGGGGAAAAAAAGGGAGCATGGGAACAGATTGGAAAAAATGTGGAGAACCATGGGGAACACTGCAGAACAGAGAGGACTCAAAGGGAGCAGAGGGAAGAACTCGGAAAAGTGGGGAACCGTGGGGAACACTGCAGAATAGAGGGGAACCGAGAGAGCAGGGAGAACGGATTGGAAAAAGTGGGGAACTGTGAAGAACACTGCATACAGAGAGGAACCAAAGCGAGCACGGCGAACAAATTGGAAAATAGTGTAGAAGTGGGGAACACTGCAGAACAGTTGAGAACCAAAGGGAGCGGGGGAAACAGATTGGAAAAAGTGGGCAACAGTGTGGAAAATGCAGAAGAGTGAGGAAAAAAAAGGGAGCACCGGGAACAGCTTGGAAAAAGTGGGCAACGGTGTGGAAACTGCAGAAGTGAGTGGAACCAAAGGAGCAGGGGGAACAGATTGGAAAAAAGTGGGGAACCGTGGAGAACACTGCAGAACAGAGGGGAACCAAAGGAGCAAGGGCAACTGATTAGAAAAAAAGGGGAACCGTGGGGAACACTGCAGAACAGAGGGGAACCGAATGGAGTACGGGGTACAGATTGGAAAAATTGGGGGATTATGTGGAAATGTACAGAAAAGTGGGGAACCAAAGGGAGCATGGGGAACGGAGTGGAAAAAATGGGGAACCGTGGGGAACACTGCAGAACAGAGGGGAACCAAACGGAGCAGGGAGAACGGATTGGATAAAGTGGGGAACTGTGAAGAACACTGCAGACAGAGAGGAACCAAAGCGATCATGGCGAACAAATTGGAAAATAGTGGAGAAGTGGGGAATACTGCAGAACAGTGGGGAACCAAAGGGAGCGGGGAAAACAGAGTGGAAATAGTGGGTAACAGTGTGGAAAAATGCAGAAGAGTGAGGAAACAAAGGGAGCAGGGGGTATACATTGGAAAATTTGGGGAACCATGGGGAACACTGCAGAACAGAGGGGAACCAAGGGAGCAGGTGGAACGGATTGGAAATGTGGGGAACTGTGTGGAAAAATGCAGAACAGTGGGGAACCAAAGGGAGCAGGAGGAACAGATTGGAAAAAGTCGTGGACCGTGGCGAACACTCGAGAACAGAGGGGAACCAAAGGGAGCAGGGGTAACGGATTGGAAATGTGGGGAACTGTATAGAAAACTGCAGAATAGAGGGGAACCAACGGGAGCAGGGGGTACAGATTGGAAAAAGTGGAAACTGTGGGGAAAACTGCAGAACAGAGGGTAGCCCAAGGAGAAGGGGGAACAGATTGGAAAAAGTGGGGAACGGTGTGGAAAATGCAGAAGAGTGGAGAAACAACGGGAGCAGGGTGAACGGATTGGAAAAAGTGGGGAACAGTGTGGAACACTGCAGAACAGATGGGAATCAAAGGAAGCAGGGGAACGGATTGGAAAAAGTGGGGAACCATTCGCAACACTGCACAACAGAGGGGAACCAAAGGAGCACGGGGAAGAGATTGGAAAAATTGGGAAACCATGGAGGACAGTGCAGGATGGAGGGGAACCAAAGGGAGCAGGGGGAACAGATTGGAAAAAGTGGGGAACTGTGGGGAACACTGTAAAACAGAGAGGAACCAAAGAGAGCACGGCGAACAGATTGGAAAAAGTGTGGAACCGTGGGGAACACTGCAGGACAGAGGGGAACCAAAGGGAATAGGAGGTACAGGTTGGAAAAAGTGGGGAACCGTTGGCGAACACTGCAGAACAGTGGGGAACCAAAGGGAGCAGGGGGAACAGATTGCAAAAAGTGGGGAACAGTGGGGAATATTGCAGAAAAGAGGGGAAGCAAATGGAGCATGGGAACAGATTGGAAAAATCGGGGAACCGTATGGAAAAATGCAGAACAGTGGGAAACCAAAGGGAGCAGGGAGAATGGATTGGAAAACGAGGGGAACCGTGGGGAGCACTGCAGTACAGAGGGGAACTAAAGGGTGCAAGGGGAACGGATTGGAAAAGTGGGGAACTGTGGGGGAAAATGCAGGACAGAGGGGAACCAAAGGGAGCAGGGGGAATGGATTGGAAAAAGTGGGTAACCGTGGGAAACACTGCAGGACAGAGGGGAACCAAAGGGAGCAGGGGGAACGGTTTGGAAAAAGTGGGTAACCGTGGGGAACACTGCAGAACACTGCGGAACCAAAGGGAGCAGAGGGAACAGCTCGGAAAAGTGGGGAACCGTGGGGAACACTGCAGAATAAAGGAGAAATAAACGGAGCAGGGGGAACAGATTGGAAAAAGTGGGGAATCGTGGGGAGTTCTGCAGAACAGTGGGGAAGCAAATGGAGCATGGGAACAGATTATAAAAATCGGGGAACCGTGTGAAAAAATGCAGAACAGTGGGAAACCAAAGGGAGCAGGGAGAACGGATTGGAAAATGTGGGGAAACGTGGGGAGCACTGCAGTACAGAGGGGAACTAAAGGGAGCAAGGGGAACGGATTGGAAAAGTAGGGAACTGTGGGGAACACTTTAAAACAGAGAGGAACCAAAGAAAGCACGGCGAACAGATTGGAAAAAGTGTGGAACCGTGGGGAACACTGCAGGACAGAGGGGAACCAAAGGGAATAGGAGGTACAGGTTGGAAAAAGTGGGGAACCGTTGGCGAACACTGCAGAACAATGGGGAACCAAAGGGGGCAGGGGGAACAGATTGCAAAAAGTGGGGTACAGTGGGGAATATTACAGAAAAGAGGGGAAGCAAATGGAGCATGGGAACAGATTTGAAAAATCGGGGAACCGTGTGGAAAAATGCAGAACAGTGGGAAACCAAAGGGAGCAGGGAGAACGGATTGGAAAATGTGGGGAACCGTGGGGAGCACTGCAGTACAGAGGGGAACTAAAGGGAGCAAGGGGAACGGATTGGAAAAGTGGGGAACTGTGGGGGAAAATGCAGGACAGAGGGGAGCCCAAGGAGAAGGGGGAACAGATTGGAAAAAGTGGGGAACGGTGTGGAAAATGCAGAAGAGTGGAGAAACAACGGGAGCAGGGAGAACGGATTGGAAAAAGTGGGGAACCGTTCGCAACACTGCACAACAGAGGGGAACCAAAGGAGCACGGGGAAGAGATTGGAAAAATTGGGAAACCATGGAGGACAGTGCAGGACGGAGGCGAACCAAAGGGAGCAGGGGGAACAGATTGGAAAAAGTGGGGAACTGTGGGGAACACTGTAAATCAGAGAGGAACCAAGGGAGCAGGTGGAACGGATTGGAAATGTGGGGAACTGTGTGGAAAAATGCAGAACAGTGGGGAACCAAAGGGAGCAGGAGGAACAGATTGGAAAAAGTCGTGGACCGTGGAGAACACTGCAGAACAGAGGGGAACCAAAGGGAGCAGGGGTAACGGATTGGAAAATGTGGGGAACTGTATAGAAAACTGCAGAATAGAGGGGAACCAACGGGAGCAGGGGGAACAGATTGGAAAAAGTGGAAACTGTGGGGAAAACTGCAGAACAGAGGGGAGCCCAAGGAGAAGGGGGAACAGATTGGAAAAAGTGGGGAACGGTGTGGAAAATGCAGAAGAGTGGAGAAACAACGGGAGCAGGGTGAACGGATTGGAAAAAGTGGGGAACCGTTCGCAACACTGCACAACAGAGGGGAACCAAAGGAGCACGGGGAAGAGATTGGAAAAATTGGGAAACCATGGAGGACAGTGCAGGATGGAGGGGAACCAAAGGGAGCAGGGGGAACAGATTGGAAAAAGTGGGGAACTGTGGGGAACACTGTAAAACAGAGAGGAACCAAAGAGAGCACGGCGAACAGATTGGAAAAAGTGTGGAACCGTGGGGAACACTGCAGGACAGAGGAGAACGAAAGGGAATAGGAGGTACAGGTTGGAAAAAGTGGGGAAACGTTGGCGAACACTTCAGAACAGTGGGGAACCTAAGGGAACAGGGGGAACAGATTGCAAAAAGTGGGGAACAGTGGGGAATATTGCAGAAAAGAGGGGAAGCAAATGGAGCATGGGAACAGAATGGAAAAATCGGGGAACCATGTGGAAAAATGCAGAACAGTGGGAAACCAAAGGGAGCAGGGAGAACGGATTGGAAAATGTGGGGAACCGTGGGGAGCACTGCAGTACAGAGGGGAACTAAAGGGAGCAAGGGGAACGGATTGGAAAAGTGGGGAACTGTGGGGGAAAATGCAGGACAGAGGGGAACCAAAGGGAGCAGGGGGAATGGATTGGAAAAAAGTGGGTAACCGTGGGAAACACTGCAGGACAGAGGGGAACCAAAGGGAGCAGGGGGAACGGTTTGGAAAAAGTGGGGAACTGTGGGGAACACTGTAAAACAGAGAGGAACCAAGGGAGCAGGTGGAACGGATTGGAAATGTGGGGAACTGTGTGGAAAAATGCAGAACAGTGGGGAACCAAAGGGAGCAGGAGGAACAGATTGGAAAAAGTCGTGGACCGTGGAGAACACTGCAGAACAGAGGGGAACCAAAGGGAGCAGGGGTAACGGATTGGAAAATGTGGGGAACTGTATAGAAAACTGCAGAATAGAGGGGAACCAACGGGAGCAGGGGGAACAGATTGGAAAAAGTGGAAACTGTGGGGAAAACTGCAGAACAGAGGGGAGCCCAAGGAGAAGGGGGAACAGATTGGAAAAAGTGGGGAACGGTGTGGAAAATGCAGAAGAGTGGAGAAACAACGGGAGCAGGGTGAACGGATTGGAAAAAGTGGGGAACCGTTCGCAACACTGCACAACAGAGAGGAACCAAAGAGAGCACGGCGAACAGATTGGAAAAAGTGTGGAACCGTGGGGAACACTGCAGGACAGAGGGGAACCAAAGGGAATAGGAGGTACAGGTTGGAAAAAGTGGGGAATCGTTGGCGAACACTGCAGAACAGTGGGGAACCAAAGGGAGCAGGGGGAACAGATTGCAAAAAGTGGGGAACAGTGGGGAATATTGCAGGACAGAGGGGAAATAAAGGGAGCAGGGGGAACGGATTGGATAAAGTGGGGAACTGTGAAGAACACTGCAGACAGAGAGGAACCAAAGCGATCATGGCGAACAAATTGGAAAATAGTGGAGAAGTGGGGAATACTGCAGAACAGTGGGGAACCAGAGGGAGCGGGGAAAACAGAGTGGAAAAACTGGGGAGCAGTGTGGAAAAATGCAGAAGAGTGGGGAACCAAAGGGAGCAGGAGGAACAGATTGGAAAAAGTGGAAACTGTGGGGAAAACTACAGAACAGAGGTGAGTCCAAGGAGAAGGGGGAACAGATTGGAAAAAGTGGGGAACGGTGTGGAAAATGCAGAAGAGTGAGGAAAAAAAAGGGAGCACCGGGATCAGATTGGAAAAAGTGGGCAACGGTGTGGAAACTGCAGAAGTGAGTGGAACCAAAGGAGCAGGGGGAACAGATTGGAAAAAAGTGGGGAACCGTGGAGAACACTGCAGAACAGAGGGGAAAAAAAGGGAGAAGGGGAACAGATTAGAAAAAATGTGAAGAACCGTGGGGAACACTGCAGAACAGAGGGGAACCAAAGGAGCAAGGGCAACTGATTAGAAAAAAAGGGGAACCGTGGGGAACACTGCGGAACAGAGGGGAACCGAATGGAGTACGGGGTACAGATTGGAAAAATTGGGGGATTATGTGGAAATGTACAGAAGAGTGGGGAACCAAAGGGAGCATGGGGAACGGAGTGGAAAAAATGGAGAACCGTGGGGAACACTGCAGAACAGAGGGGAACCAAACGGAGCAGGGAGAACGGATTGGATAAAGTGGGGAACTGTGAAGAACACTGCAGACAGAGAGGAACCAAAGCGATCATGGCGAACAAATTGGAAAATAGTGGAGAAGTGGGGAATACTGCAGAACAGTGGGGAACCAGAGGGAGCGGGGAAAACAGAGTGGAAATAGTGGGTAAAAGTGTGGAAAAATGCAGAAGAGTGAGGAAACAAAGGGAGCAGGGGGTATACATTGGAAAATTTGGGGAAACATGGGGAACACTGCAGAACAGAGGGGAATCAAGGGAGCAGGTGGAACGGATTGGAAATGTGGGGAACTGTGTGGAAAAATGCAGAAGAGTGGGGAACCAAAGGGAGCAGGAGGAACAGATTGGAAAAAGTCGTGGACCGTGGAGAACACTGCAGAACAGAGGGGAACCAAAGGGAGCAGGGGTAACGGATTGGAAATGTGGGGAACTGTATAGAAAACTGCAGAATAGACGGGAACCAACGGGAGCAGGGGGAACAGATTGGAAAAAGTGGAAACTGTGGGGAAAACTGCAGAACAGAGGGTAGCCCAAGGAGAAGGGGGAACAGATTGGAAAAAGTGGGGAACGGTGTGGAAAATGCAGAAGAGTGGAGAAACAACGGGAGCAGGGTGAACGGATTGGAAAAAGTGGGGAACAGTGTGGAACACTGCAGAACAGATGGGAATCAAAGGAAGCAGGGGAACGGATTGGAAAAAGTGGGGAACCATTCGCAACACTGCACAACAGAGGGGAACCAAAGAGAGCACGGCGAACAGATTGGAAATAGTGTGGAACCGTGGGGAACACTGCAGGACAGAGGGGAACCAAAGGGAATAGGAGGTACAGGTTGGAAAAAGTGGGGAAACGTTGGCGAACACTGCAGAACAGTGGGGAACCAAAGGGAGCAGGGGGAACAGATTGCAAAAAGTGGGGAACAGTGGGGAATATTGCAGAAAAGAGGGGAAGCAAATGGAGCATGGGAACAGATTGGAAAAATTGGGGAACCGTGTGGAAAAATGCAGAACAGTGGGAAACCAAATGGAGCAGGGAGAACGGATTGGAAAACGTGGGGAACCGTGGGGAGCACTGCAGTACAGAGGGGAACTAAAGGGAGCAAGGGGAACGGATTGGAAAAGTGGGGAACTGTGGGGGAAAATGCAGAATAAAGGAGAACCAAACGGAGCAGGGGGAACAGATTGGAAAAAGTGGGGAATCGTGGGGAGTTCTGCAGAACAGTGGGGAAGCAAATGGAGCATGGGAACAGATTGGAAAAATCGGGGAACCATGTGGAAAAATGCAGAACAGTGGGAAACCAAAGGGAGCAGGGAGAACGGATTGGAAAATGTGGGGAAACGTGGGGAGCACTGCAGTACAGAGGGGAACTAAAGGGAGCAAGGGGAACGGGTTGGAAAAGTGGGGAACTGTGGGGAACACTGTAAAACAGAGAGGAACCAAAGAGAGCACGGCGAACAGATTGGAAAAAGTGTGGAACCGTGGGGAACACTGCAGGACAGAGGGGAACCAAAGGGAATAGGAGGTACAGGTTGGAAAAAGTGGGGAACCGTTGGCGAACACTGCAGAACAGTGGGGAACCAAAGGGGGCAGGGGGAACAGATTGCAAAAAGTGGGGTACAGTGGGGAATATTGCAGAAAAGAGGGGAAGCAAATGGAGCATGGGAACAGATTTGAAAAATCGGGGAACCGTGTGGAAAAATGCAGAACAGTGGGAAACCAAAGGGAGCAGGGAGAACGGATTGGAAAATGTGGGGAACCGTGGGGAGCACTGCAGTACAGAGGGGAACTAAAGGGAGCAAGGGGAACGGATTGGAAAAGTGGGGAACTGTGGGGGAAAATGCAGGACAGAGGGGAGCCCAAGGAGAAGGGGGAACAGATTGTAAAAAGTGGGGAACGGTGTGGAAAATGCAGAAGAGTGGAGAAACAACGGGAGCAGGGTGAACGGATTGGAAAAAGTGGGGAACCGTTCGCAACACTGCACAACAGAGGGGAACAAAAGGAGCACGGGGAAGAGATTGGAAAAATTGGGAAACCATGGAGGACAGTGCAGGACGGAGGCGAACCAAAGGGAGCAGGGGGAACAGATTGGAAAAAGTGGGGAACTGTGGGGAACACTGTAAAACAGAGAGGAACCAAGGGAGCAGGTGGAACGGATTGGAAATGTGGGGAACTGTGTGGAAAAATGCAGAACAGTGGGGAACCAAAGGGAGCAGGAGGAACAGATTGGAAAAAGTCGTGGACCGTGGAGAACACTGCAGAACAGAGGGGAACCAAAGGGAGCAGGGGTAACGGATTGGAAAATGTGGGGAACTGTATAGAAAACTGCAGAATAGAGGGGAACCAACGGGAGCAGGGGGAACAGATTGGAAAAAGTGGAAAATGTGGGGAAAACTGCAGAACAGAGGGGAGCCCAAGGAGAAGGGGGAACAGATTGGAAAAAGTGGGGAACGGTGTGGAAAATGCAGAAGAGTGGAGAAACAACGGGAGCAGGGTGAACGGATTAGAAAAAGTGGAGAACAGTGTGGAACACTGCACAACAGAGGGGAACCAAAGGAGCACGGCGAACAGATTGGAAAAAGTGTGGAACCGTGGGGAACACTGCAGGACAGAGGGGAACCAAAGGGAATAGGAGGTACAGGTTGGAAAAAGTGGGGAACCGTTGGCGAACACTGCAGAACAGTGGGGAACCAAAGGGAGCAGGGGGAACAGATTGCAAAAAGTGGGGTACAGTGGGGAATATTGCAGAAAAGAGGGGAAGCAAATGGAGCATGGGAACAGATTGGAAAAATCGGGGAAACGTGTGGAAAAATGCAGAACAGTGGGAAACCAAAGGGAGCAGGGAGAACGGATTGGAAAATGTGGGGAACCGTGGGGAGCACTGCAGTACAGAGGGGAACTAAAGGGAGCAAGGGGAACGGATTGGAAAAATGGGAAACTGTGGGGGAAAATGCAGGACGGAGGGGAGCCCAAGGAGAAGGGGGAACAGATTGGAAAAAGTGGGGAACGGTGTGGAAAATGCAGAAGAGTGGAGAAACAACGGGAGCAGGGTGAACGGATTGGAAAAAGTGGGGACAGTTCGCAACATTGCACAACAGAGGGGAACCAAAGGAGCACGGGGAAGAGATTGGAAAAATTGGAAAACCATGGAGGACAGTGCAGGACGGAGGCGAACCAAAGGGAGCAGGGGGAATGGATTGGAAAAAGTGGGTAACCGTGGGAAACACTTCAGGACAGAGGGGAACCAAAGGGAGCAGGGGGAACGGTTTAGAAAAAGTGGGTAACCGTGGGGAACACTGCAGAACACTGCGGAACCAAAGGGAGCAGAGGGAACAGCTCGGAAAAGTGGGGAACCGTGGGGAACACTGCAGAATAAAGGAGAAATAAACGGAGCAGGGGGAACAGATTGGAAAAAGTGGGGAATCGTGGGGAGTTCTGCAGAACAGTGGGGAAGCAAATGGAGCATGGGAACAGATTATAAAAATCGGGGAACCGTGTGAAAAAATGCAGAACAGTGGGAAACCAAAGGGAGCAGGGAGAACGGATTGGAAAATGTGGGGAAACGTGGGGAGCACTGCAGTACAGAGGGGAACTAAAGGGAGCAAGGGGAACGGATTGGAAAAGTAGGGAACTGTGGGGAACACTTTAAAACAGAGAGGAACCAAAGAAAGCACGGCGAACAGATTGGAAAAAGTGTGGAACCGTGGGGAACACTGCAGGACAGAGGGGAACCAAAGGGAATAGGAGGTACAGGTTGGAAAAAGTGGGGAACCGTTGGCGAACACTGCAGAACATTGGGGAACCAAAGGGGGCAGGGGGAACAGATTGCAAAAAGTGGGGTACAGTGGGGAATATTACAGAAAAGAGGGGAAGCAAATGGAGCATGGGAACAGATTTGAAAAATCGGGGAACCGTGTGGAAAAATGCAGAACAGTGGGAAACCAAAGGGAGCAGGGAGAACGGATTGGAAAATGTGGGGAACCGTGGGGAGCACTGCAGTACAGAGGGGAACTAAAGGGAGCAAGGGGAACGGATTGGAAAAGTGGGGAACTGTGGGGGAAAATGCAGGACAGAGGGGAGCCCAAGGAGAAGGGGGAACAGATTGGAAAAAGTGGGGAACGGTGTGGAAAATGCAGAAGAGTGGAGAAACAACGGGAGCAGGGAGAACGGATTGGAAAAAGTGGGGAACCGTTCGCAACACTGCACAACAGAGGGGAACCAAAGGAGCACGGGGAAGAGATTGGAAAAATTGGGAAACCATGGAGGACAGTGCAGGACGGAGGCGAACCAAAGGGAGCAGGGGGAACAGATTGGAAAAAGTGGGGAACTGTGGGGAACATTGTAAATCAGAGAGGAACCAAGGGAGCAGGTGGAACAGATTGGAAATGTGGGGAACTGTGTGGAAAAATGCAGAACAGTGGGGAACCAAAGGGAGCAGGAGGAACAGATTGGAAAAAGTCGTGGACCGTGGAGAACACTGCAGAACAGAGGGGAACCAAAGGGAGCAGGGGTAACGGATTGGAAAATGTGGGGAACTGTATAGAAAACTGCAGAATAGAGGGGAACCAACGGGAGCAGGGGGAACAGATTGGAAAAAGTGGAAACTGTGGGGAAAACTGCAGAACATAGGGGAGCCCAAGGAGAAGGGGGAACAGATTGGAAAAAGTGGGGAATGGTGTGGAAAATGCAGAAGAGTGGAGAAACAACGGGAGCAGGGTGAACGGATTGGAAAAAGTGGGGAACCGTTCGCAACACTGCACAACAGAGGGGAACCAAAGGAGCACGGGGAAGAGATTGGAAAAATTGGGAAACCATGGAGGACAGTGCAGGACGGAGGGGAACCAAAGGGAGCAGGGGGAACAGATTGGAAAAAGTGGGGAACTGTGGGGAACACTGTAAAACAGAGAGGAACCAAAGAGAGCACGGCGAACAGATTGGAAAAAGTGTGGAACCGTGGGGAACACTGCAGGACAGAGGGGAACCAAAGGGAATAGGAGGTACAGGTTGGAAAAAGTGGGGAATCATTGGCGAACACTGCAGAACAGTGGGGAACCAAAGGGAGCAGGGGGAACAGATTGCAAAAAGTGGGGAACAGTGGGGAATATTGCAGGACAGAGGGGAAACAAAGGGAGCAGGGGGAACGGATTGGATAAAGTGGGGAACTGTGAAGAACACTGCAGACAGAGAGGAACCAAAGCGATCATGGCGAACAAATTGGAAAATAGTGGAGAAGTGGGGAATACTGCAGAACAGTGGGGAACCAGAGGGAGCGGGGAAAACAGAGTGGAAAAAGTGGGGAGCAGTGTGGAAAAATGCAGAAGAGTGGGGAACCAAAGGGAGCAGGAGGAACAGATTGGAAAAAGTGGAAACTGTGGGGAAAACTACAGAACAGAGGTGAGTCCAAGGAGAAGGGGGAACAGATTGGAAAAAGTGGGGAACGGTGTGGAAAATGCAGAAGAGTGAGGAAAAAAAAGGGAGCACCGGGAACAGATTGGAAAAAGTGGGCAACGGTGTGGAAACTGCAGAAGTGAGTGGAACCAAAGGAGCAGGGGGAACAGATTGGAAAAAAGTGGGGAACCGTGGAGAACACTGCAGAACAGAGGGGAAAAAAAGGGAGAAGGGGAACAGATTGGAAAAAATGTGAAGAACCGTGGGGAACACTGCAGAACAGAGGGGAACCAAAGGAGCAAGGGCAACTGATTAGAAAAAAAGGGGAACCGTGGGGAACACTGCAGAACAGAGGGGAACCGAATGGAGTACGGGGTACAGATTGGAAAAATTGGGGGATTATGTGGAAATGTACAGAAGAGTGGGGAACCAAAGGGAGCATGGGGAACGGAGTGGAAAAAATGGAGAACCGTGGGGAACACTGCAGAACAGAGGGGAACCAAACGGAGCAGGGAGAACGGATTGGATAAAGTGGGGAACTGTGAAGAACACTGCAGACAGAGAGGAACCAAAGCGATCATGGCGAACAAATTGGAAAATAGTGGAGAAGTGGGGAATACTGCAGAACAGTGGGGAGCCAGAGGGAGCGGGGAAAACAGAGTGGAAATAGTGGGTAACAGTGTGGAAAAATGCAGAAGAGTGAGGAAACAAAGAGAGCAGGGGGTATACATTGGAAAATTTGGGGAAACATGGGGAACACTGCAGAACAGAGGGGAATCAAGGGAGCAGGTGGAACGGATTGGAAATGTGGGGAACTGTGTGGAAAAATGCAGAAGAGTGGGGAACCAAAGGGAGCAGGAGGAACAGATTGGAAAAAGTCGTGGACCGTGGAGAACACTGCAGAACAGAGGGGAACCAAAGGGAGCAGGGGTAACGGATTGGAAATGTGGGGAACTGTATAGAAAACTGCAGAATAGACGGGAACCAACGGGAGCAGGGGGAACAGATTGGAAAAAGTGGAAACTGTGGGGAAAACTGCAGAACAGAGGGTAGCCCAAGGAGAAGGGGGAACAGATTGGAAAAAGTGGGGAACGGTGTGGAAAATGCAGAAGAGTGGAGAAACAACGGGAGCAGGGTGAACGGATTGGAAAAAGTGGGGAACAGTGTGGAACACTGCAGAACAGATGGGAATCAAAGGAAGCAGGGGAACGGATTGGAAAAAGTGGGGAACCATTCGCAACACTGCACAACAGAGGGGAACCAAAGAGAGCACGGCGAACAGATTGGAAATAGTGTGGAACCGTGGGGAACACTGCAGGACAGAGGGGAACCAAAGGGAATAGGAGGTACAGGTTGGAAAAAGTGGGGAAACGTTGGCGAACACTGCAGAACAGTGGGGAACCAAAGGGAGCAGGGGGAACAGATTGCAAAAAGTGGGGAACAGTGGGGAATATTGCAGAAAAGAGGGGAAGCAAATGGAGCATGGGAACAGATTGGAAAAATCGGGGAACCGTGTGGAAAAATGCAGAACAGTGGGAAACCAAAGGGAGCAGGGAGAACGGATTGGAAAACGTGGGGAACCGTGGGGAGCACTGCAGTACAGAGGGGAACTAAAGGGAGCAAGGGGAACGGATTGGAAAAGTGGGGAACTGTGGGGGAAAATGCAGAATAAAGGAGAATCAAACGGAGCAGGGGGAACAGATTGGAAAAAGTGGGAAATCGTGGGGAGTTCTGCAGAACAGTGGGTAAGCAAATGGAGCATGGGAACAGATTGGAAAAATCGGGGAACCATGTGGAAAAATGCAGAACAGTGGGAAACCAAAGGGAGCAGGGAGAACGGATTGGAAAATGTGGGGAAACGTGGGGAGCACTGCAGTACAGAGGGGAACTAAAGGGAGCAAGGGGAACGGGTTGGAAAAGTGGGGAACTGTGGGGAACACTGTAAAACAGAGAGGAACCAAAGAGAGCACGGCGAACAGATTGGAAAAAGTGTGGAACCGTGGGGAACACTGCAGGACAGAGGGGAACCAAAGGGAATAGGAGGTACAGGTTGGAAAAAGTGGGGAACCGTTGGCGAACACTGCAGAACAGTGGGGAACCAAAGAGGGCAGGGGGAACAGATTGCAAAAAGTGGGGTACAGTGGGGAATATTGCAGAAAAGAGGGGAAGCAAATGGAGCATGGGAACAGATTTGAAAAATCGGGGAACCGTGTGGAAAAATGCAGAACAGTGGGAAACCAAAGGGAGCAGGGAGAACGGATTGGAAAATGTGGGGAACCGTGGGGAGCACTGCAGTACAGAGGGGAACTAAAGGGAGCAAGGGGAACGGATTGGAAAAGTGGGGAACTGTGGGGGAAAATGCAGGACAGAGGGGAGCCCAAGGAGAAGGGGGAACAGATTGTAAAAAGTGGGGAACGGTGTGGAAAATGCAGAAGAGTGGAGAAACAACGGGAGCAGGGTGAACGGATTGGAAAAAGTGGGGAACCGTTCGCAACACTGCACAACAGAGGGGAACAAAAGGAGCACGGGGAAGAGATTGGAAAAATTGGGAAACCATGGAGGACAGTGCAGGACGGAGGCGAACCAAAGGGAGCAGGGGGAACAGATTGGAAAAAGTGGGGAACTGTGGGGAACACTGTAAAACAGAGAGGAACCAAGGGAGCAGGTGGAACGGATTGGAAATGTGGGGAACTGTGTGGAAAAATGCAGAACAGTGGGGAACCAAAGGGAGCAGGAGGAACAGATTGGAAAAAGTCGTGGACCGTGGAGAACACTGCAGAACAGAGGGGAACCAAAGGGAGCAGGGGTAACGGATTGGAAAATGTGGGGAACTGTATAGAAAACTGCAGAATAGAGGGGAACCAACGGGAGCAGGGGGAACAGATTGGAAAAAGTGGAAAATGTGGGGAAAACTGCAGAACAGAGGGGAGCCCAAGGAGAAGGGGGAACAGATTGTTAAAAGTGGGGAACGGTGTGGAAAATGCAGAAGAGTGGAGAAACAACGGGAGCAGGGTGAACGGATTAGAAAAAGTGGAGAACAGTGTGGAACACTGCACAACAGAGGGGAACCAAAGGAGCACGGCGAACAGATTGGAAAAATTGTGGAACCGTGGGGAACACTGCAGGACAGAGGGGAACCAAAGGGAATAGGAGGTACAGGTTGGAAAAAGTGGGGAACCGTTGGCGAACACTGCAGAACAGTGGGGAACCAAAGGGAGCAGGGGGAACAGATTGCAAAAAGTGGGGTACAGTGGGGAATATTGCAGAAAAGAGGGGAAGCAAATGGAGCATGGGAACAGATTGGAAAAATCGGGGAAACGTGTGGAAAAATGCAGAACAGTGGGAAACGAAAGGGAGCAGGGAGAACGGATTGGAAAATGTGGGGAACCGTGGGGAGCACTGCAGTACAGAGGGGAACTAAAGGGAGCAAGGGGAACGGATTGGAAAAATGGGGAACTGTGGGGGAAAATGCAGGACGGAGGGGAGCCCAAGGAGAAGGGGGAACAGATTGGAAAAAGTGGGGAACGGTGTGGAAAATGCAGAAGAGTGGAGAAACAACGGGAGCAGGGTGAACGGATTGGAAAAAGTGGGGACAAGTTCGCAACATTGCACAACAGAGGGGAACCAAAGGAGCACGGGGAAGAGATTGGAAAAATTGGGAAACCATGGAGGACAGTGCAGGACGGAGGCGAACCAAAGGGAGCAGGGGGAACAGATTGGAAAAAGTGGGGAACTGTGGGGAACACTGCAGGACAGAGGGGAACCAAAGGGAACAGGGGGAACGGTTTAGAAAAAGTGGGGAACTGTGGGGAACACTGTAAAACAGAGAGGAACCAAGGGAGCAAGTGGAACGGATTGGAAATGTGGGGAACTGTGTGGAAAAATGCAGAACAGTGGGGAACCAAAGGGAGCAGGAGGAACAGATTGGAAAAAGTCGTGGACCGTGGAGAACACTGCAGAACAGAGGGGAACCAAAGGGAGCAGGGGTAACGGATTGGAAAATGTGGGGAACTGTATAGACAACTGCAGAATAGAGGGGAACCAACGGGAGCAGAGGGAACAGATTGGAAAAAGTGGAAACTGTGGGGAAAACTGCAGAACAGAGGGGAGCCCAAGGAGAAGGGGGAACAGATTGGAAAAAGTGGGGAACGGTGTGGAAAATGCAGAAGAGTGGAGAAACAACGGGAGCAAGGTGAACGGATTGGAAAAAGTGGGGAACCATTCGCAACACTGCACAACAGAGGGGAACCAAAGGAGCACGGGGAAGAGATTGGAAAAATTGGGAAACCATGGAGGACAGTGCAGGACGGAGGGGAACCAAAGGGAGCAGGGGGAACAGATTGGAAAAATTGGGGAACTGTGGGGAACACTGTAAAACAGAGAGGAACCAAAGAGAGCACGGCGAACAGATTGGAAAAAGTGTGGAACCGTGGGGAACACTGCAGGACAGAGGGGAACCAAAGGGAATAGGAGGTACAGGTTGGAAAAAGTGGGGAACCGTTGGCGAACACTGCAGAACAGTGGGGAACCAAAGGGAGCAGGGGGAACAGATTGCAAAAAGTGGGGATCAGTGGGGAATATTGCAGAAAAGAGGGGAAGCAAATGGAGCATGGGAACAGATTGGAAAAATCGGGGAACCGTGTGGAAAAATGCAGAACAGTGGGAAACCAAAGGGAGCAGGGAGAACGGATTGGAAAATGTGGGGAACCGTAGGGAGTACTGCAGTACAGAGGGGAACTAAAGGGAGCAAGGGGAACGGATTGGAAAAGTGGGGAACTGTGGGGGAAAATGCAGGACAGAGGGGAACCAAAGGGAGCAGGGGGAACGGTTTGGAAAAAGTGGGTAACAGTGGGGAAAACTGCAGAACACTGCGGAACCAAAGAGAGCAGGGGGAACAACTCGGAAAAGTGGGGAACCGTGGGGAACACTGCAGAATAAAGGAGAACCAAACGGAGCAGGGGGAACAGATTGGAAAAAGTGGGGAATCGTGGGGTGTTCTGCAGAACAGTGGGGAACCAAAAGGAGTAGGGGGAATGGATTGGAAAAAGTAGGGAGCCGTGGAGAACATTGAAGGACAGAGGGGAAACAAAGGGAGCAGGGGGAACGGATTGGATAAAGTGGGGAACTGTGAAGAACACTGCAGACAGAGAGGAACCAAAGCGATCATGGCGAACTAATTGGAAAATAGTGGAGAAGTGGGGAATACTGCAGAACAGTGGGGAACCAAAGGGAGCGGGGAAAACAGAGTGGAAAAAATGGGGAACAGTGTGGAAAAATGCAGAAGAGTGAGGAAACAAAGTGAGCAGGGGGTATATATTGGAAAAATTGGGGAACCATGGGGAATACTGCAGAACAGAGGGGAACCAAGGGAGCAGGTGGAAGGGATTGGAAAAAGTGGGGAACTTCGTGGAAAAATGCAGAAGAGTGGGGAACCAAAGGGAGCAGGAGGAACAGATTGGAAAAAGTCGGGGACCGTGGAGAACACTGCAGAACAGAAGGGAACCAAAGGGAGCAGGGGTAAGGGATTGGAAAATGTGGGGAACTGGAAAGAAAACTGCAGAATAGAGGGGAACCAACGGGAGCAGGGGGAACAGATTGGAAAAAGTGGAAACTGTGGGGAAAACTTCAGAACAGAGGGGAGCCCAAGGAGAAGGGGGAACAGATTGGAAAAAGTGGGGAACGGTGTGGAAAATGCAGAAGAGTGGAGAAACAACGGGAGCAGGGTGAATGGATTAGAAAAAGTGGAGAACAGTGCGGAACACTGCAGAACAGAGGGGAATCAAAGGAAGGAGGGGGAATGGATTGGAAAAAGTGGGGAACCGTTCGGAACACTGCACAACAGAGGGGAACCAAAGGAGCACGGGGAAGAGATTGGAAAAATTGGGAAACCATGGAGGACAGTGCAGGACGGAGGGGAACCAAAGGGAGCAGGGGGAACAGATTAGAAAAAGTGGGGAACAGTGGGGAACACTGTAGAACAGAGGGGAACCAAAGAGAGCACGGCGAACAGATTGGAAAAAGTGTGGAGCCGTGGGGAACACTGCAGGAGAGAGGGGAACCAAAGGGAGCAGGGAGAACAGATTGGAAAAGTGGGGAACTATAGGGGAAAATGCAAAACAGTGGGGAACCAAAGGGAGCAGCGGGAACGGATTGGAAAAAGTGGGGAACCGTGGGAAACACTGCAGGGCAGAGGGGAACCAAACGGAGCAGGGGGAACGGTTTGGAAAAAGTGGGTACGCGTGGGGAACACTGCAGAACACTGCGGAACCAAAGGGAGCAGGGGGAACAGTTCGGAAAAGTGTGGAACAGTGGGGAACACTTCAGAATAAAGGAGAACCAAACGGAGTAGGGGGAACAGATTGGAAAAAGTGGGAAAACGTGGGGAGTTCTGCAGAACAGTGGGGAACACTTCAGAATAAAGGAGAACCAAACGGAGTAGGGGGAATGATTTGGAAAAAGTGGGGAACCGTGGAGAACATTGCAGAACAGAGGGGAAACAAAGGGAGCAGGGCGAACATATTCGAAAAAGTGTGCAACCTTGGGGAACACTGCAGAATAGAGGGGAACTAAACGGAGCAAAGGGAACAGATTGGAAAAAGTGCAGAACCATGGCGAACACTGCAAAACAGTGGGGAACCAAAGGGAGCAGCGGGAACGAAATGGAGCACGGCGAGCAGATCGGAAAGAAGTTGAGAACTAGGGAACACTGCAGGACAGAGGGGAACCAATGGGAGCAGGGCGAACAGATTGGAAAAAGTGGGGAACGGTGTGGAAAAATGCAGAAGAGTGGAGAAACAACGGGAGCAGGGTGAACGGTTTGGAAAAAGTGGGGAAGTGTTTGGAACACTGCAGAACAGAGGGGAATCAAAGGAAGCAGGACGAACGGATTGGAAAAAGTGGGGAACTGTTAGGAACACTGCACAACAGAGGGGAACCAAAGGAGCACGGGGAAGAGATTGGAAAAATTGGGAAACAATGGAGGACAGTGCAGAACGGAGGGGAATCAAGGGACCAGGTGGAATGGATTGGGAAAAGTGGGGAATCGCAAAGGACAATGCAGGACAGAGGGCAAAGAAAGGGCACAGGGGGAACGGATGGGAAAAAGTGGGGAACTGTGGGGAACACTGCAGAACAGAGGGGAACCAATGGGAGCAGGGCGAACAGATTGGAAAAAGTGGGGAACGGTGTGGAAAAATGCAGAAGAGTGGAGAAACAACGGGAGCAGGGTGAACGGATTGGAAAAAGTGGGGAACCGTTAGGAACACTGCACAACAGAGGGGAACCAAAGGAGCACGGGGAAGAGATTGGAAAAATTGGGAAACAATGGAGGACAGTGCAGGACGGAGGGGAACCAAAGGGAGCAGGGGGAACAGATTGGAAAAATTGGGGAACTGTGGGGAACACTGTAAAACAGAGGGGAACCAAAGGGAGCAGGGGGAACGGTTTGGAAAAAGTGGGTAACAGTGGGGAAAACTGCAGAACACTGCGGAACCAAAGAGAGCAGGGGGAACAACTCGGAAAAGTGGGGAACCGTGGGGAACACTGCAGAATAAAGGAGAACCAAACGGAGCAGGGGGAACAGATTGGAAAAAGTGGGGAATCGTGGGGTGTTCTGCAGAACAGTGGGGAACCAAAAGGAGTACGGGGAATGGATTGGAAAAAGTAGGGAGCCGTGGAGAACATTGAAGGACAGAGGGGAAACAAAGGGAGCAGGGGGAACGGATTGGATAAAGTGGGGAACTGTGAAGAACACTGCAGACAGAGAGGAACCAAAGCGATCATGGCGAACTAATTGGAAAATAGTGGAGAAGTGGGGAATACTGCAGAACAGTGGGGAACCAAAGGGAGCGGGGAAAACAGAGTGGAAAAAATGGGGAACAGTGTGGAAAAATGCAGAAGAGTGAGGAAACAAAGGGAGCAGGGGGTATACATTGGAAAAATTGGGGAACCATGGGGACCACTGCAGAACAGAGGGGAACCAAGGGAGCAGGTGGAAGGGATTGGAAAAAGTGGGGAACTTCGTGGAAAAATGCAGAAGAGTGGGGAACCAAAGGGAGCAGGAGGAACAGATTGGAAAAAGTCGGGGACCGTGGAGAACACTGCAGAACAGAAGGGAACCAAAGGGAGCAGGGGTAAGGGATTGGAAAATGTGGGGAACTGTATAGAAAACTGCAGAATAGAGGGGAACCAACGGGAGCAGGGGGAACAGATTGGAAAAAGTGGAAACTGTGGGGAAAACTTCAGAACAGAGGGGAGCCCAAGGAGAAGGGGGAACAGATTGGAAAAAGTGGGGAACGGTGTGGAAAATGCAGAAGAGTGGAGAAACAACGGGAGCAGGGTGAATGGATTAGAAAAAGTGGAGAACAGTGCGGAACACTGCAGAACAGAGGGGAATCAAAGGAAGGAGGGGGAATGGATTGGAAAAAGTGGGGAACCGTTCGGAACACTGCACAACAGAGGGGAACCAAAGGAGCACGGGGAAGAGATTGGAAAAATTGGGAAACCATGGAGGACAGTGCAGGACGGAGGGGAACCAAAGGGAGCAGGGGGAACAGATTAGAAAAAGTGGGGAACAGTGGGGAACACTGTAGAACAGAGGGGAACCAAAGAGAGCACGGCGAACAGATTGGAAAAAGTGTGGAGCCGTGGGGAACACTGCAGGAGAGAGGGGAACCAAAGGGAGCAGGGAGAACAGATTGGAAAAGTGGGGAACTATAGGGGAAAATGCAGGACAGACGGGAACCAAAGGGAGCAAAAGGAATGGATTGGAAAAAGTGGGTAACCGTGGGGAACACTGCAGGGCAGAGGGGAACCAAACGGAGCAGGGGGAACGGTTTGGAAAAAGTGGGTAAGCATGGGGAACACTGCAGAACACTGCGGAACCAAAGGGAGCAGGGGGAACAGTTCGGAAAAGTGTGGAACAGTGGGGAACACTTCAGAATAAAGGAGAACCAAACGGAGTAGGGGGAACAGATTGGAAAAAGTGGGAAATCGTGGGGAGTTCTGCAGAACAGTGGGGAACCAAAAGGAGCAGGGGGAATGATTTGGAAAAAGTGGGGAACCGTGGAGAACATTGCAGGACAGAGGGGAAACAAAGGGAGCAGGGCGAACTGATTGGAAAAAGTGGGGAAACGTGGGAAACACTGCAGGACAGAGGGGAAACAAAGGGAGCAGGGTGAACAGATTCGAAAAAGTGTGCAACCTTGGGGAACACTGCAGAATAGAGGGGAACTAAACGGAGCAAAGGGAACAGATTGGAAAAAGTGCAGAACCATGGCGAACACTGCAAAACAGTGGGGAACCAAAGGGAGCAGCGGGAACGGATTGGAAAAAGTGGGGAACCGTGGGAAACACTGCAGAACAGAGGGGAACGAAATGGAGCACGGCGAGCAGATCGGAAAGAAGTTGAGAACTAGGGAACACTGCAGGACAGAGGGGAACCAATGGGAGCAGGGTGAACAGATTGGAAAAAGTGGGGAACGGTGTGGAAAAATGCAGAAGAGTGGAGAAACAACGGGAGCAGGGTGAACGGTTTGGAAAAAGTGGGGAAGTGTTTGGAACACTGCAGAACAGAGGGGAATCAAAGGAAGCAGGACGAACGGATTGGAAAAAGTGGGGAACTGTTAGGAACACTGCACAACAGAGGGGAACCAAAGGAGCACGGGGAAGAGATTGGAAAAATTGGGAAACAATGGAGGACAGTGCAGAACGGAGGGGAACCAAGGGACCAGGTGGAATGGATTGGGAAAAGTGGGGAATCGCAAAGGACAATGCAGGACAGAGGGCAAAGAAAGGGCACAGGGGGAACGGATGGGAAAAAGTGGGGAACTGTGGGGAACACTGCAGAACAGAGGGGAACCAATGGGAGCAGGGCGAACAGATTGGAAAAAGTGGGGAACGGTGTGGAAAAATGCAGAAGAGTGGAGAAACAACGGGAGCAGGGTGAACGGATTGGAAAAAGTGGGGAAGTGTTTGGAACACTGCAGAACAGAGGGGAATCAAAGGAAGCAGGGGGAACGGGTTGGAAAAAGTGGGGAACCGTTAGGAACACTGCACAACAGAGGGGAACCAAAGGAGCACGGGGAAGAGATTGGAAAAATTGGGAAACAATGGAGGACAGTGCAGGACGGAGGGGAACCAAAGGGAGCAGGGGGAACAGATTGGAAAAATTGGGGAACTGTGGGGAACACTGTAAAACAGAGGGGAACCAAAGAGAGCACGGCGAACAGATTGGAAAAAGTGTGGAGCCGTGGGGAACACTGCAGGACAGAGGGGAACCAAAGGGAGCAGCGAGAACAAATTGGAAAAAGTGGGGAATCCTGGGAAACACTGCAGAAAAGAGGGGAACCACAGGGAGCAGGGGGAACAGATTGGAAAAAATGTGGAGAACCGTGGGGAAACTGCAGAACAGAGGGGAACCAAAGGGAGCGGGGGAAACAGATTGGAAAAAGTGGGGAACAGTATGGAAAATGCAGAAGAGTGAGGAAACAAAGGGAGCAGGGGGTATACATTGTAAAAAGTGGGGAACAGTGGGGAACACTGTAGAACAGAGGGGAACCAAAGAGAGCACGGCGAACAGATTGTAAAAAGTGTGGAGCCATGGCGAACACTGCAGGACAGAGGGGAACCAAAGGGAGCAGGGAGAACAGATTGGAAAAAGTGGGGAATCCTGGGAAACACTGCAGAAAAGAGGGGAACCAAAGGGAGCAGGGGGAACAGATTGGAAAAAATGTGGAGAACTGTGGGAAAACTGCAGAACAGAGGGGAACCAAAGGGAGCGGGGGAAACAGATTGGAAAAAGTGGGGAACAGTGTGGAAAATGCAGAAGAGTGAGTAAACAAAGGGAGCAGGGGGTACACATTGGAAAAAGTGGGGAACTGTGAGGGACACTGTAGAACAGAGGGGAACCAAAGAGAGCACGGCGAACAGATTGTAAAAAGTGTGGAGCCATGGCGAACACTGCAGGACAGAGGGGAACCAAAGGGAGCAGGGGGAACAGTTTGGAAAAAATGTGGAGAACCGTGGGGAAGCTGCAGAACAGATGGGAACAAAGGCGCAGGGGGAACAGATTGGAAAAAATTGGGGAACTGTCTGGAACACAGCAGAACAGAGGGGGAAAAAAGGGAGCATGAGAACAGATTGGAAAAAATGTGGAGAACCATGGGGAACACTGCAGAACAGAGAGGACCCAAAGGGAGCAGAGGGAAGAACTCGGAAAAGTGGGGAACCGTGGGGAACACTGCAGAATAGAGGGGAACCAAGAGAGCAGGGGGAACGGATTGGAAAAAAGTGGGGAACTGTGTGGAAAAATGCAGAACAGTGGGGAACCACAGGGAGCAGGAGGAGCAGATTGGAAAAAGTCGGGAACCGTGCAGAACACTGCAGAACAGAGGGGAACCAAAGGGAGCAGGGGTAACGGATTGGAAAATGTGGGGAACTGTATAGAAAACTGCAGAATAGAGGGGAACCAACGGGAGCAGGGGGAACAGATTGGAAAAAATTGGGGTACTGTCTGGAACACAGCAGAACAGAGGGGAAAAATAGGGAGCATGGGAACAGATTGGAAAAAATGTGGAGAAACATGGGAAACACTGCAGAACAGAGAGGACCCAAAGGGAGCAGAGGGAAGAACTCGGAAAAGTGGGGAACCGTGGGGAACACTGCAGAATAGAGGGGAACCAAGAGAGCAGGGGGAACGGATTGGAAAAAGTGGGGAACTGTGTGGAAAAATGCAGAACGGTGGGGAACCACAGGGAGCAGGAGGAACAGATTGGAAAAAGTCGGGAACCGTGGAGAACACTGCAGAACAGAGGGGAACCAAAGGGAGTAGGGGTAACGGATTGGAAAATGTGGGAACTGTATAGAAAACTGCAGAATAGAGGGGAACCAACGGGAGCAGGGGGAACAGATTGGAAAAAGTGGAAACTGTGGGGAAAACTGCAGAACAGAGGGGAGCACATGGAGAAGGGGGAACAGATTGGAAAAAGTGGGGAACGGTGTGGAAAATGCAGAAGAATGGAGAAACAACGGGAGCAGGGTGAACGGATTGGAAAAAGTGGGGAACAGTGTGGAACACTGCAGAACAGAGGGGAATCAAAGGAAGCAGGAGGAACGGATTGGAAAAAGTCGGGAACCGTTCGGAACACTGCACAACAGAGGGAAACCAAAGGAGCACTGGGAAGAGATTGGAAAAATTGGGAAACCATGGAGAACAGTGCAGGACGGAGGGGAACCAAAGGGAGCAGGGGGAACGGATTGGATAAAGTGGGGAACTGTGAAGAACACTGCAGAAAGAGAGGAACCAAAGCGATCACGGCGAACAAATTCGTAAACAGTGGAAAAGTGGGGAATACTGCAGAAGAGTGGGGAACCAAAGGGAGCGGGGGAAACAGATTGGAAAAAGTGGGGAACAGTGTGGAAAAATGCAGAAGAGTGAGGAAACAAAGGGAGCAGGGGGTATACATTGGAAAAATTGGGGAACCGTCGGGAACACTGCAGAACAGAGGGGAACCAAGGGAGCAGGTGGAACGGATTGGAAAAAGTGGGGAATTGCAAAGAACAATGCAGGACAGAGGGGAAAGAAAGGGCACAGGGGGAACGGATTGGAAAAAGTGGGGAACTGTGGGGAACACTGCAGAACAGAGGGGAACATATGGGAGCAGGGCGAACAGATTGGAAAAAGTGGGGAACGGTGTGGAAAAATGCAGAAGAGTGGAGAAACAACGGGAGCAGGGTGAACGGATTGGAAAAAGTGGGGAAGTGTTTGGAACACTGCAGAACAGAGGGGAATCAAAGGAGCAGGGGGAACGGATTGGAAAAAGTGGGGAACCGTTAGGAACACTGCACAACAGAGGGGAACCAAAGGAGCACGGGGAAGAGATTGGAAAAATTGGGAAACAATGGAGGAGAGTGCAGGATGGAGGGGAACCAAAGGGAGCAGGGGGAACAGATTGGAAAAAAGTGGGGAACTGTGGGGAACACTGTAGAACAGAGGCGAACCAAAGAGAGCACGGCGAACAGATTGGAAAAAGTGTAGAGCCGTGGGGAACACTGCAGGACAGAGGGGAACCAAAGAGAGCAGGGAGAACAGATTGGAAAAAGTGGGGAATCCTGGGAAACACTGCAGAAAAGAGGGGAACCAAATGGAGCAGGGGGAACAGATTGGAAAAAAATGGGGAACCGTGGAGAACACTGCAGAACAGAGGGGAAAAAAAGGGAGAAGGGGAAAAGATTGGAAAAAATGTGAAGAACCGTGGGGAACACTGCAGAACAGAGGGGAACCAAAGGAGCAAGGGCAACTGATTAGAAAAAGAGGGGAACCATGGGGAACACTGCAGAACAGAGGGGAACCGAATGGAGTACGGGGTACAGATTGGAAAAATTGGGGGTTTATGTGGAAATGTACAGAACAGTGGGGAACCAAAGGGCGCAGGGGGAACGGAGTGGAAAAAATGGGGAACCGTGGGGAACACTACAGAACAGAGGGGAACCAAACGGAGCAGGGTAACGGATTGGATAAAGTGGGGAACTGTGAAGAACACTGCAGACAGAGAGGAACCAAAGCGATCATGGCGAACAAATTGGAAAATAGTGGAGAAGTTGGGAATACTGCAGAACAGTGGGGAACTAAAGGGAGCGGGGAAAACAGATTGGAAAAAGTGGGGAACAGTGTGGAAAAATGCAGAAGAGTGAGGAAACAAAGGGAGCAGGGGGTATACATTGGAAAAATTGGGGAACCATGGGGAACACTGCAGAACAGAGGGGAACCAAGGGAGCAGGTGGAACGGATTGGAAAAATTGGGGAATCGCGAAGGACAATGCAGGACAGAGCGGAAAGAAAGGGCACAGGGGGAACGGATTGGAAAAAGTGGGAAACTGTGGGGAACACTGCAGAACAGAGGGGAAACAATGGGAGCAGGGCGAACAGATTGGAAAAAAGTGGGAACTGTGGGGAAAACTGCAGAACAGAGGGGAACCAAAGGGATCAGGTGGGACGGATTGGAAAAAGGGGGGAACCGTGTAGAACACTGCAGGAAAGAGGGGAACCAAAGGGAGCTGGGGAACGGATTGGAAAAAGTGGGTTACTGTATGGAAAGCTGCAGAACAGAGGGGAACCAAAGGGAGCAGGGGGAACAGATTCGAAAAAGTGGGGAAACGTGGGGAACACTGCAGAACAGAGGGGAACCAAAAGAGCAGGGGAAAGGGATTGGAAAAAGAGGGGCATCATGGGGAACAATTCAGAACAGAGGGGAACCAAGAGAGCAGGTGGAACGGATTGGAAAAATTGGGGAATCGCGAAGGACAATGCAGGAGAGAGGGGAAAGAAAGGGCACAGGGGGAACGGATTGGAAAAAGTCCGGAACCGTGGAGAACACTGCAGAACAGAGGGGAACCAAAGGGAGCAGGGGTAACGGATTGGAAAATGTGGGGAACTGTATAGAATACTGCAGAATAGAGGGGAACCAAAGTGAGCAGGGGGAACAGATTAGAAAAAGTGGAAACTGTGGGGAAAACTGCAGAACAGAGGGGAGCCCAAGGAGAAGGGGGAACAGATTGGAAAAAGTGGGGAACAGTGTGGAAAAATGCAGAACAGTGGGGAACCAAACGGAGCGGGGGAAACAGATTGGAAAAAGTGGGGAACCGTGGGGAACACTGCAGAACAGAGGGGAACCAAAGGGATCAGGGGGGACGGATTGGAAAAAGGGGGGAACCGTGTAGAACACTGCAGGAAAGTGGGGAACCAAAGGGAGCTGGGGGAACGTATTGGAAAAAGTGGGTTACAGTATGGAAAACTGCAGAACTGAGGGGAACCAAAGGGAGCAGGGGGAACAGATTCGAAAAAGTGGTGAAACGTGGGGAACACTGCAGAACAGAGGGGAACCAAAAGAGCAGGGGAAGGGGATTGGAAAAAGAAGGGAATCATGGGGAACACTGCAGAACAGAGAGGACCCAAAGGGAGCAGAAGGAAGAACTCGGAAAAGTGGGGAACCGTGGGGAACACTGCAGAATAGAGGGGAACTAAGAGAGCAGGGGGAACGGATTGGAAAAAGTGGGGAACAGTGAAGAACACTGCAGACAGAGAGGAACCAAAGCGAGCACGGCGAACAAATTGGAAAATAGTGCAGAAGTGGAGAACACTGCAGAACAGTGGGGAACCAAAGGGAGCGGGGGAAACAGATTGAAAAAAGTGGGGAACAGTGTGGAAAATGCAGAAGAGTGAGGATACAAAGGGAACAGGGGCAACAGATTGGAAAAAGTGGGGAACGGTGTGGAAACTGCAGAAGTGAGGGGAACCAAAGGAGGAGGGGGTACAGATTGGAAAAAAATGGGGAACCGTGGAGAACACTGCAGAACAGAGGGGAACCAAAGGAGCAAGGGCAACTGATTAGAAAAAGAGGGGAACCGTGGGGAACACTGCAGAACAGAGGGGAACCAAACGGAGCAGGGGGTACGGATTGGATACAGTGGGGAACTTTGAGGAACACTGCAGACAGAGAGGAACCAAAGCGATCATGGCGAACAAATTGGAATATAGTGGAGAAGTGGGGAATACTGCAGAACAGTGGGGAACCAAAGGAAGCGGGGAAAACAGATTGGAAAAAGTGGGGAACAGTGTGGAAAAATGCAGAAGAGTGAGGAAACAAAGGGAGCAGGGGGTATACATTGGAAAAATTGGGGAACCATGGGGAACACTGCAGAACAGAGGGGAACCAAGGGAGCAGGTGGAACGGATTGGAAAAATTGGGGAATCGCGAAGGATTATGCAGGACAGAGCGGAAAGAAAGGGCACAGGGGGAACGGATTGGAAAAAGTGGGAAACTGTGGGGAACACTGCAGAACAGAGGGGAACCAATGGGAGCAGGGCGAACAGATTGGAAAAAAGTGGGAACTGTGGGGAAAACTGCAGAACAGAGGGGAACCAAAGGGATCAGGGGGGACGGATTGGAAAAAGGGGGGAACCGTGTAGAACACTGCAGGAAAGAGGGGAACCAAAGGGAGCTGGGGGAACGGATTGGAAAAAGTGGGTTACTGTATGGAAAGCTGCAGAACAGAGGGGAACCAAAGGGAGCAGGGGGAACAGATTCGAAAAAGTGGGGAAACGTGGGGAACACTGCAGAACAGAGGGGAACCAAAAGAGCAGGGGAAAGGGATTGGAAAAAGAGGGGCATCATGGGGAACACTTCAGAACAGAGGGGAACCAAGGGAGCAGATGGAACGGATTGGAAAATTTGGGGAACTGTATAGAATACTGCAGAATAGAGGGGAACCAAAGTGAGCAGGGGGAACGGATTGGAAAATGTGGGGAACTGTATAGAATACTGCAGAATAGAGGGGAACCAAAGGGAGCAGGGGCAACGGATTGGAAAATGTGGGGAACTGTATAGAATACTGCAGAATAGAGGGGAACCAAAGTGAGCAGGGGGAACAGATTGGAAAAAGTGGAAACTGTGGGGAAAACTGCAGAACAGAGGGTAGCCCAAGGAGAAGGGGGAACAGATTGGAAAAAGTGGGGAACCGTGGGGAACACTGCAGAACAGAGGGGAACCAAAGGGATCAGGGCGGACGGATTGGAAAAAGGGGGGAACCGTGTAGAACACTACAGGAAAGTGGGGAACCAAAGGGAGCTGGGGGAACGTATTGGAAAAAGTGGGTTACTGTATGGAAAACTGCAGAACAGAGGGGAACCAAAGGAAGCAGGGGGAACAGGTTCGAAAAAGTGGTGAAACGTGGGGAACACTGCAGAACAGAGGGGAACCAAAAGAGCAGGGGAAGGGGATTGGAAAAAGAAGGGAATCATGGGGAACACTGCAGAACAGAGGGGAACCGAATGGAGCAGGGGGAACAGATTGGAAAAAGTGGAGAACCGTGGGGAAAACTGCAGAACAGAGGGGAGCCAAAGGACCAGGGGATATACATTTGAAAAAGTGGGGAACCGTGGGGAACACTGCAGAACAGAGGGGAACCAAGAGAGCAGGGGTAAAAGATTGGAAAAAATTGGGGAACAGTCTGGAACACAGCAGAACAGAGGGGAAAAAAAGGGAGCATGGGAACAGATTGGAAAAAATGTGGAGAACCATGGGGAACACTGCGGAACAGAGAGGACCCAAAGGGAGCAGAGGGAAGGGGATTGGAAAAAGAAGGGAATCAAGGGGAACACTGCAGAACAGAGGGGAACCGAATGGAGCAGGGGGAACAGATTGGAAAAAGTGGAGAAGCGTGGGGAAAACTGCAGAACAGAGGGGAGCCAAAGGACCAGGGGATATACATTTGAAAAAGTGGGGAACCGTGGGGAACACTGCAGAACAGAGGGGAACCAAGAGAGCAGGGGGAAAAGATTGGAAAAAATTGGGGAACAGTCTGGAACACAGCAGAACAGAGGGGAAAAAAAGGGAGCATGGGAACAGATTGGAAAAAATGTGGAGAACCATGGGGAACACTGCGGAACAGAGAGGACCCAAAGGGAGCAGAGGGAAAAACTCGGAAAATTGGGGAACAGTGGGGAACACTGCAGAATAGAGGGGTTCCAAGAGAGCAGGGGGAACGGATTGGAAAAAGTTGGGAACTGTGAAGAACACTGCAGACAGAGAGGAACCAAAGCGAGCACGGCGAACAAATTGGAAAATAGTGGAGAAGTGGGGAACACTGCAGAACAGTGGGGAACCAAAGGGAGCGGGGGAAACAGATTGGAAAAAGTGGGGAACAGTGTGGAAAATGCAGAAGAGTGAGGAAAAAAAAGGGAGCAGGGGGAACAGATTGGAAAAAGTGGGGAACGGTGTGGAAACAGCAGAAGTGAGGGGAACCAAAGGAGCAGGGGGAACAGATTGGAAAAAAGTGGGGAATCGTGGAGAACACTGCAGAACAGAGGGGAAAAAACGGGAGAAGGCGAACAGATTGGAAAAAATGTGAAGAACCGTGGGGAACACTGCAGAACAGAGGGGAACCAAAGGAGCAAGGGCAACTGATTAGAAAAAGAGGGGAACCGTGGGGAACACTGCAGAATAGAGGGGAACCAAAGGGAGCAGGGGGAACAGATTGGAAAAAGTGGAAACTGTGGGGAAAACTGCAAAACAGAGGGGAGCCCAAGGAGAAGGGGGAACAGATTGGAAAAAGTTGGGGAACGGTGTGGAAAAATGCAGAACTGTGGGGAACCAAACGGAGCGGGGGAAACAGATTGGAAAAAGTGGGGAACCGTGGGGAACACTGCAGAACAGAGGGGAACCAAAGGGATCAGGGGGGACGGATTGGAAAAAGGGGGGAACCGTTTAGAACACTGCAGGAAAGTGGGGAACCAAAGGGAGCTGGGGGAACGTATTGGAAAAAGTGGGTTACAGTATGGAAAACTGTAGAACAGAGGGGAACCAAAGGGAGCAGGGGGAACAGATTCGAAAAAGTGGTGAAACGTGGGGAACACTGCAGAACAGAGGGGAAGCAAAATAGCAGGGGAAGGGGATTTGAAAAAGAAGGGAATCATGGGGAACACTGCAGAACAGAGTGGAACCGAATGGAGCAGGGGGAACAGATTGGAAAAATTGGGGAACCATGTGGAAAAATACAGATCAATGGGGAAACAAAGGGAGCAGGGGGAACGGATTGGAAAAAATGGGGAACCGTGAGAAACACTGCAGAACAAAGGGGAACCAAACGGAGCAGGGGGAACAGATTGGAAAAAGTGGGGAAACGTGGGAAACATGGCAGAACAGAGGGGAACCAAGGGAGCAGGTGGAACGGATTGGAAAAATTGGGGAATCGCGAAGGACAATGCAGGACAGAGGGGAAAGAAAGGGCACAGGGGGAACAGATTGGAAAAAGTGGGGAACCGTGGGGAACACGGCAGAACAGAGGAGAACCAAAGGGAGGAGGGGGAACGGATTTGAAAAAATGGGGAACCGTGATGAACACTGTAGAACAGAGGGGAAGCAAGTGGAGCAGGGTGAACAGATTGGAAAAAGTGGAGAACCGTGGGGAAAACTGCAGAACAGAGGGGAGCCAAAGGAGCAGGGGATATACATTTGAAAAAGTGGGGAACTGTGGGGAACACTGCAGAACAGAGGGGAACCAAGAGAGCAGGGGGAACAGATTGGAAAAAATTGGGGAACTGTCTGGAACACAGCAGAACAGAGGGGAAAAAAAGGGAGCATGGGAACAGATTGGAAAAAATGTGGAGAACCATGGGGAACACTGCAGAACAAAGAGGACCCAAAGGGAGCAGAGGGAAGAACTCGGAAAAGTGGGGAACCGTGGGGAACACTGCAGAATAGAGGGGAACCAAGAGAGCAGGGGGAAAGGATTGGAAAAAGTGGGGAACAGTGAAGAACACTGCAGACAGAGATGAACCAAAGCGAGCACGGCGAACAAATTGGAAAATAGTGGAGAAGTGGGGAACACTGCAGAACAGTGGGGAACCAAAGGTAGCGGGGAAAACAGATTGGAAAAAGTGGGGAACTGTGAAGAACACTGCAGACAGAGAGGAACCAAAGCGAGCACGGCGAACAATTTGGAAAATAGTGGAGAAGTGGGGAACACTGCAGAACAGTGGGGATCCAAAGGGAGTGGGGGAAACAGATTGGAAAAAGTGGGGAACAGTGTGGAAAATGCAGAAGAATGAGGAAAAAAAAGGGAGCAGGGGGAACAGATTGGAAAAAGTGGGGAACGGTGTGGAAACTGCAGATGTGAGGGGAACCAAAGGAGCATGGGGAACAGATTGGAAAAAAGTGGGGAACCGTGGAGAACACTGCAGAACAGAGGGGAAAAAAAGGGAGAAGGCGAATAGATTGGAAAAAATGTGAAGAACCGTGGGGAACACTGCAGAACAGAGGGGAAACCAGAGGAGCAAGGGCAACTGATTAGAAAAAGAGGGGAACCGTGGGGAACACTGCAGAACAGAGGGCAACCGAATGGAGTACGGGGTACAGATTGGAAAAATTGGGGGATTATGTGGAAATGTACAGAACAGTGAGGAACCAAAGGGAGCAGGGGGAACGGAGTGGAAAAAATGGATAACCGTGGGGAACACTCCAGAACAGAGGGGAACCAAGGGAGCAGGTGGAACGGATTGAAAAAAGTGGGGAACTGTGGGGAAAACTGCAGAACAGAGGGGAACCAAAGGGATCAGGGGGGACGGATTGGAAAAAGGGGGGAACCGTGTTGAACACTGCAGGAAAGAGGGGAACCAAAGGGAGCTGGGGGAACGGATTGGAAAAAGTGGGTTACTGTATGGAAAGCTGCAGAACAGAGGGGAACCAAAGGGAGCAGGGGGAACAGATTCGAAAAAGTGGGGAAACGTGGGGAACACTGCAGAACAGAGGGGAACCAAAAGAGCAGGGGAAAGGGATTGGAAAAAGAGGGGCATCATGGGGAACACTTCAGAACAGAGGGGAACCAAGGGAGCAGATGGAACGGATTGGAAAATTTGGGGAACTGTATAGAATACTGCAGAATAGAGGGGAACCAAAGTGAGCAGGGGGAACGGATTGGAAAATGTGGGGAACTGTATAGAATACTGCAGAATAGAGGGGAACCAAAGGGAGCAGGGGCAACGGATTGGAAAATGTGGGGAACTGTATAGAATACTGCAGAATAGAGGGGAACCAAAGTGAGCAGGGGGAACAGATTGGAAAAAGTGGAAACTGTGGGGAAAACTGCAGAACAGAGGGGAGCCCAAGGAGAAGGGGGAACAGATTGGAAAAAGTGGGGAACCGTGGGGAACACTGCAGAACAGAGGGGAACCAAAGGGATCAGGGCGGACGGATTGGAAAAAGGGGGGAACCGTGTAGAACACTGCAGGAAAGTGGGGAACCAAAGGGAGCTGGGGGAACGTATTGGAAAAAGTGGGTTACTGTATGGAAAACTGCAGAACAGAGGGGAACCAAAGGAAGCAGGGGGAACAGGTTCGAAAAAGTGGTGAAACGTGGGGAACACTGCAGAACAGAGGGGAACCAAAAGAGCAGGGGAAGGGGATTGGAAAAAGAAGGGAATCATGGGGAACACTGCAGAACAGAGGGGAACCGAATGGAGCAGGGGGAACAGATTGGAAAAAGTGGAGAACCGTGGGGAAAACTGCAGAACAGAGGGGAGCCAAAGGACCAGGGGATATACATTTGAAAAAGTGGGGAACCGTGGGGAACACTGCAGAACAGAGGGGAACCAAGAGAGCAGGGGGAAAAGATTGGAAAAAATTGGGGAACAGTCTGGAACACAGCAGAACAGAGGGGAAAAAAAGGGAGCATGGGAACAGATTGGAAAAAATGTGGAGAACCATGGGGAACACTGCGGAACAGAGAGGACCCAAAGGGAGCAGAGGGAAAAACTCGGAAAATTGGGGAACAGTGGGGAACACTGCAGAATAGAGGGGTTCCAAGAGAGCAGGGGGAACGGATTGGAAAAAGTTGGGAACTGTGAAGAACACTGCAGACAGAGAGGAACCAAAGCGAGCACGGCGAACAAATTGGAAAATAGTGGAGAAGTGGGGAACACTGCAGAACAGTGGGGAACCAAAGGGAGCGGGGGAAACAGATTGGAAAAAGTGGGGAACAGTGTGGAAAATGCAGAAGAGTGAGGAAAAAAAAGGGAGCAGGGGGAACAGATTGGAAAAAGTGGGGAACGGTGTGGAAACAGCAGAAGTGAGGGGAACCAAAGGAGCAGGGGGAACAGATTGGAAAAAAGTGGGGAATCGTGGAGAACACTGCAGAACAGAGGGGAAAAAACGGGAGAAGGCGAACAGATTGGAAAAAATGTGAAGAACCGTGGGGAACACTGCAGAACAGAGGGGAACCAAAGGAGCAAGGGCAACTGATTAGAAAAAGAGGGGAACCGTGGGGAACACTGCAGAATAGAGGGGAACCAAAGGGAGCAGGGGGAACAGATTGGAAAAAGTGGAAACTGTGGGGAAAACTGCAAAACAGAGGGGAGCCCAAGGAGAAGGGGGAACAGATTGGAAAAAGTTGGGGAACGGTGTGGAAAAATGCAGAACTGTGGGGAACCAAACGGAGCGGGGGAAACAGATTGGAAAAAGTGGGGAACCGTGGGGAACACTGCAGAACAGAGGGGAACCAAAGGGATCAGGGGGGACGGATTGGAAAAAGGGGGGAACCGTTTAGAACACTGCAGGAAAGTGGGGAACCAAAGGGAGCTGGGGGAACGTATTGGAAAAAGTGGGTTACAGTATGGAAAACTGTAGAACAGAGGGGAACCAAAGGGAGCAGGGGGAACAGATTCGAAAAAGTGGTGAAACGTGGGGAACACTGCAGAACAGAGGGGAAGCAAAATAGCAGGGGAAGGGGATTTGAAAAAGAAGGGAATCATGGGGAACACTGCAGAACAGAGTGGAACCGAATGGAGCAGGGGGAACAGATTGGAAAAATTGGGGAACCATGTGGAAAAATACAGAACAATGGGGAAACAAAGGGAGCAGGGGGAACGGATTGGAAAAAATGGGGAACCGTGAGAAACACTGCAGAACAAAGGGGAACCAAACGGAGCAGGGGGAACAGATTGGAAAAAGTGGGGAAACGTGGGAAACATGGCAGAACAGAGGGGAACCAAGGGAGCAGGTGGAACGGATTGGAAAAATTGGGGAATCGCGAAGGACAATGCAGGACAGAGGGGAAAGAAAGGGCACAGGGGGAACAGATTGGAAAAAGTGGGGAACCGTGGGGAACACGGCAGAACAGAGGAGAACCAAAGGGAGGAGGGGGAACGGATTTGAAAAAATGGGGAACCGTGATGAACACTGTAGAACAGAGGGGAAGCAAGTGGAGCAGGGTGAACAGATTGGAAAAAGTGGAGAACCGTGGGGAAAACTGCAGAACAGAGGGGAGCCAAAGGAGCAGGGGATATACATTTGAAAAAGTGGGGAACTGTGGGGAACACTGCAGAACAGAGGGGAACCAAGAGAGCAGGGGGAACAGATTGGAAAAAATTGGGGAACTGTCTGGAACACAGCAGAACAGAGGGGAAAAAAAGGGAGCATGGGAACAGATTGGAAAAAATGTGGAGAACCATGGGGAACACTGCAGAACAAAGAGGACCCAAAGGGAGCAGAGGGAAGAACTCGGAAAAGTGGGGAACCGTGGGGAACACTGCAGAATAGAGGGGAACCAAGAGAGCAGGGGGAAAGGATTGGAAAAAGTGGGGAACAGTGAAGAACACTGCAGACAGAGATGAACCAAAGCGAGCACGGCGAACAAATTGGAAAATAGTGGAGAAGTGGGGAACACTGCAGAACAGTGGGGAACCAAAGGTAGCGGGGAAAACAGATTGGAAAAAGTGGGGAACTGTGAAGAACACTGCAGACAGAGAGGAACCAAAGCGAGCACGGCGAACAATTTGGAAAATAGTGGAGAAGTGGGGAACACTGCAGAACAGTGGGGATCCAAAGGGAGTGGGGGAAACAGATTGGAAAAAGTGGGGAACAGTGTGGAAAATGCAGAAGAATGAGGAAAAAAAAGGGAGCAGGGGGAACAGATTGGAAAAAGTGGGGAACGGTGTGGAAACTGCAGATGTGAGGGGAACCAAAGGAGCATGGGGAACAGATTGGAAAAAAGTGGGGAACCGTGGAGAACACTGCAGAACAGAGGGGAAAAAAAGGGAGAAGGCGAATAGATTGGAAAAAATGTGAAGAACCGTGGGGAACACTGCAGAACAGAGGGGAAACCAGAGGAGCAAGGGCAACTGATTAGAAAAAGAGGGGAACCGTGGGGAACACTGCAGAACAGAGGGCAACCGAATGGAGTACGGGGTACAGATTGGAAAAATTGGGGGATTATGTGGAAATGTACAGAACAGTGAGGAACCAAAGGGAGCAGGGGGAACGGAGTGGAAAAAATGGATAACCGTGGGGAACACTCCAGAACAGAGGGGAACCAAGGGAGCAGGTGGAACGGATTGAAAAAAGTGGGGAACTGTGGGGAAAACTGCAGAACAGAGGGGAACCAAAGGGATCAGGGGGGACGGATTGGAAAAAGGGGGGAACCGTGTAGAACACTGCAGGAAAGAGGGGAACCAAAGGGAGCTGGGGGAACGGATTGGAAAAAGTGGGTTACTGTATGGAAAGCTGCAGAACAGAGGGGAACCAAAGGGAGCAGGGGGAACAGATTCGAAAAAGTGGGGAAACGTGGGGAACACTGCAGAACAGAGGGGAACCAAAAGAGCAGGGGAAAGGGATTGGAAAAAGAGGGGCATCATGGGGAACACTTCAGAACAGAGGGGAACGGATGGAACGGATTGGAAAATTTGGGGAACTGTATAGAATACTGCAGAATAGAGCAGATGGAACGGATTGGAAAATTTGGGGAACTGTATAGAATACTGCAGAATAGAGGGGAACCAAAGTGAGCAGGGGGAACGGATTGGAAAATGTGGGGAACTGTATAGAATACTGCAGAATAGAGGGGAACCAAAGGGAGCAGGGGCAAAAGATTGGAAAATGTGGGGAACTGTATAGAATACTGCAGAATAGAGGGGAACCAAAGTGAGCAGGGGGAACAGATTGGAAAAAGTGGAAACTGTGGGGAAAACTGCAGAACAGAGGGGAGCCCAAGGAGAAGGGGGAACAGATTGGAAAAAGTTGGGGAACGGTGTGGAAAAATGCAGAACTGTGGGGAACCAAACGGAGCGGGGGAAACAGATTGGAAAAAGTGGGGAACCGTGGGGAACACTGCAGAACAGAGGGGAACCAAAGGGATCAGGGGGGACGGATTGGAAAAAGGGGGGAACCGTTTAGAACACTGCAGGAAAGTGGGGAACCAAAGGGAGCTGGGGGAACGTATTGGAAAAAGTGGGTTACAGTATGGAAAACTGTAGAACAGAGGGGAACCAAAGGGAGCAGGGGGAACAGATTCGAAAAAGTGGTGAAACGTGGGGAACACTGCAGAACAGAGGGGAAGCAAAATAGCAGGGGAAGGGGATTTGAAAAAGAAGGGAATCATGGGGAACACTGCAGAACAGAGTGGAACCGAATGGAGCAGGGGGAACAGATTGGAAAAATTGGGGAACCATGTGGAAAAATACAGAACAATGGGGAAACAAAGGGAGCAGGGGGAACGGATTGGAAAAAATGGGGAACCGTGAGAAACACTGCAGAACAAAGGGGAACCAAACGGAGCAGGGGGAACAGATTGGAAAAAGTGGGGAAACGTGGGAAACATGGCAGAACAGAGGGGAACCAAGGGAGCAGGTGGAACGGATTGGAAAAATTGGGGAATCGCGAAGGACAATGCAGGACAGAGGGGAAAGAAAGGGCACAGGGGGAACAGATTGGAAAAAGTGGGGAACCGTGGGGAACACGGCAGAACAGAGGAGAACCAAAGGGAGGAGGGGGAACGGATTTGAAAAAATGGGGAACCGTGATGAACACTGTAGAACAGAGGGGAAGCAAGTGGAGCAGGGTGAACAGATTGGAAAAAGTGGAGAACCGTGGGGAAAACTGCAGAACAGAGGGGAGCCAAAGGAGCAGGGGATATACATTTGAAAAAGTGGGGAACTGTGGGGAACACTGCAGAACAGAGGGGAACCAAGAGAGCAGGGGGAACAGATTGGAAAAAATTGGGGAACTGTCTGGAACACAGCAGAACAGAGGGGAAAAAAAGGGAGCATGGGAACAGATTGGAAAAAATGTGGAGAACCATGGGGAACACTGCAGAACAAAGAGGACCCAAAGGGAGCAGAGGGAAGAACTCGGAAAAGTGGGGAACCGTGGGGAACACTGCAGAATAGAGGGGAACCAAGAGAGCAGGGGGAAAGGATTGGAAAAAGTGGGGAACAGTGAAGAACACTGCAGACAGAGATGAACCAAAGCGAGCACGGCGAACAAATTGGAAAATAGTGGAGAAGTGGGGAACACTGCAGAACAGTGGGGAACCAAAGGTAGCGGGGAAAACAGATTGGAAAAAGTGGGGAACTGTGAAGAACACTGCAGACAGAGAGGAACCAAAGCGAGCACGGCGAACAATTTGGAAAATAGTGGAGAAGTGGGGAACACTGCAGAACAGTGGGGATCCAAAGGGAGTGGGGGAAACAGATTGGAAAAAGTGGGGAACAGTGTGGAAAATGCAGAAGAATGAGGAAAAAAAAGGGAGCAGGGGGAACAGATTGGAAAAAGTGGGGAACGGTGTGGAAACTGCAGATGTGAGGGGAACCAAAGGAGCATGGGGAACAGATTGGAAAAAAGTGGGGAACCGTGGAGAACACTGCAGAACAGAGGGGAAAAAAAGGGAGAAGGCGAATAGATTGGAAAAAATGTGAAGAACCGTGGGGAACACTGCAGAACAGAGGGGAAACCAGAGGAGCAAGGGCAACTGATTAGAAAAAGAGGGGAACCGTGGGGAACACTGCAGAACAGAGGGCAACCGAATGGAGTACGGGGTACAGATTGGAAAAATTGGGGGATTATGTGGAAATGTACAGAACAGTGAGGAACCAAAGGGAGCAGGGGGAACGGAGTGGAAAAAATGGATAACCGTGGGGAACACTCCAGAACAGAGGGGAACCAAGGGAGCAGGTGGAACGGATTGAAAAAAGTGGGGAACTGTGGGGAAAACTGCAGAACAGAGGGGAACCAAAGGGATCAGGGGGGACGGATTGGAAAAAGGGGGGAACCGTGTAGAACACTGCAGGAAAGAGGGGAACCAAAGGGAGCTGGGGGAACGGATTGGAAAAAGTGGGTTACTGTATGGAAAGCTGCAGAACAGAGGGGAACCAAAGGGAGCAGGGGGAACAGATTCGAAAAAGTGGGGAAACGTGGGGAACACTGCAGAACAGAGGGGAACCAAAAGAGCAGGGGAAAGGGATTGGAAAAAGAGGGGCATCATGGGGAACACTTCAGAACAGAGGGGAACGGATGGAACGGATTGGAAAATTTGGGGAACTGTATAGAATACTGCAGAATAGAGCAGATGGAACGGATTGGAAAATTTGGGGAACTGTATAGAATACTGCAGAATAGAGGGGAACCAAAGTGAGCAGGGGGAACGGATTGGAAAATGTGGGGAACTGTATAGAATACTGCAGAATAGAGGGGAACCAAAGGGAGCAGGGGCAAAAGATTGGAAAATGTGGGGAACTGTATAGAATACTGCAGAATAGAGGGGAACCAAAGTGAGCAGGGGGAACAGATTGGAAAAAGTGGAAACTGTGGGGAAAACTGCAGAACAGAGGGGAGCCCAAGGAGAAGGGGGAACAGATTGGAAAAAGTGGGGAACCGTGGGGAACACTGCAGAACAGAGGGGAACCAAAGGGATCAGGGCGGACGGATTGGAAAAAGGGGGGAACCGTGTAAAACACTGCAGGAAAGTGGGGAACCAAAGGGAGCTGGGGGAACGTATTGGAAAAAGTTGGTTACTGTATGGAAAACTGCAGAACAGAGGGGAACCAAAGGAAGCAGGGGGAACAGGTTCGAAAAAGTGGTGAAACGTGGGGAACACTGCAGAACAGAGGGGAACCAAAAGAGCAGGGGAAGGGGATTGGAAAAAGAAGGGAATCAAGGGGAACACTGCAGAACAGAGGGGAACCGAATGGAGCAGGGGGAACAGATTGGAAAAAGTGGAGAAGCGTGGGGAAAACTGCAGAACAGAGGGGAGCCAAAGGACCAGGGGATATACATTTGAAAAAGTGGGGAACCGTGGGGAACACTGCAGAACAGAGGGGAACCAAGAGAGCAGGGGGAAAAGATTGGAAAAAATTGGGGAACAGTCTGGAACACAGCAGAACAGAGGGGAAAAAAAGGGAGCATGGGAACAGATTGGAAAAAATGTGGAGAACCATGGGGAACACTGCGGAACAGAGAGGACCCAAAGGGAGCAGAGGGAAAAACTCGGAAAATTGGGGAACAGTGGGGAACACTGCAGAATAGAGGGGTTCCAAGAGAGCAGGGGGAACGGATTGGAAAAAGTTGGGAACTGTGAAGAACACTGCAGACAGAGAGGAACCAAAGCGAGCACGGCGAACAAATTGGAAAATAGTGGAGAAGTGGGGAACACTGCAGAACAGTGGGGAACCAAAGGGAGCGGGGGAAACAGATTGGAAAAAGTGGGGAACAGTGTGGAAAATGCAGAAGAGTGAGGAAAAAAAAGGGAGCAGGGGGAACAGATTGGAAAAAGTGGGGAACGGTGTGGAAACAGCAGAAGTGAGGGGAACCAAAGGAGCAGGGGGAACAGATTGGAAAAAAGTGGGGAATCGTGGAGAACACTGCAGAACAGAGGGGAAAAAACGGGAGAAGGCGAACAGATTGGAAAAAATGTGAAGAACCGTGGGGAACACTGCAGAACAGAGGGGAACCAAAGGAGCAAGGGCAACTGATTAGAAAAAGAGGGGAACCGTGGGGAACACTGCAGAATAGAGGGGAACCAAAGGGAGCAGGGGGAACAGATTGGAAAAAGTGGAAACTGTGGGGAAAACTGCAAAACAGAGGGGAGCCCAAGGAGAAGGGGGAACAGATTGGAAAAAGTTGGGGAACGGTGTGGAAAAATGCAGAACTGTGGGGAACCAAACGGAGCGGGGGAAACAGATTGGAAAAAGTGGGGAACTGTGGGGAACACTGCAGAACAGAGGGGAACCAAAGGGATCAGGGGGGACGGATTGGAAAAAGGGGGGAACCGTTTAGAACACTGCAGGAAAGTGGGGAACCAAAGGGAGCTGGGGGAACGTATTGGAAAAAGTGGGTTACAGTATGGAAAACTGTAGAACAGAGGGGAACCAAAGGGAGCAGGGGGAACAGATTCGAAAAAGTGGTGAAACGTGGGGAACACTGCAGAACAGAGGGGAAGCAAAATAGCAGGGGAAGGGGATTTGAAAAAGAAGGGAATCATGGGGAACACTGCAGAACAGAGTGGAACCGAATGGAGCAGGGGGAACAGATTGGAAAAATTGGGGAACCATGTGGAAAAATACAGAACAATGGGGAAACAAAGGGAGCAGGGGGAACGGATTGGAAAAAATGGGGAACCGTGAGAAACACTGCAGAACAAAGGGGAACCAAACGGAGCAGGGGGAACAGATTGGAAAAAGTGGGGAAACGTGGGAAACATGGCAGAACAGAGGGGAACCAAGGGAGCAGGTGGAACGGATTGGAAAAATTGGGGAATCGCGAAGGACAATGCAGGACAGAGGGGAAAGAAAGGGCACAGGGGGAACAGATTGGAAAAAGTGGGGAACCGTGGGGAACACGGCAGAACAGAGGAGAACCAAAGGGAGGAGGGGGAACGGATTTGAAAAAATGGGGAACCGTGATGAACACTGTAGAACAGAGGGGAAGCAAGTGGAGCAGGGTGAACAGATTGGAAAAAGTGGAGAACCGTGGGGAAAACTGCAGAACAGAGGGGAGCCAAAGGAGCAGGGGATATACATTTGAAAAAGTGGGGAACTGTGGGGAACACTGCAGAACAGAGGGGAACCAAGAGAGCAGGGGGAACAGATTGGAAAAAATTGGGGAACTGTCTGGAACACAGCAGAACAGAGGGGAAAAAAAGGGAGCATGGGAACAGATTGGAAAAAATGTGGAGAACCATGGGGAACACTGCAGAACAAAGAGGACCCAAAGGGAGCAGAGGGAAGAACTCGGAAAAGTGGGGAACCGTGGGGAACACTGCAGAATAGAGGGGAACCAAGAGAGCAGGGGGAAAGGATTGGAAAAAGTGGGGAACAGTGAAGAACACTGCAGACAGAGATGAACCAAAGCGAGCACGGCGAACAAATTGGAAAATAGTGGAGAAGTGGGGAACACTGCAGAACAGTGGGGAACCAAAGGTAGCGGGGAAAACAGATTGGAAAAAGTGGGGAACTGTGAAGAACACTGCAGACAGAGAGGAACCAAAGCGAGCACGGCGAACAATTTGGAAAATAGTGGAGAAGTGGGGAACACTGCAGAACAGTGGGGATCCAAAGGGAGTGGGGGAAACAGATTGGAAAAAGTGGGGAACAGTGTGGAAAATGCAGAAGAATGAGGAAAAAAAAGGGAGCAGGGGGAACAGATTGGAAAAAGTGGGGAACGGTGTGGAAACTGCAGATGTGAGGGGAACCAAAGGAGCATGGGGAACAGATTGGAAAAAAGTGGGGAACCGTGGAGAACACTGCAGAACAGAGGGGAAAAAAAGGGAGAAGGCGAATAGATTGGAAAAAATGTGAAGAACCGTGGGGAACACTGCAGAACAGAGGGGAAACCAGAGGAGCAAGGGCAACTGATTAGAAAAAGAGGGGAACCGTGGGGAACACTGCAGAACAGAGGGCAACCGAATGGAGTACGGGGTACAGATTGGAAAAATTGGGGGATTATGTGGAAATGTACAGAACAGTGAGGAACCAAAGGGAGCAGGGGGAACGGAGTGGAAAAAATGGATAACCGTGGGGAACACTCCAGAACAGAGGGGAACCAAGGGAGCAGGTGGAACGGATTGAAAAAAGTGGGGAACTGTGGGGAAAACTGCAGAACAGAGGGGAACCGAAGGGATCAGGGGGGACGGATTGGAAAAAGGGGGGAACCGTGTAGAACACTGCAGGAAAGAGGGGAACCAAAGGGAGCTGGGGGAACGGATTGGAAAAAGTGGGTTACTGTATGGAAAGCTGCAGAACAGAGGGGAACCAAAGGGAGCAGGGGGAACAGATTCGAAAAAGTGGGGAAACGTGGGGAACACTGCAGAACAGAGGGGAACCAAAAGAGCAGGGGAAAGGGATTGGAAAAAGAGGGGCATCATGGGGAACACTTCAGAACAGAGGGGAACGGATGGAACGGATTGGAAAATTTGGGGAACTGTATAGAATACTGCAGAATAGAGCAGATGGAACGGATTGGAAAATTTGGGGAACTGTATAGAATACTGCAGAATAGAGGGGAACCAAAGTGAGCAGGGGGAACGGATTGGAAAATGTGGGGAACTGTATAGAATACTGCAGAATAGAGGGGAACCAAAGGGAGCAGGGGCAAAAGATTGGAAAATGTGGGGAACTGTATAGAATACTGCAGAATAGAGGGGAACCAAAGTGAGCAGGGGGAACAGATTGGAAAAAGTGGAAACTGTGGGGAAAACTGCAGAACAGAGGGGAGCCCAAGGAGAAGGGGGAACAGATTGGAAAAAGTGGGGAACCGTGGGGAACACTGCAGAACAGAGGGGAACCAAAGGGATCAGGGCGGACGGATTGGAAAAAGGGGGGAACCGTGTAAAACACTGCAGGAAAGTGGGGAACCAAAGGGAGCTGGGGGAACGTATTGGAAAAAGTGGGTTACTGTATGGAAAACTGCAGAACAGAGGGGAACCAAAGGAAGCAGGGGGAACAGGTTCGAAAAAGTGGTGAAACGTGGGGAACACTGCACAACAGAGGGGAACCAAAAGAGCAGGGGAAGGGGATTGGAAAAAGAAGGGAATCAAGGGGAACACTGCAGAACAGAGGGGAACCGAATGGAGCAGGGGGAACAGATTGGAAAAAGTGGAGAAGCGTGGGGAAAACTGCAGAACAGAGGGGAGCCAAAGGACCAGGGGATATACATTTGAAAAAGTGGGGAACCGTGGGGAACACTGCAGAACAGAGGGGAACCAAGAGAGCAGGGGGAAAAGATTGGAAAAAATTGGGGAACAGTCTGGAACACAGCAGAACAGAGGGGAAAAAAAGGGAGCATGGGAACAGATTGGAAAAAATGTGGAGAACCATGGGGAACACTGCGGAACAGAGAGGACCCAAAGGGAGCAGAGGGAAAAACTCGGAAAATTGGGGAACAGTGGGGAACACTGCAGAATAGAGGGGTTCCAAGAGAGCAGGGGGAACGGATTGGAAAAAGTTGGGAACTGTGAAGAACACTGCAGACAGAGAGGAACCAAAGCGAGCACGGCGAACAAATTGGAAAATAGTGGAGAAGTGGGGAACACTGCAGAACAGTGGGGAACCAAAGGGAGCGGGGGAAACAGATTGGAAAAAGTGGGGAACAGTGTGGAAAATGCAGAAGAGTGAGGAAAAAAAAGGGAGCAGGGGGAACAGATTGGAAAAAGTGGGGAACGGTGTGGAAACAGCAGAAGTGAGGGGAACCAAAGGAGCAGGGGGAACAGATTGGAAAAAAGTGGGGAATCGTGGAGAACACTGCAGAACAGAGGGGAAAAAACGGGAGAAGGCGAACAGATTGGAAAAAATGTGAAGAACCGTGGGGAACACTGCAGAACAGAGGGGAACCAAAGGAGCAAGGGCAACTGATTAGAAAAAGAGGGGAACCGTGGGGAACACTGCAGAATAGAGGGGAACCAAAGGGAGCAGGGGGAACAGATTGGAAAAAGTGGAAACTGTGGGGAAAACTGCAAAACAGAGGGGAGCCCAAGGAGAAGGGGGAACAGATTGGAAAAAGTTGGGGAACGGTGTGGAAAAATGCAGAACTGTGGGGAACCAAACGGAGCGGGGGAAACAGATTGGAAAAAGTGGGGAACCGTGGGGAACACTGCAGAACAGAGGGGAACCAAAGGGATCAGGGGGGACGGATTGGAAAAAGGGGGGAACCGTTTAGAACACTGCAGGAAAGTGGGGAACCAAAGGGAGCTGGGGGAACGTATTGGAAAAAGTGGGTTACAGTATGGAAAACTGTAGAACAGAGGGGAACCAAAGGGAGCAGGGGGAACAGATTCGAAAAAGTGGTGAAACGTGGGGAACACTGCAGAACAGAGGGGAAGCAAAATAGCAGGGGAAGGGGATTTGAAAAAGAAGGGAATCATGGGGAACACTGCAGAACAGAGTGGAACCGAATGGAGCAGGGGGAACAGATTGGAAAAATTGGGGAACCATGTGGAAAAATACAGAACAATGGGGAAACAAAGGGAGCAGGGGGAACGGATTGGAAAAAATGGGGAACCGTGAGAAACACTGCAGAACAAAGGGGAACCAAACGGAGCAGGGGGAACAGATTGGAAAAAGTGGGGAAACGTGGGAAACATGGCAGAACAGAGGGGAACCAAGGGAGCAGGTGGAACGGATTGGAAAAATTGGGGAATCGCGAAGGACAATGCAGGACAGAGGGGAAAGAAAGGGCACAGGGGGAACAGATTGGAAAAAGTGGGGAGCCGTGGGGAACACGGCAGAACAGAGGAGAACCAAAGGGAGGAGGGGGAACGGATTTGAAAAAATGGGGAACCGTGATGAACACTGTAGAACAGAGGGGAAGCAAGTGGAGCAGGGTGAACAGATTGGAAAAAGTGGAGAACCGTGGGGAAAACTGCAGAACAGAGGGGAGCCAAAGGAGCAGGGGATATACATTTGAAAAAGTGGGGAACTGTGGGGAACACTGCAGAACAGAGGGGAACCAAGAGAGCAGGGGGAACAGATTGGAAAAAATTGGGGAACTGTCTGGAACACAGCAGAACAGAGGGGAAAAAAAGGGAGCATGGGAACAGATTGGAAAAAATGTGGAGAACCATGGGGAACACTGCAGAACAAAGAGGACCCAAAGGGAGCAGAGGGAAGAACTCGGAAAAGTGGGGAACCGTGGGGAACACTGCAGAATAGAGGGGAACCAAGAGAGCAGGGGGAAAGGATTGGAAAAAGTGGGGAACAGTGAAGAACACTGCAGACAGAGATGAACCAAAGCGAGCACGGCGAACAAATTGGAAAATAGTGGAGAAGTGGGGAACACTGCAGAACAGTGGGGAACCAAAGGTAGCGGGGAAAACAGATTGGAAAAAGTGGGGAACTGTGAAGAACACTGCAGACAGAGAGGAACCAAAGCGAGCACGGCGAACAATTTGGAAAATAGTGGAGAAGTGGGGAACACTGCAGAACAGTGGGGATCCAAAGGGAGCGGGGGAAACAGATTGGAAAAAGTGGGGAACAGTGTGGAAAATGCAGAAGAATGAGGAAAAAAAAGGGAGCAGGGGGAACAGATTGGAAAAAGTGGGGAACGGTGTGGAAACTGCAGATGTGAGGGGAACCAAAGGAGCATGGGGAACAGATTGGAAAAAAGTGGGGAACCGTGGAGAACACTGCAGAACAGAGGGGAAAAAAAGGGAGAAGGCGAATAGATTGGTAAAAATGTGAAGAACCGTGGGGAACACTGCAGAACAGAGGAGAAACCAGAGGAGCAAGGGCAACTGATTAGAAAAAGAGGGGAACCGTGGGGAACACTGCAGAACAGAGGGGAACCGAATGGAGTACGGGGTACAGATTGGAAAAATTGGGGGATTATGTGGAAATGTACAGAACAGTGAGGAACCAAAGGGAGCAGGGGGAACGGAGTGGAAAAAATGGATAACCGTGGGGAACACTCCAGAACAGAGGGGAACCAAGGGAGCAGGTGGAACGGATTGAAAAAAGTGGGGAACTGTGTGGAAAAATGCAGAACAGTGGGGAACCAAAGGGAGCAGGAGGAACAGATTGGAAAATGTGGGGAACTGTATAGAAAACTGCAGAATAGAGGGGAACCAACGGGAGCAGGGGGAACAGATTGGAAAAAGTGGAAACTGTGGGGAAAACTGCAGAACAGAGGGAAGCCCAAGGAGAAGGGGGAACAGATTGGAAAAAGTGGGGAACGGTGTGGAAAATGCAGAAGAGTGGAGAAACAACGGGAGCAGGGTGAACGGATTGGAAAAAGTGGGGAACCGCTCGGAACACTGCACAACAGAGGGGAACCAAAGGAATACGGGGAAGAGATTGGAAAAATTGGGAAACAATGGAGGACAGTGCAGGACGGAGGGGAACCAAAGGGAGCAGGCGTAACAGATTGGAAAAAGTGGGCAACTGTGGGGAACACTGCAGGACAGAGGGGAACCAAAGGGAACAGGAGGTACAGGTTGGAAAAAGTGGGGAACCGTTGGCGAACACTGCAGAACAGTGGGGAACCAAAGGGAGCAGGGGGAACAGATTGCAAAAAGTGGGGAACCGTGGGGAGCACTGCAGTACAGAGGGGAACTAAAGGGAGCAAGGGGAACGGATTGGAAAAGTGGGGAACTGTGGGGGAAAATGCAGGACAGAGGGGAACAAAAGGGAGCAGGGGGAATGGATTGGAAAAAGTGGGTAACCGTGGGAAACACTGCAGGACAGAGGGGAACCAAAGGAAGCAGGGGGAACGGTTTGGAAAAAGTGGGTAACCGTGGGGAAAACTGCAGAACACTGCGGAACCAAAGGGAGCAGGGGGAACAGCTCGGAAAAGTGGGGAACCGTGGGGAACACTGCAGAATAAAGGAGAACCAAACGGAGTAGGGGGAACAGATTGGAAAAAGTGGGGAATCGTGTGGAGTTCTGCAGAACAGTGGGGAACCAAAAGGAGTAGGGGGAATGGATTGGAAAAAGTGGGGAACCGTGGAGAACATTGCAGGACAGAGGGGAAACAAAGGGAGCAGGGGGAACGGATTGGATAAAGTGGGGAACTGTGAAGAACACAGCAGACAGAGAGGAACCAAAGCGATCATGGCGAACAAATTGGAAAATAGTGGAGAAGTGGGGAATACTGCAGAACAGTGGGGAACCAAAGGGAGCGGGGAAAACAGAGTGGAAAAAGTGGGGAACAGTGTGGAAAAATGCAGAAGAGTGAGGAAACAAAGGGAGCAGGGGATATACATTGGAAAAATTGGGGAACCATGGGGAACACTGCAGAACAGAGGGGAACCAAGGGAGCAGGTGGAAGGGATTGGAAAAAGTGGGGAACTGTGTGGAAAAATGCAGAAGAGTGGGGAACCAAAGGGAGCAGGAGGAACAGATTGGAAAAAGTCGGGGACCGTGGAGAACACTGCAGAACAGAAGGGAACCAAAGGGAGCAGGGGTAACGGATTGGAAAATGTGGGGAACTGTATAGAAAACTGCAGAATAGAGGGGAACCAACGGGAGCAGGGGGAACAGATTGGAAAAAGTGGAAACTGTGGGGAAAACTGCAGAACAGAGGGGAGCCCAAGGAGAAGGGGGAACAGATTGGAAAAAGTGGGGAACGGTGTGGAAAATGCAGAAGAGTGGAGAAACAACGGGAGCAGGGTGAACGGATTGGAAAAAGTGGGGAACAGTGTGGAACACTGCAGAACAGAGGGGAATCAAAGGAAGCAGGGGGAACGGATTGGAAAAAGTGGGGAACCGTTCGGAACACTGCACAACAGAGGGGAACCAAAGGAGTACGGGGAAGAGATTGGAAAAATTGGGAAAACATGGAGGACAGTGCAGGAAGGAGGGGAACGAAAGGGAGCAGGGGGAACAGATTGGAAAAAGTGGGGAACAGTGGGGAACACTGTAGAACAGAGGGGAACCAAAGAGAGCACGGCGAACAGATTGGAAAAAGTGTGGAGCCGTGGGGAACACTGCAGGACAGAGGGGAACCAAAGGGAGCAGGGGGAACGGTTTGGAAAAAGTGGGTAACCGTGGGGAACACTGCAGAATAGAGGGGAACTAAGAGAGCAGGGGGAACGGATTGGAAAAAGTGGGGAACTGTGAAGAACACTGCAGACAGAGAGGAACCAAAGCGAGCACGGCAAACAATTTGGAAAATAGTGGAGAAGTGGGGAACACTGCAGAACAGTGGGGAACCAAAGGGAGCGGGGGAAACAGATTGGAAAAAGTGGGGAACAGTGTGGAAACTGCAGAAGTGAGGGGAACCAAAGGAGCAGGGGGAACAGATTGGAAAAAAATGGGGAACCGTGGAGAACACTGCAGAACAGAGGGGAAAAAAAGGGAGAAGGGGAACAGATTGGAAAAAATGTGAAGAACCGTGGGGAACACTGCAGAACAGAGGGGAACCAAAGGAGCAAGGGCAACTGATTAGAAAAAGAGGGGAACCGTGGGGAACACTGCAGAACAGAGGGGAACCAAAGGAGCATGGGGAAGAGATTGGAAAAAGTGGAAACTGTGGGGAAAACTGCAGAACAGAGGGGAGCCCAAGGAGAGGGGAGACCAGATTGGAAAAAGTGGGGAACGGTGTGTAAAAATGCAGAAGAGTGAGGAAACAAAGGGAGCAGGGGGAACAGATTGGAAAAAGTGGGGAACTGTGTGGAAAAATGCAGAACAGTGGGGAACCAAAGGGAGCAGGAGGAACGGATTGGAAAAAGTCGGGAACCGTGGAGAACCCTGCAGAACAGAGGGGAACCAAAGGGAGCAGGGGTAACGGATTGGAAAATGTGGGGAACTGTATAGGAAACTGCAGAATACAGGGGAACCAACGGTGGAGGGGGAACAGATTGGAAAAAGTGGAAACTGTGGGGAAAACTGCAGAACAGAGGGGAGCCCAAGGAGAAGGGGGAACAGATTGGAAAAAGTGGGGAACGGTGTGGAAAATGCAGAAGAGTGGAGAAACAACGGGAGCAGGGTGAACGGATTGGAAAAAGTGGGGAACAGTGTGGAACACTGCAGAACAGAGGGGAATCAAAGGAAGCAGGGGGAAGGGATTGGAAAAAGTGGGGAACCGTTTGGAACACTGCACAACAGAGGGGAACCAAAGGAGCACGGGGAAGAGATTGGAAAAATTGGGAAACCATGGAGGACAGTGCAGGACGGGGGGGAACCAAAGGGAGCAGGGGGAACAGATTGGAAAAAGTGGGGAACTGTGGGGAACACTGTAGAACAGAGAGGAACCAAAGAGAGCACGGCGAACAGATTGGAAAAAGTGTGGAACCGTGGGGAACACTGCAGGACAGAGGGGAACCAAAGGGAACAGGAGGTACAGGTTGGAAAATGTGGGGAACCGTTGGCGAACACTGCAGAACAGTGCGGAACCAAAGGGAGCAGGGGGAACAGATTGCAAAAAGTGGGGAACAGTGGGGAATATTGCAGAAAAGAGGGGAATCAAATTGAGCATGGGAACAGATTGGAAAAATCGGGGAACCGTGTGGAAAAATGCAGAACAGTGGGAAACCAAAGGGAGCAGGGAGAACGGATTGGAAAATGTGGGGAACCGTGGGGAGCACTGCAGTACAGAGGGGAACTAAAGAGAGCAAGGGGAACGGATTGGAAAAGTGGGGAACTGTGGGTGAAAATGCAGGACAGAGGGGAACCAAAGGGAGCAGGGAGAACGGATTGGAAAATGTGGGGAACCGTGGGGAGCACTGCAGTACAGAGGGGAACTAAAGAGAGCAAGGGGAACGGATTGGAAAAGTGGGGAACTGTGGGGGAAAATGCAGAACAGAGGGGAACCAAAGGGAGCAGGGGGAATTGATTGGTAAAGTGTGGAACCGTGGGGAACAATGCATGACAGAGGGGAACGAAGGGGAGCAGGGGGAACGGATTTTAAAAAAGTGGGGAACCTTGGGGAACACTGCAGAACAGAGGGGAACCAAAGGGTGCAGGGGGAACAGTTCGGAAATGTGGGGAACCGTGGGGAACAATGCAGAACAGAGGGGAACCAAAGGAGCATGGGGAAGAGATTGGAAAAAGTGGAAACTGTGGGGAAAACTGCAGAACAGAGGGGAGCCCAAGGAGAGGGGAGACCAGATTGGAAAAAGTGGGGAACGGTGTGTAAAAATGCAGAAGAGTGAGGAAACAAAGAGAGCAGGGGGAACAGATTGGAAAAAGTGGGGAACTGTGTGGAAAAATGCAGAACAGTGGGGAACCAAAGGGAGCAGGAGGAACGGATTGGAAAAAGTCGGGAACCGTGGAGAACCCTGCAGAACAGAGGGGAACCAAAGGGAGCAGGGGTAACGGATTGGAAAATGTGGGGAACTGTATAGGAAACTGCAGAATACAGGGGAACCAACGGTGGAGGGGGAACAGATTGGAAAAAGTGGAAACTGTGGGGAAAACTGCAGAACAGAGGGGAGCCCAAGGAGAAGGGGGAACAGATTGGAAAAAGTGGGGAACGGTGTGGAAAATGCAGAAGAGTGGAGAAACAACGGGAGCAGGGTGAACGGATTGGAAAAAGTGGGGAACAGTGTGGAACACTGCAGAACAGAGGGGAATCAAAGGAAGCAGGGGGAAGGGATTGGAAAAAGTGGGGAACCGTTTGGAACACTGCACAACAGAGGGGAACCAAAGGAGCACGGGGAAGAGATTGGAAAAATTGGGAAACCATGGAGGACAGTGCAGGACGGGGGGGAACCAAAGGGAGCAGGGGGAACAGATTGGAAAAAGTGGGGAACTGTGGGGAACACTGTAGAACAGAGAGGAACCAAAGAGAGCACGGCGAACAGATTGGAAAAAGTGTGGAACCGTGGGGAACACTGCAGGACAGAGGGGAACCAAAGGGAACAGGAGGTACAGGTTGGAAAATGTGGGGAACCGTTGGCGAACACTGCAGAACAGTGCGGAACCAAAGGGAGCAGGGGGAACAGATTGCAAAAAGTGGGGAACAGTGGGGAATATTGCAGAAAAGAGGGGAATCAAATTGAGCATGGGAACAGATTGGAAAAATCGGGGAACCGTGTGGAAAAATGCAGAACAGTGGGAAACCAAAGGGAGCAGGGAGAACGGATTGGAAAATGTGGGGAACCGTGGGGAGCACTGCAGTACAGAGGGGAACTAAAGAGAGCAAGGGGAACGGATTGGAAAAGTGGGGAACTGTGGGTGAAAATGCAGGACAGAGGGGAACCAAAGGGAGCAGGGAGAACGGATTGGAAAATGTGGGGAACCGTGGGGAGCACTGCAGTACAGAGGGGAACTAAAGAGAGCAAGGGGAACGGATTGGAAAAGTGGGGAACTGTGGGGGAAAATGCAGAACAGAGGGGAACCAAAGGGAGCAGGGGGAATTGATTGGTAAAGTGTGGAACCGTGGAGAACAATGCATGACAGAGGGGAACGAAGGGGAGCAGGGGGAACGGATTTTAAAAAAGTGGGGAACCTTGGGGAACACTGCAGAACAGAGGGGAACCAAAGGGTGCAGGGGGAACAGTTCGGAAATGTGGGGAACCGTGGGGAACAATGCAGAACAGAGGGGAACCAAAGGGAGCAAGGGAAACGGATTGAAAATGGTGGAGAACTGTGGGGAACACTGCAGAACAGAGGGGAACCAATGGGAGCAGTGGGAACGGATTGGAAAAAGTGGGGAACCGTGGGGAACAATGCAGAACAGAGGGGAACCAAAGGGAGCAGGGGGAATTGATTGGTAAAGTGTGGAACCGTGGGGAACAATGCATGACAGAGGGGAACGAAAGGGAGCAGGGGGAACGGATTTTAAAAAAGTGGGGAACCGTGGGGAAAAACGCAGGACAGAGGGGAACGAAAGGGAGCAGGTGGAACGGATTGGAAAAAGTGGGGAACTGTGGGGAACACTGCAGGACAGAGGGGAACCAAAGGGAGCAGGGGGAAGAGATTGGAAAAAATCTGGAGAACCATGGGGAAACTGCAGAACAGAGGTGAACCAAAGAGAGCATGGGAACAGATTAGAAAAAATGTGGAAAACCGTGCGGAACAATGCAGAACAGAACGGAACCAAAGGGAGCAGGTGGAACAGCTCGGTAATGTGGGGAAACGTGGGGAACAATGCAGAACAGAGGGGAACCAAAGGGAGCAGGGGGTATGGGTTGGAAAATGTGGGGATCCGTGGGGATCATTGCAGAATAGAGGGGAAACAAAGGGAGCAGGGGTAACGGATTGGAAAAAGAGGGGAACCGTGGAGAACACTGCAGGACAGAGGGGAAACAAATAGAGCAGGGGAATCGGATTGGAAAAAGTAGAGAACCGTGGGGAACACTGCAGCACAGTGGGGAAACATGGGGAGCAGGGGGAACGGATTGAAAAAAGTGGGGAACGAAGTGGAAAAATGCAGAACAGTGGGTAAACAAAGGGAGCAGGGGAAACGGATTGGAAAAAGTGGGGATCCGTGTGGAAAAATGCAGAAGAGTGGGGAAACAAAGTGAGCAGGGGGAACGCATTGGAAAAGGTGGAGAACTGTGGGGAACACTGCAGAACAGAGGGGAACCAAAGGGAGCAGGGAGAACGGATTGGAAAATGTGGGGAACCGTGGGGAGCACTGCAGTACAGAGGGGAACTAAAGAGAGCAAGGGGAACGGATTGGAAAAGTGGGGAACTGTTGGAAAAAATGCAGGACAGAGGGGAACCAAAGGGAGCAAGGGGAATGGATTGGAAAAAGTGGGTAACCGTGGGGAACACTGCAGAACACTCCGGAACCAAAGGGAGCAGGGGGAACAGCTCGGAAAAGTGGGGAACCGTGGGGAACACTGCAGAATAAAGGAGAACCAAACGGAGCAGGGGGAACAGATTGGAAAAAGTGGGGAATCGTGGGGAGTTCTGCAGAACAGTGGGGAACCAAAAGGAGCAGGGGGAATGGATTGGAAAAAGTGGGGAAACGTGGAGAACATTGCAGGACAGAGGGGAAACAAAGGGAGCAGGGTGAACTGATTGGGAAAAGTGGGGAAACGTGGGGAACACTGCAGGACAGAGGGGAAACAAAGGGAGCAGGGGGAATAGATTGTAAAAAGTGGGGTACCCTGTGGAAAATTGCAGAAGAGAGGGGAACCAAAGGGAGCAGGGGGAACAGATTGGAAAAAGTGGGGAATCGTGAGGAGCACTACACAATAGATTGGAACCAAAGGGAGCAGGGGAAATGGATTGGAAAAAGTGGGGAAGCGTGGGGAACACTCCAGAACAGAGTGGAACCAAAGGGAGCAGGGGAACAGATTGGAAAAACTGGGGAACTGTGGGAAACACTGCAGGAAAGAGGGGAACCAAAGGGAGCAGGGTTAAAAGTTAGAAAAAGTGGGGAACCTTGGGGAACACTGCAGAACAGAGGGGAACCAAAGGGTGCAGGGGGAACAGCTCGGAAATGTGGGGAACCGTGGGGAACAATGCAGAAGAGAGGGGAACCAAAGGGAGCAAGGGAAACGGATTGAAAATGGTGGAGAACTGTGGGGAACACTGCAGAACAGAGGGGAACCAATGGGAGCAGTGGGAACGGATTGGAAAAAGTGGGGAACCGTGGGGAACAATGCAGAACAGAGGGGAACCAAAGGGAGCAGGGGGAATTGATTGGTAAAGTGTGGAACCGTGGGGAACAATGCATGACAGAGGGGAACGAAGGGGAGCAGGGGGAACGGATTTTTAAAAAGTGGGGAACCTTGGGGAACACTGCAGAACAGAGGGGAACCAAAGGCTGCAGGGGGAACAGCTCGGAAATGTGGGGAACCGTGGGGAACAATGCAGAACAGAGGGGAACCAAAGGGAGCAAGGGAAACGGATTGAAAATGGTGGAGAACTGTGGGGAACACTTCAGAACAGAGGGGAACCAATGGGAGCAGTGGGAACGGATTGGAAAAAGTGGGGAACCGTGGGGAACAATGCAGAACAGAGGGGAACCAAAGGGAGCAGGGGGAATTGATTGGTAAAGTGTGGAACCGTGGGGAACAATGCATGACAGAGGGGAACGAAAGGGAGCAGGGGGAACGGATTTTAAAAAAGTGGGGAACCGTGGGGAAAAACGCAGGACAGAGGGGAACGAAAGGGAGCAGGTGGAACGGATTGGAAAAAGTGGGGAACTGTGGGGAACACTGCAGGACAGAGGGGAACCAAAGGGAGCAGGGGGAAGAGATTGGAAAAAATCTGGAGAACCATGGGGAAACTGCAGAACAGAGGTGAACCAAAGAGAGCATGGGAACAGATTAGAAAAAATGTGGAAAACCGTGCGGAACAATGCAGAACAGAACGGAACCAAAGGGAGCAGGTGGAACAGCTCGGTAATGTGGGGAAATGTGGGGAACAATGCAGAACAGAGGGGAACCAAAGGGAGCCGGGGGTATGGGTTGGAAAATGTGGGGATCCGTGGGGATCATTGCAGAATAGAGGGGAAACAAAGGGAGCAGGGGTAACGGATTGGAAAAAGAGGGGAACCGTGGAGAACACTGCAGGACAGAGGGGAAACAAATAGAGCAGGGGAATCGGATTGGAAAAAGTAGAGAACCGTGGGGAACACTGCAGCACAGTGGGGAAACATGGGGAGCAGGGGGAACGGATTGAAAAAAGTGGGGAACGAAGTGGAAAAATGCAGAACAGTGGGTAAACAAAGGGAGCAGGGGAAACGGATTGGAAAAAGTGGGGATCCGTGTGGAAAAATGCAGAAGAGTGGGGAAACAAAGTGAGCAGGGGGAACGCATTGGAAAAGGTGGAGAACTGTGGGGAACACTGCAGAACAGAGGGGAACCAAAGGGAGCAGGGAGAACGGATTGGAAAATGTGGGGAACCGTGGGGAGCACTGCAGTACAGAGGGGAACTAAAGAGAGCAAGGGGAACGGATTGGAAAAGTGGGGAACTGTGGGAGAAAATGCAGGACAGAGGGGAACCAAAGGGAGCAGGGGGAATGGATTGGAAAAAGTGGGTAACCGTGGGGAACACTGCAGAACACTCCGGAACCAAAGGGAGCAGGGGGAACAGCTCGGAAAAGTGGGGAACCGTGGGGAACACTGCAGAATAAAGGAGAACCAAACGGAGCAGGGGGAACAGATTGGAAAAAGTGGGGAATCGTGGGGAGTTCTGCACAACAGTGGGGAACCAAAAGGAGCAGGGGGAATGGATTGGAAAAAGTGGGGAAACGTGGAGAACATTGCAGGACAGAGGGGAAACAAAGGGAGCAGGGTGAACTGATTGGGAAAAGTGGGGAAACGTGGGGAACACTGCAGGACAGAGGGGAAACAAAGGGAGCAGGGGGAATAGATTGTAAAAAGTGGGGTACCCTGTGGAAAATTGCAGAAGAGAGGGGAACCAAAGGGAGCAGGGGGAACAGATTGGAAAAAGTGGGGAATCGTGAGGAGCACTACACAATAGATTGGAACCAAAGGGAGCAGGGGAAATGGATTGGAAAAAGTGGGGAAGCGTGGGGAACACTCCAGAACAGAGTGGAACCAAAGGGAGCAGGGGAACAGATTGGAAAAACTGGGGAACTGTGGGAAACACTGCAGGAAAGAGGGGAACCAAAGGGAGCAGGGTTAAAAGTTAGAAAAAGTGGGGAACCTTGGGGAACACTGCAGAACAGAGGGGAACCAAAGGGTGCAGGGGGAACAGCTCGGAAATGTGGGGAACCGTGGGGAACAATGCAGAAGAGAGGGGAACCAAAGGGAGCAAGGGAAACGGATTGAAAATGGTGGAGAACTGTGGGGAACACTGCAGAACAGAGGGGAACCAATGGGAGCAGTGGGAACGGATTGGAAAAAGTGGGGAACCGTGGGGAACAATGCAGAACAGAGGGGAACCAAAGGGAGCAGGGGGAATTGATTGGTAAAGTGTGGAACCGTGGGGAACAATGCATGACAGAGGGGAACGAAGGGGAGCAGGGGGAACGGATTTTAAAAAAGTGGGGAACCGTGGGGAAAAACGCAGGACAGAGGGGAACGAAAGGGAGCTGGTGGAACGGATTGGAAAAAGTGGGGAACCGTGGGGAACACTGCAGGACAGAGGGGAACCAAAGGGAGCAGGGGGTACAGGTTGGAAAAAGTGTGGAATTGTGGGAAACACTGCAGAACAGAGGCGAACCAAAGGGAGCAGGGGGAAGAGATTGGAAAAAATCTGGAGAACCATGGGGAAACTGCAGAACAGAGGTGAACCAAAGAGAGCATGGGAACAGATTAGAAAAAATGTGGAAAACCGTGCGGAACAATGCAGAACAGAACGGAACCAAAGGGAGCAGGTGGAACAGCTCGGTAATGTGGGGAAACGTGGGGAACAATGCAGAACAGAGGGGAACCAAAGGGAGCCGGGGGTATGGGTTGGAAAACGTGGGGATCCGTGGGGATCATTGCAGAATAGAGGCGAAACAAAGGGAGCAGGGGTAACGGATTGGAAAAAGAGGGGAACCGTGGAGAACACTGCAGGACAGAGGGGAAACAAATAGAGCAGGGGAATCGGATTGGAAAAAGTAGAGAACCGTGGGGAACACTGCAGCACAGTGGGGAAACATGGGGAGCAGGGGGAACGGATTGAAAAAAGTGGGGAACGAAGTGGAAAAATGCAGAACAGTGGGTAAACAAAGGGAGCAGGGGAAACGGATTGGAAAAAGTGGGGATCCGTGTGGAAAAATGCAGAAGAGTGGGGAAACAAAGTGAGCAGGGGGAACGCATTGGAAAAGGTGGAGAACTGTGGGGAACACTGCAGAACAGAGGTGTACCAAAGGAAGTAGGAGGAACGAATTCGAAAAAGTGGGGAACCATGGGGAATACTGCAGAACAGAGGGGAATCAAAGGGAGCAGGGGGAGCGGATTGGAAAAAGGGGGAACTGTGGGGAAAACTGCAGAACAGAGGGGAACAAAAGAGAGCAGGGGGAACGGATTGGAAAAAGTGGAAAACTGTGGCGAACACTGCAGAAAAAAGGGGAGCCAAAGGGAGAAAGGGGTACGGATTGGAAAAAGTGGGGAAGCGTGTGGAACACTGCAGAACAGAGGGGAACCAAAGGGAGCAGGGGGAACAGATTGGAAAAAATGTGGAGAACCGTGGGGAAACTGCAGAACAGAGAGGAACCAAAGGGAGCAGGGGGAACGGATTGGAAAAAGTTGGGAAGCGTAGGGAACACTGCAGAACAGAGGAGAACCAAAGGGAGCAGGTGGAACACATTGGAAAAAATGTGGAGAACCGTGGGGAAAACAGCAGAACAGAGGGGAGCCAAAGGATCAGGGGGAACAGATTATATAAAAGTGGAGAACTGGGGAAAACTGCAGAACAGTGGGGAACCAAAGGGAGCAGGGGAAACAGATTTGAAAAAGTGGAGAACAGTGTGGAAAAATGCAGCAGAGTGGGAAAACAACGGGAGCAGGGGGTACAGATTGTAAAAAGTGGGGAACCCTGTGGAAAAATGCAGAAGAGTGGGGAACCAAGGGGAGCAGGGGGAACGGATTGGGAAAAGTGGAAAATCGTGAGGAGCACTACACAATAGATTGGAACCAAAGGGAGCAGGGGAAATGGATTGGAAAAAGTGGGGAAGCGTGGGGAACACTCCAGAACAGAGTGGAACCAAAGGGAGCAGGGGAACAGATTGGAAAAACTGGGGAACTGTGGGAAACACTGCAGGAAAGAGGGGAACCAAAGGGAGCAGGGTTAAAAGTTAGAAAAAGTGGGGAACCTTGGGGAACACTGCAGAACAGAGGGGAACCAAAGGGTGCAGGGGGAACAGCTCGGAAATGTGGGGAACCGTGGGGAACACTGCAGAATAGAGGGGAACCAAGAGAGCAGGGGGAAAGGATTGGAAAAAGTGGGGAACAGTGAAGAACACTGCAGACAGAGATGAACCAAAGCGAGCACGGCGAACAAATTGGAAAATAGTGGAGAAGTGGGGAACACTGCAGAACAGTGGGGAACCAAAGGTAGCGGGGAAAACAGATTGGAAAAAGTGGGGAACTGTGAAGAACACTGCAGACAGAGAGGAACCAAAGCGAGCACGGCGAACAATTTGGAAAATAGTGGAGAAGTGGGGAACACTGCAGAACAGTGGGGATCCAAAGGGAGCGGGGGAAACAGATTGGAAAAAGTGGGGAACAGTGTGGAAAATGCAGAAGAATGAGGAAAAAAAAGGGAGCAGGGGGAACAGATTGGAAAAAGTGGGGAACGGTGTGGAAACTGCAGATGTGAGGGGAACCAAAGGAGCATGGGGAACAGATTGGAAAAAAGTGGGGAACCGTGGAGAACACTGCAGAACAGAGGGGAAAAAAAGGGAGAAGGCGAATAGATTGGAAAAAATGTGAAGAACCGTGGGGAACACTGCAGAACAGAGGGGAAACCAGAGGAGCAAGGGCAACTGATTAGAAAAAGAGGGGTACCGTGGGGAACACTGCAGAACAGAGGGGAACCGAATGGAGTACGGGGTACAGATTGGAAAAATTGGGGGATTATGTGGAAATGTACAGAACAGTGAGGAACCAAAGGGAGCAGGGGGAACGGAGTGGAAAAAATGGATAACCGTGGGGAACACTCCAGAACAGAGGGGAACCAAGGGAGCAGGTGGAACGGATTGAAAAAAGTGGGGAACTGTGTGGAAAAATGCAGAACAGTGGGGAACCAAAGGGAGCAGGAGGAACAGATTGGAAAATGTGGGGAACTGTATAGAAAACTGCAGAATAGAGGGGAACCAACGGGAGCAGGGGGAACAGATTGGAAAAAGTGGAAACTGTGGGGAAAACTGCAGAACAGAGGGAAGCCCAAGGAGAAGGGGGAACAGATTGGAAAAAGTGGGGAACGGTGTGGAAAATGCAGAAGAGTGGAGAAACAACGGGAGCAGGGTGAACGGATTGGAAAAAGTGGGGAACAGTGTGGAACACTGCAGAACAGAGGGGAATCAAAGGAAGCAGGGGGAACAGATTGGAAAAAGTGGGGAACCGCTCGGAACACTGCACAACAGAGGGGAACCAAAGGAATACGGGGAAGAGATTGGAAAAATTGGGAAACCATGGAGGACAGTGCAGGACGGAGGGGAACCAAAGGGAGCAGGCGTAACAGATTGGAAAAAGTGGGCAACTGTGGGGAACACTGCAGGACAGAGGGGAACCAAAGGGAACAGGAGGTACAGGTTGGAAAATGTGGGGAACCGTTGGCGAACACTGCAGAACAGTGGGGAACCAAAGGGAGCAGGGGGAACAGTTTGCAAAAAGTGGGGAACCGTGGGGAGCACTGCAGTACAGAGGGGAACTAAAGGGAGCAAGGGGAACGGATTGGAAAAGTGGGGAACTGTGGGGGAAAATGCAGGACAGAGGGGAACCAAAGGGAGCAGGGGGTACAGGTTGGAAAAGGTGTGGAATCGTGGGAAACACTGCAGAACAGAGGGGAACCAAAGGGAGCAGGGTATACAGGTTGGAAAGTGTGGAGAACCGTGGGGAAAAGTGCAGGACAGAGGGTAACGAAAGGGGGCAAGGTGAACGGATTTGAAAAAGTGGGGAACCGTGGGGAAAAATGCAGGACAGAGGGGAACCAAAGGGAGCAGGGGGTACAGGTTGGAAAAAATGTGGAGAACCATGGGGAAACAGCAGAACAGAGATGAACCAAAGGGAGCATGGGAACAGATTATAAAAAATGTGGAGAACCGTGGGGAACAATGCAGAACAGAGCGGAAACAAAGGGAGCAGGTGGAACTGCTCGGTAATGTGGGGAAACGTCGGGAACAATGCAGAACGGAGGGGAACCAAAGGGAGCCGGGGGAATGGGTTGGAAAACGTGGGGAACCATGGGGTACATTGCAGAACAGAAGGGATCCAAAGGGAGCAGGGGAAATGGATTGGAAAAAGTGGGAAGAGTGGGGAACACTCCAGAACAGAGGGGAACCAAAGGGAGCAGGGTGAACAGACTGGAAAAAGTGGAGAAGCGTAGGGAACACAGCAGAACAGACGTGAACCAAAGGAAGTAGGGGGAACGGATTGGAAAAAGTGGGGAAGCGTAGGGAACACTGCAGAACAGAGGAGAACCAAAGGGAGCAGGTGGAACAGATTGGAAAAAATGTGGAGAACCGTGGGGAACACTGCAGGACAGAAGGGAACCAAAGGGAGCATGGTGTACCGGTTGGAAAAAGTGGGGAATCGTGGGGAGCACTGCACAATAGAGTGGAACCAAAGGGAGCAGGGGAAATGGATTGGAAAAAGTGGGAAGCATGGAGAACACTCCAGAACAGAGGGGAACCAAAGGGAGCAGGGGGAACAGACTGGAAAAAGTGGAGAACCGTAGGAACACAGCAGAACAGAGGTGAACCAAAGGAAGTAGGGGTAACGGATTGGAAAAAGTGGGGAACCATGGGGAACACTGCAGGGCAAAGGGGAGCCATAGGGAGCAGGGGGTACAGAATGGATAAAAAGTGGAGAATCGTGGGGAACACTGCATATAGAGAGGAACCAAAGGGAGCAGGGGGAACGGATTGAAAATGGTGGAGAACTGTGGGGAACACTGCAGAACAGAGGGGAACCAATGGGGGCAGTGGGAACGGATTGGAAAAAGTGGGGAACCGTGGGGAACAATGCAGAACAGAGGGGAACCAAAGGGAGCAGGGGGAATTGATTGGTAAAGTGGGGAACCGTGGGGAACAATGCATTACAGAGGGGAACGAAAGGGAGCAGGGGGAACGGATATAAAAAAAGAGGGGAACCGTGGGGAAAAATGCAGGACAGAGGGGAACGAAAGGGAGCAGGTGGAACGGATTGGAAAAAGTGGGGAACCGTGGGGAACACTGCAGGACAGAGGGGAACCAAAGGGAGCAGGGGGTACAGGTTGGAAAAAGTGTGGAATTGTGGGAAACACTGCAGAACAGAGGCGAACCAAATGGCGCAGGGGGAAGAGATTGGAAAAAATCTGGAGAACCATGGGGAAACTGCAGAACAGAGGTGAACCAAAGAGAGCATGGGAACAGATTAGAAAAAATGTGGAAAAACGTGCGGAACAATGCAGAACAGAGCGGAACCAAAGGGAGCAGGTGGAACAGCTCGGTAATGTGGGGAAATGTGGGGAACAATGCAGAACAGAGGGGAACCAAAGGGTGCAGGGGGAACAGCTCGGAAATGTGGGGAACCGTGGGGAACAATGCAGAACAGAGGGGAACCAAAGGGAGCCGGTGGAATGGGTTGGAAAACGTGGGCATCCGTGGGGATCATTGCAGAATAGAGGGGAAACAAAGGGAGCAGGGGTAACGGATTGGAAAAAGAGGAGAACCGTGGAGAACTGCAGGACAGAGGGGAACCAAATGGAGCAGGGGAATCGGATTGGAAAAAGTGGAGAACCGTGGGGAACACTGCAGCACAATGGGGAAACATGGGGAGCAGGGGGAACGGATTGAAAAAAGTGGGGAACGAAGTGGAAAAATGCAGAACAGTGGGTAAACACAGGGAGCAGGGGAAACGGATTGGAAGAAGTGGGGAACCGTGTGGGAAAAATGCAGAAGAGTGGGGAACCAAAGTGAGCAGGGGGAACGGATTGGAAAAGGTGGAGAACTATGGGGAACACTGCAGAACAGAGGTGAACCAAAGGAAGTAGGAGGAACGAATTCGAAAAAGTGGGGAACCATGGGGAACACTGCAGAACAGAGGGGAATCAAAGGGAGCAGGGGGAGCGGATTGGAAAAAGGGGGAACTGTGGGGAAAATTGCAGAACAGAGGGGAACAAAAGGGAGCAGGGGGAACCGATTGGAAAAAGTGGGGAACTGTGGCGAACACTGCAGAAAAAAGGGGAGCAAAAGGGAGAAGGGGGTACGGATTGGAAAAAGTTGGGAAGCGTGTGGAACACTGCAGAACAGAGGGGAACCAAAGGGAGCAGGGGGAACAGATTGGAAAAAATGTGGAGAAACGTGGGGAAACTGCAGAACAGAGAGGAACCAAAGGGAGCAGGGGGAACGGATTGGAAAAAGTGGGGAAGCGTAGGGAACACTACAGAACAGAGGAGAACCAAAGGGAGCAGGTGGAACAGATTGGAAAAAATATGGAGAACCGTGGGGAAAACAGCAGAACAGATGGGAGCCAAAGGAGCAGGGGGAACAGATTAGAAAAAAGTGGAGAATTGGGGAAAACTGCAGAACAGTGGGGAACCAAAGGGAGCAGGGGAAATGGATTGGAAAAAGTGGGGAAGCGTGGGGAACACTCCAGAACAGAGTGGAACCAAAGGGAGCAGGGGGAACAGATTGGAAAAAATGTGGAGAACCATGGGGAAACTGCAGAACAGAGATGAACCAAAGGGAGCATAGGAACAGATTAGAAAAAATGTGGAGAACCGTGGGAAACAATGCAGAACAAAGCGAAACCAAAGGGAGCAGGGGGAACTGCTCAGAAATGTGGGGAACCGTGGGGAACAATGCAGAACAGAGGGGAACCAAAGGGAGCCGGGGGAACGGGTTGGAAAAAGTGAATAACCGTGGGGAACACTGCAGGACAAAGGGGAACCAAAGGGAGCAGGGGATACTGGTTGGAAAGTGTGGAGAACCGTGGGGAAAAGTGCAGGACAGAGGGTAACGAAAGGGAGCAAGGTGAACGGATTTGAAAAAGTGGGGAACCGTGGGGAAAAATGCAGGACAGAGGGGAACCAAAGGGAGCAGGGGGTACAGGTTGGAAAAAATGTGGAGAACCATGGGGAAACAGCAGAACAGAGATGAACCAAAGGGAGCAGGGAGAACAGATTGGAAAAAGTGGGGAATCCTGGGAAACACTGCAGAAAAGAGGGGAACCAAAGAGAGTGGGGGAAACAGATTGGAAAAAGTGGGGAACAGTGTGGAAAATGCAGAAGATTGAGGAAACAAGGGGAGCAGGGGGGTATACATTGGAAAAAGTGGGGAACTGTGGGGAACAATGTAGAACAGAGGGGAACCAAAGAGAGCACGGCGAACAGATTGTAAAAAGTGTGGAGCCATGGCGAACACTGCAGGACAGAGGGGAACCAAAGGGAGCAGGGAGAACAGATTGGAAAAAGTGGGGAATCTTGGGGAACACTGCAGAAAAGAGGGGAACCAAAGGGATTAGGGGGAACAGATTGGAAAAAATGTGGAGAACCGTGGGGAAGCTGCAGAACAGAGATGAACCAAAGGGAGCATGGGAACAGATTATAAAAAATGTGGAGAACCGTGGGGAACAATGCAGAACAGAGCGGAAACAAAGGGAGCAGGTGGAACAGCTCGGTAATGTGGGGAAATGTGGGGAACAATGCAGAACAGAGGGGAACCAAAGGGAGCCGGGGGTATGGGTTGGAAAATGTGGGGATCCGTGGGGATCATTGCAGAATAGAGGGGAAACAAAGGGAGCAGGGGTAACGGATTGGAAAAAGAGGGGAACCGTGGAGAACACTGCAGGACAGAGGGGAAACAAATAGAGCAGGGGAATCGGATTGGAAAAAGTAGAGAACCGTGGGGAACACTGCAGCACAGTGGGGAAACATGGGGAGCAGGGGGAACGGATTGAAAAAAGTGGGGAACGAAGTGGAAAAATGCAGAACAGTGGGTAAACAAAGGGAGCAGGGGAAACGGATTGGAAAAAGTGGGGATCCGTGTGGAAAAATGCTGAAGAGTGGGGAAACAAAGTGAGCAGGGGGAACGCATTGGAAAAGGTGGAGAACTGTGGGGAACACTGCAGAACAGAGGGGAACCAAAGGGAGCAGGGAGAACGGATTGGAAAATGTGGGGAACCGTGGGGAGCACTGCAGTACAGAGGGGAACTAAAGAGAGCAAGGGGAACGGATTGGAAAAGTGGGGAACTGTTGGAAAAAATGCAGGACAGAGGGGAACCAAAGGGAGCAGGGGGAATGGATTGGAAAAAGTGGGTAACCGTGGGGAACACTGCAGAACACTCCGGAACCAAAGGGAGCAGGGGGAACAGCTCGGAAAAGTGGGGAACCGTGGGGAACACTGCAGAATAAAGGAGAACCAAACGGAGCAGGGGGAACAGATTGGAAAAAGTGGGGAATCGTGGGGAGTTCTGCAGAACAGTGGGGAACCAAAAGGAGCAGGGGGAATGGATTGGAAAAAGTGGGGAAACGTGGAGAACATTGCAGGACAGAGGGGAAACAAAGGGAGCAGGGTGAACTGATTGGGAAAAGTGGGGAAACGTGGGGAACACTG